>NC_083814.1:2529780-2569780 GCF_015708825.2 Lethenteron reissneri
TGCCTCTGCAGAGTAGGGCATCGGTCTTAATTTTGGAGCTTTCGTGACTGCAGGAATTATTTTATCTTTATACGTGACTTTACCGAAAAAACCAAAGAATAAGAGGGCATCGATCATAATCTTTAACCGAGCCATACCTGGCTGACCACTTGCAATGACAATTCAGTGTCGGGGGGTAATGCATTCTGGTCATCAGAATTCTGAGCGCAATTACCAGTAATCCAACACGATTTCTGTGGTCCTCCATTTTCAGTTTGATCCCGGTCCAAATTCAATGGCGCACATTTGTACATACGTATGTTGAACTTCTTTCGCAGCGTACGTAGCTAATCCGAGGTAAACGCGCCGTCGTTCCCATAGCGCAAGGCGATCATCACGAAGGGAGGCCCTCCTGCCGTGTTTCATGGACATAGTCGGTAGTAGTTTGACAGTAGGGGGCGATGCTGTTATGTGTAAGTCCCAATCGCGTAAATTTGTCAGGGAGAAAACTTGGACCGTGACACCGGCACAGAGTGGCCCGTCAAGCAGGGCGACACCGTCGTATTTCACGCAGCGATAATCAGGGCGGCCTGTCGGACTCGAACCGTGAAACTGCTGCAGCGATCGCGCGACGCTGAGCGACGTTTGCTCTGGATCCCGTCGGGGGTCGAGCCATCGTCCCTCCGGGATCTTCGAGGGGATGAAACGCCGCTCGCTGGGGGAAGTCAACTCGCCCGTCTGTGAGAGTTGACTCTGCTGGCTCAGGTCGCGGCGGTGATGAGCGCCCCATGGCAATCTCGAGACACGTTGACTCGCATCGTGCGCTATCAGACGCCCTTCTGCAGGCGTTGGAATGCTCTCCTTCCATGTTAGGAAAGCCGATGGAGCTATGACACTTTTAATCATCATTAGATTGACAAAGTCACTTCTTCAGAACTGCTTTTTGTGTTTAATTTGTTGTTCCTTCCCACTGCCAACTATTTGCACGGTTGGCTCCGCACGGTTCCTCAAGAAGTTCAACGCACACACACACGCGGACGTACGTTTTACTTTCATTCCTACGAACGAGACGGCCTGCTCTTAATGCCTCCCTCACGCACGGCCCGCTTATTAAAAGGGCTCCACCAGGCCGACCGCGTTAGGCGTACGCGTTCATTCGCGTCACTTTTCCGCCGCGCGGGTCAGAGGCAGCTCGCCGGCAGATCTCTCCTTCGCTCGGTTATGGCCTCTAATTTCTCTGTGGCCGAAGGATCGTGACGTGCAATGAGCGAGCTGGCAACTTGCTCGGGTCCTCGGTCGTCACGCCTGCCAAACGGGAAAAGTCAAAAAAGTGTGGGCCTGACCAACGCGAGATATGCGAATGTGTCGCTTCATTGCGTCGACTTGCCCTTAGCCAGCGGTGAAAATTCCACATTGAGCCGCCCACCACCCCCCACCCCACCCTAATTCTGACCCCGTTGTGGGAATTGGAGAAGTTATTGGTAGAATATGAGTTATACCCTGAGGTTCAAATCGTGTATACAAATTATAAAATAAACTATTTTTCTGTTTACCAGGTAAGGCCCCACAGAGCTACGGAGCTATTTTCAGAAGCGACCTGGCAATGACAAATGATAGCTCAACGAAGTGGTGGCTTATCACGTGAACATTTACAGCAGGCAAATACTCTAAACGCCCAATGTTGATTGTAAATGTGGAGTGGAAAACCGCAGGACCCGGAGAAAAATCCACGCGACCACGGGGAGAGAGACACGCAAACTCCAAATATACAGCAGCAGTGTCAGGGTCGGGATCGGACCCACGACTTTCTGCATACCAGGCGAGGTAGTTAACATCTCACCAATTCGGGTCGGTATTGAACCCATGCCCTGCATACCAACACCAGCCGGTTCTGGGCATCCCCTAGGTCGACTCAACCTCAAATTGAGCAGCTGGCGCGGTGTGTCGTAAACATCGCCAATGGGGACACGTGGGAGACTAGGTGTGGTGCTGGCCGCCCCACCCCCTCGTGTGACGGCATGCCGACCTTCATAGTCGCTCTTCTTCTTCTTCTTCCACGCGTCTGTCCCACTCACGTGGAGATGCTCCGCTGTCCCTGCCAACCTTCTCCACGCTGCCCTGTCCTGCGCCGTCTCTCCCTCCGCTCCTCGGGCCACCGTGTCCGATCGCACCACATCGCCCACCCACCTCTTCTTCTGCCTTCCTCTTGATCTCTTTCCTTCCACTTGCATCACTTGCACCTTCTGACCCACATTATTTTCCTGTTGTCTCTCCACATGACCGAACCACACCCACAGCCTTTCCTCTCTCTCTCATCTTCTCTGTGACTTCCACCACCTTGAGTCATCCTCTCACTTCTTCATTTCTCACCCCGTGTCCTTCCTTGTTGACCCAACATCCATCGCAACATCCTCATCTCTGCGACTGCCATAGCGTGGTCCTCCTCTTTCTTGTGCCCCAGCACTCGGCCTTATACAACAGCACCGGCCTCACCCACCGTCTTGTACTATACACTACACTATACACTACCCCTAGAACAACTACACTATACACTATACACTACATTAGAAACTACACTATACACTACACTATACACTACACTATACACTACACTGTACACTACACTATACACTACACTATACACTACACTAAACACTACACACTTTTCCCTTCAACCAAGCTGGGACCCTCTTATCGCACACCACACCGGTTAATTATCGTCTCTCGCCATTGCAGCCATCCAGCCCTTGCTACTCGCTGACAGCACTTGTCCCTTACAGCCTGTTAAGGTTACACGGGCGGCGGGGGGGGGGGGGGGGGGTCTTTGTCTTTGGTGCGGGCGGCCCACCCCTGCGCACCTGTGGCTCTTGTTGCCCAAACAAAAGAACGAGGACCCCACACCTGGCGGCCCCGGCACTCGGGTGACGCTGTATCCACGGGCCACTTCCATTGCACGCATCGCGTTGCCAATCGACTGCTGGACGAAGGCCTCCACACGCCGCGTCGGACGTGGCGGGGGTTGTTTGACCGCACCTCACCGTGCTGGTCAGTGCGGATTTGGTGCTATGGTTGGAGAAGGAGGGGGCAACCAGGACCAGTTTCAGATATCACTCGCCACTAATATGTTAACCGAGTTCGCAGGGCAGTGTGCTAACCACTACGTCACCGCTCCCCATTGTATGCTAGTGTCCCAACGTTGGCCCAACAGTGGCCTAACGTTGGCCCAACAGTGGCCCAATGTTGACTCAACAGTGGCCCAACAGTGGCCCAACAGTGGCCCAACGTTGACCTCAACAGTGGCCCAATGTTGACCCAACAGTGGCCCAACAGTGGCCCAACGTTGACTCAACAGTGGCCCAACAGCGGCCTAACGTTGACTCAACAGTGGCCCAACAGTGGCCCAACGTTGACTCAACAGTAGCCCAATGTTGACCCAACAGTGGCCCAACGTTGACCCAACAGTGGCCCAACGTTGACTCAACAGTGGCCCAACAGTGGCCCAACAGCGGCCTAACGTTGACTCAACAGTGGCCCAACAGTGGCCCAACTTTAACCCAACAGTGGCCCAACGTTGACCCAACAGTGACCCAACGTTGACCCAACAGTGGCCTAACGTTGACCCAACAGTGGCCCAACATTGACCCAACAGTGGCCCAACGTTGACCCAACAGTGGCCTAACGTTGACCCAACGTTAACCCAACAGTGGCCCAACGTTGACCCAACAGTGGCCTAACATTGACCCAACGGTGGCCCAAAAGTGGCCCAACGTTGACCCAAAAGTGGCCCAACGTTGACCCAACAGTGGCCCAACAGTGGCCCAACGTTGGGCCAACGTTGGGCCAACGTTGGGCCAGCAGTGGCTCAACAGTGGCCCAACGTTGACCCAACAGTGGCCTAAGATGGCCCAACAATTCGATAATTACTGGGGCGTTAGCCCCGTACCGTCGAGGGAGCCAGAGGTTGCTTAGCCCGCCCCGTTTGAACAAGGTCAGGCTACGGAGCTGCATCACGAGACATCGTCTGTGAAATCGGAACCGCGCCTTGGCGGCGCCCGGCACTCACGGCCGAGCGACGACCGCCGGGGTGAACTCTCCCCGCGGATCGTGAGAGACAGAGAGAGAGGCAGATAGAGGCAGATAGAGAGAGGCAGAGAGCGCGAGAGAGGGAGGGAGCTCCCCACACAGCACGCGCCCTCTCCGGGGCGAGGATTGAATTGCAGATCGGCGGGAAGTGAGCCCCACGTGGACGGTGGAGTGCGGGTGGCGGTACAACGTGGACATTGCCGGTATTATCCCGCGAGCCAAGGGGGGGGTTTGGCTGGTACCCCCGGGGGAGACATGTTACCGGTGTCCACCATGGCCATGGTCCATCATGTGAAGTATCCACCACGGGCAGTGTCCACCATGAGCATTGTCCACCATTGCCAGATAACTTAGCGTATATACCATCTGTTTATGGACACGTTCACTATTTACATTCATTTTCCGTGGATGTTTCATATCACATTAGTTTTTGTGTTTTTACCGGAAGCAATATTCCCTATCAAACGCACTGCGGTCCTTCTCTTTAGCAGCACGCTTCTTACAAAGAGCTACCACGCTGACCTTGCTATCGTACAAGTTGTGATCTAGAGATAGGGCGCTTCGCGAAAACCACTGTCGGCATTTTTCACCTTCACTGGTACCGACCGATAAGCCACCGTGGTCGGGCCAGTGGCTCGCGGGACTAGCAGCGGTGCGGTCGTAGCATGGGCAGCGGGAGGCATCACAATCAGAATGTTTATTGACACTGGAGGAATCAGATGAGCTATAAAGATCTTTATTCACAGATGCGGGTCAGAACGTTACAACAACAAACAATACAACAACACGACAGGGGCGCTAAGTAAAGGTAAACTAGTCACTTATAAAAAAACATACAAATAAAACTAAACTATTTTTCTTATCTTACCAGGTAAATCCCACTGAGAGCTATTAGCTTCTTCTATTTCATAAGCCACCCGGCTATTCACAAATGACAGCACGCGGTGTCACCAGCTGCTGTGCGGACCAGGGCCCTCTGTTGGCACGGCGCTCCGCTCGAGTGCCCCCCCCCCCCCCGTTCCCCACTCCCCCCTCGTCTCGTGGCCGTGTTGCCGGCAGCCGTGTCACTTGGTGGCTCTCCGTGTTTGCGCGCCTCCGCGCCCTTTCGTTCAGGTTCATTTTGCTCCGCTTGACCGGGCGAGGGCTCGAAGAGGCCGGGCACGTTGAGGAGGAAGTCTCATTCGCAAGAGGGCCCCGGGCTGTGAGTCCGCCCCGTAGGGCCCCAGGCCTGTGAGTCCGCCCCGTAGGGCCCCGGGCTGTGAGTCCGCCCCGTAGGGCTCCGGGCGGTGAGTCCGCCCCGTAGGGCCCCGGCCTGTGAGTCCGCCCCGTAGGGCCCCAGGCTGTGAGTCCGCCCCGTAGGGCTCCGGGCTGTGAGTCCGCCCCGTAGGGCTCCGGGCTGTGAGTCCGCCCCGTAGGGCCCCGGGCTGTGAGTCCGCCCCGTAGGGCCCCGGGGCTGTGAGTCCACCCCGTAGGACCCGGGGCTGTGAGTCCGCCCCGTAGGGCCCCGGGGCTGTGAGTCCGCCCCGTAGGGCCCCGGGGCTGTGAGTCCACCCCGTAGGGCCCCAGGGCTGTGAGTCCGCCCCGTAGGGCCCCGGGGCTGTGAGTCCGCCCCGTAGGGCCCCGGGGCTGTGAGTCCACCCCGTAGGGCCCGGGGCTGTGAGTCCACCCCGTAGGGCCCCGGGGCTGTGAGTCCGCCCCGTAGGGCCCCGGGGCTGTGAGTCCGCCCCGTAGGGCCCCGGGGCTGTGAGTCCACCCCGTAGGGCCCCGGGGCTGTGAGTCCGCCCGTAGGGCCCCGGGGCTGTGAGTCCACCCCGTAGGGCCCCGGGGCTGTGAGTCCACCCCGTAGGGCCCCGGGGCTGTGAGTCCACCCCGTAGGGCCCCGGGGCTGTGAGTCCACCCCGTAGGGCCCCGGGGCTGTGAGTCCACCCCGTAGGGCCCTGGGGCTGTGAGTCCGCCCCGTAGGGCCCCGGGGCTGTGAGTCCACCCCGTAGGGCCCCGGGGCTGTGAGTCCACCCCGTAGGGCCCCGGGGCTGTGAGTCCACCCCGTAGGGCCCTGGGGCTGTGAGTCCGCCCCGTAGGGCCCTGGGGCTGTGAGTCCGCCCCGTAGGGCCCCGGGGCTGTGAGTCCACCCCGTAGGGCCCCGGGGCTGTGAGTCCACCCCGTAGGGCCCTGGGGCTGTGAGTCCGCCCCGTAGGGCCCCGGGGCTGTGAGTCCACCCCGTAGGGCCCCGGGGCTGTGAGTCCACCCCGTAGGGCCCCGGGGCTGTGAGTCCACCCCGTAGGGCCCTGGGGCTGTGAGTCCGCCCCGTAGGGCCCTGGGGCTGTGAGTCCGCCCCGTAGGGCCCCGGGGCTGTGAGTCCAACCCGTAGGGCCCCGGGGCTGTGAGTCCACCCCGTAGGGCCCCGGGGCTGTGAGTCCGCCCCGTAGGGCCCCGGGGCTGTGAGTCCACCCCGTAGGGCCCCGGGGCTGTGAGTCCACCCCGTAGGGCCCCGGGGCTGTGAGTCCACCCCGTAGGGCCCCGGGGCTGTGAGTCCACCCCGTAGGGCCCCGGGAATGTGAGTCCGCCCCGTAGGGCCCCGGGGCTGTGAGTCCACCCCGTAGGGCCCTGGGGCTGTGAGTCCACCCCGTAGGGCCCCGGGGCTGTGAGTCCACCCCGTAGGGCCCCGGGGCTGTGAGTCCGCCCCGTAGGGCCCGGGGCTGTGAGTCCACCCCGTAGGGCCCCGGGCTGTGAGTCCGCCCCGTAGGGGCCTGTGCTGTGAGTCCGCCCCGTAGGGGCCTGTGCTGTGAGTCCGCCCCGTAGGGCCCCGGGCGATCGTCGCTTGCCGTGCGTAATACACGATTGAGTAACATTTGTGGTGTGCAAATTTGGCTAAAATGTGGTTACGCGGAGTGGTGGCGACAGTGGTTAGCGCAGCGCTGCGATCTTGGCGGCCTGGGGTCGATTCCCCCGCCGCAGCTGACGACTGCGGAGAGTGAGAACATTTTTTTTTTAACTGGACCTGGGCCTCCCCCCCTCGGTTGACTCAGTCTTAAATGAGGAGCTGGTGCGGTGTGTATGCAACATTAGCCAGCAGGTCTACATTCCTTTGTAGACCTCGGTGGCTAGGAGATGTTACCTCGCCAAGTATGCATGAGGTTGTGGGTTCGATCCCAATCCTGATGTCTGCTGTACATTTGGAGTTGATGGAATCTCTCTCCCCTTGGTCGTGTGTATTTTTCCCTCCACATTTCGAATCAGCACACGTTTACAGTATTTGGCTGCTATAAATGTCCACGTGATAAGCCACTTCGTTGAGCTATCATTTGTGGGCAGGTCGCTTCTGAAAAAGAGCTGTGTAGCTCAGTGTACGCAGTTGCTGGTCTGTGCATTCGCATCAACAGGACTGGTTCGCAGACGATTTGTCGCGGAAATTCACCGTGGCCGAGAGTTGAACTGATGTCGCTGGGCTTACTGCGGAGTCGCCACCCGCTGTGCCCGCCGCTCTCTCCGGCAGTAGCACCAAAGCACACTGTGTGTGTGTACTCTGTGTGTGAATGCAGTGGCGTGGAAACCGTGGCACGCTCCCGCACCGCCCCGACGTGACGCACCGTTCGGTAATTTAATTTCACCGGACCCTCGGGAGAGATAGATTGGTTTTCATTGGGGCCATTTAACCGTCGCCGCATATAAGTGCAGTCGCTTACCAGATTTCACTCGAACGGCATCGGGCTACTGGTCGGTGCCACGTGCACGACGCATGGTTTGATATCGGACGCAGGCAACATGGTCAGCTCACGGTTACGTTTTACAGTGGAACGATGCACGAATGGATACCGTGTTGCAGTTGACAGTTGCGTAATACGAGATCCGATTAACCCCTTTCCCGTCTGCAGGTTGCAGGGGGGGTGTCCCGTTCACCGCCAAATCTCGTAACGGCGCAAGCGGATCGGCGTTAATTTTATTTCGATCGGCGTAGCAGCGCCGCTGTTTTTAAAGACACCGTGACTCACCGCAGAGAACCGTAGCGACACGACCGCCACACTCTGCGATAGCTGGCGCCAAACTGTGCCGCACGCCATCCCGCATGGCCTTGTGGGAGCCTCGGTGTGGATAAAGTTATTTTATTATTCCGTACATTGTGTGCGCATCATCGAAACGGAATCGGAAAAATCGATGACCTACACGTATGTACGTCATCAGAACGGGAAAGGGTGATCCACAAAGTATTTTTTTGGGTGGGATCGCGTAATTATATATTATACGATCTAACAAAAAAAACCTTTATCACGGATAATATTGGCCGTGAAAGCCTCCTACGTGATTAACTGGGAACGAGTTACACTGATGTCGCTGCTGCTCCAGGAGATGCAAATTAGCAATTAACTGGCGCAGCCGCGAGCCGTGCAGCATCGGAACGCCACGCTTCGTGTCTCTCTTTACGGACGCAGCGGCGCGTGGACAGCGCTCCCCGCCGCCGCAGCCGCCGCCGCCGATCTCGGCTCGTTCAGCGGCGCCTCTTCCACACACCACCCCCCCCCCCCCCCCGTGTGTGGGGGCGGCTGGCCTTTGTGCGAGCGGTAGTCGGCGCGGTCGGCGCTACGCTGCACTACGAACCCGGCGAGCCCGAGTTCGATTCCCGCTCACGGCCACCAACGCACCGGTGACGATTATCTGAACCGGTTCTGGGCCTCCCCCAGGTCGACTCAGTCTAAAATGAGTACCGGGTGTGGTGTGCAAACATCGCCACTGGGGAGACAAAAGCGGCCGGGCGTGGTGCTGGCCACCTCCTAGCCCCTCTTGTGCCGTGCCGGCTTTCATAGGTGCTACTGCGCGTGGCGAGAGAGCCGTCGTCACCGTCACTGCGCGGCGTTGCAATTCTTGCCTCTGGCTCATGACCCGAAGGCTATGGGGGGGGGGGCGATCTTTGTCTTTGCACGACAGCAAAAGGCGGCGGACGTCTTGCGGCGCCCCAATTAATTACGAACTCCAAGGGACGGATTATGAGCGCGTCAGCGGGATGAGGGCCACGCTCGCGCGGGCGAAACAAAACGTCGTGGCGGCTTCTCGCAGGTTGACTGCGCGGGGGCGGAGGCGCGTGCTGGGAGTGAACGTCACGCGAGCCGTCGAAGGGAAGAGATGGTCGAAGCAACATTTTGTTGTTGTTAAGTGCACAGCCGTGTGTCCGTGCACTGATGAAGTCCCCTCCCCGTGCCTTATTCGCCGTGTGGGGCTTCGTTGGAGCTTAATTCACCACATTGGTCGGCGCGGGTTTTAAATCTCGAGTGAAAACTCATTTCTTTGGGCACTGCTTTTTGTGTTCGGTGTGTTTGTCCCCCCCCCCCTACCGGCACCTCCGATTAGCGGGGTTGGCTGCGTACGGTGCGAAAGAAGTTCAACACATGACTACGGACGCATAGGAACGGGTCGTGTAGCGCTCGCCACTGATGCCAACAACCATGGCCAGGAATCGAACTCGGGTTCGCCGGGTCCATCGCACAGGCTGCTGCCCCCATGCGAGAGAAGCATTGGGGGCGTTGGCTCTCTCCCTCGGCCCTCGATAGATGCCGGGGGATATTCGATTCCTCTTCTGCGATGAGCAAGTCCGGCTGGGTGACGTGGTGGCAAAAGCACTCGGCTCTTCAATTAGAGTTCATATTCTTGTGGTCACACTTGGCCCACCACCACCACCATCATCATCATCAATCGACGGTCAATAAGACTGGCACCGCTCGGCGCGAAGTAAAAACAAAAGGCTCGTTGCTTACAAATGTCCTGGTCTCCGTCGCAGCAAGGTGGAGTTTCCACCCCTGGCTGAGAACTGCGGAGAGGAGCACTGCCCCCCCCCCCCCCCCGTGCTCGCTTGTGTGACCGCGAGCGCCTGGTCGCTGACCCGCAGTGGCCGATGCGATTGAAGTCGCGCGTTGTTCAGCGTCTCCATTGTGTGCATCGGCCACGGCCATCAAACATTAAACTAAACCAAACACCGCGAAACTATTTTTGTTATTTTATTTTACGAGGTAAGGCCCACTCCCGAACTGCCACACAGCTCTTTATTCAGAATTGACCTGGCCATCACCAATAGGCGCTGGCCAGCGCCCCGCCACGTGACCCGCAAGGCATGGGCAGGCCCTCATCCAGCAGTGGATTGACAACGTGACTCTAAACGTACCTAAGATCCCCCGTGTGGCCCAGACAGCCTCCTCTTGGGGACAGGCGCTGCGAGCAGCAACCTCTGAGAGCCGCCACGCCACGCGACCGGGGGTGTGGTGTGGGCAGCGTCGCGCCCGGCCGCCTTTGTCTCCCCAGTGGCGCTGTGGAGGCGCCGCACCCAGGCAGGCGCACGCTGAGACGCGTGTCGCTGCAGGCGGCCCCAGGGCACGTGGGCCGCCCGAGCGTGCGGCAGCGGCCCGGTGGCAACAGCTGGACCCGGGGCCAGACGGACAGCCCCCGTGGGCCCCAAACCTCCTGGGGAGAAAATTAGTCTGCGGTGACCCCGTGTGACCCCGAGGTCAGTTCGGGGTCACACGGGGGGACGGAGCGCGGCCAATCGGCAGCGGCGAGGCAGGGCAGGCGGGCCACTCACTCGCTCACACAGCGGAGTACACACACACAGAGTACACTCACACAGAGTACACACTCACATAGAGTACACACTCACATAGAGTACACACATACAGAGTACACACTCACATAGAGTACACACAGAGTACACACTCACAGAGTACACACTCACATAGAGTACACACACAGAGAGTACACTCTCACATAGAGTACACACAGAGTACACACTCACACAGAGTACACACTCACATAGAGTACACACTCACATAGAGTACACACTCACATAGAGTACACACAGAGTACACACTCACACAGAGTACACACTCACATATAATACACACATACAGAGTACACACATACAGAGTACACACTCACATAGAGTACACACAGAGTACACACTCACATATAATACACACATACAGAGTACACACATACAGAGTACACACTCACATAGAGTACACACTCACATAGAGTACACACATACAGAATACACACATACATAGTACACACATACAGAGTACACACTCACAAAGAGAACACGCACACAGAGTACACACATACAGAGTACACACACACAGACTACACACACACAAAGTACACACATACAGTACACACATACAGAATAGACACAGCAGAGCACACACACATACAGAGTATATACACACAGTACACACACAGAGTACACACATACAGAGTACACACACAGAGTACACACACAGAGTACACACACAGAGCACACACACATACAGAGTACATACACACAGTACACACACAGAGTACACACATACAGAGTACACACACAGAGTACACACACACAGAGTACACACACACAGAGTACACACACAGAGTACACACAGCAGAGTACACACACAGCAGAGTACACACACACAGAGTACACACAGCAGAGTATACACACACAGAGTACACACACAGCAGAGTACACACACACAGAGTACACACAGCAGCAGAGTACACACACAGAGTACACACACAGTACACACATACAGAGTACACTCACACAGAGTACACACACACAGACTACACACACACAAAGTACACACATACAGTACACACATACAGAATAGACACAGCAGAGCACACACACATACAGAGTACACACACACAGTACACATACACAGAGTACACACAGCGGAGCACACATACAGAGTACACACACACAGAGTACACTCACATAGAGTACACACATACAGAGTACACACACAGAGTACACACACACACAGAGTGTACACACACACAGCATGTTACACGTGTTGGTCACTAACAGGCTGACCTCCCTGTTCACCTGTGACCCCCACACTCGCATGCATAATCATGACTCCTACCACCACTACACCGCCGTCAGCTCCTGTAACAAAAGGGCGCCACGGTGGCTAGGAGATGTTAACTACCTCGCCTGGTCTACAGGAGGTCGTGGGTTGGATCCCGACCCTGACGCCTGCTGCTGCTGTATATTTGGAGTTTGTGTGTCCCTCTCCCCGTGGTGGCGTGGATTTATCTCCGGCTCCTCCGGTGTTTCCCTCCACATTTAGAAACACGCTGCACGCTGCAAGGGTGGCGTGTCGCCCTGACAGTGCGCAGCCAGGGCGACACGCTGCGCACTGCAAGTGCGGTGTGTCGCCCTTGCAGCGTGCAGCCAGGGCGACACGCTGCACGCTGCAAGTGCGCGGCGTGTCGCCCTTGCAGCGTGCAGCCAGGGCGACACGCTGCACGCTGCAAGGGCGGCGTGTCGCCCTTGCAGCGTGCAGCCAGGGCGACACGCTGCAAGGGCGGCGTGTCGCCCTTGCAGCGTGCAGCGAGGGCGACACGCTGCACGCTGCAAGGGCGGCGTGTCGCCCTTGCAGCGTGCAGCCAGGGCGACACGCTGCACGCTGCAAGGGCGGCGTGTCGCCCTTGCAGCGTGCAGCCAGGGCGACACGCTGCACGCTGCAAGGGCGGCGTGTCGCCCTTGTAGCGTGCAGCGAGGGCGACACGCTGCACGCTGCAAGGGCGGCGTGCGCGCCGGTGTTCCTAGGCCTCGTCCACGGCCGGCAGCCGTCACCTTGCTGTGACCCCGAGCGACGTGAAGGTCATCCGAGCGACGTGAAGGTCATCATCATCATCATCATCCCCTGCTGCACGCGCGGCTCGCAGCAGGCAGATCGCGCTCACCTCGCCTGAGGAAGGAATCCAAGCTCGCTCGCCCCTCGTATCTCTCACCCTCGTTCTCTCCCCCACCACCCTCCCTCCCTCCCTCTCTCCCCCTCTTGCCTTATCTCACTCGCTCGCGCTCTTTCCAATCTCTCCCCCACCACCCTTTTATCTGTCCCGCTCTCCCTCTGTTTCTCTACCCCCACCCCCCACCCCATTTTCCTCTCTCCCACTCTCTCTTCTCACTCTACACTCTCTTCACCTTTATCTCACCCCCCCCCGTCTCCCTCTCTCACGCTCTCTCTGTCTTACCGTCTCTCTCTCTCGCCCTCTCTGCCCCCTTCTCCCCACTCTCTCTCCTCCTCCCACTCTCTCCCTCTCTCTCGCTCGTCTTCTTCGAACGCTGGGGGGGGGGGGTCAGAAAAGGGCTCTGTATCGGCGTGAACGGCACTCTCCTTTTCACCTTCTAACGTGCTCGCTGTTGTTGTGCGCGGCGCGTGTAGCGCCACGTGCCGCAGCGAGTGTGTTTTTTCAATTGTGTTTGGTTATTTTTGTTGCTGGTGACTTTGTGTTTCATATAGAAATCGCCTCTGCTGCTGCTGCTGGCGGCAATAAAAGTTGTTTACAAGTTTCCCTCTCCTCTCTTTTGTACGATCAGAGGAATCAAGCAGATGCTCGGTTTAGTCGGCACTTTGCTTTGTTCATCATGTCGTTTTTCAGGTTTTTTTCTTGATTTGTTTTATGTGCCCCCCCCCCCCTTTTTGAATCAATCTGTGCTACTTTCTTCGTAGACACAAACACCAACACGAAGAAGCACGCTCTGCTTCTCCTTATCCCTTCCCTATCTCTCTACCCCCTCTCTCTCTCTCTTTACCCCCTCTCTCTACCTGGCCAACCTACCAGACACAAAATGGAGAGACCATTTCTCTCCCCTCATTGCAGCTGCCCTTCAGTGGAAACAAATGTACAAGTCTCCCGTAGCCAAACGCTGCGGTGACCTCTAGTGGAGATTGGCACACTGCACGTTGCCATCGGCCGTGTGGCTCAGCCGAATCTCGCCAGGGGTAACAGACTTGTGCATTTCCTGCAGTGCCAGGGAGGATCTGCCCCACCGGTACTTACGCTGCCAGCGGCTCAAACCAATGTTCCGTCTTTTGGGGGACATCTTCAGGAAACTGGGGGTGCCCATCTGCAACAGCAGCTTCGTATATGGGTGCCTTACCTGGCTAACAAGCGTCATGACCTCGCCAACTTCGCCTGTGCTCAGGCGAAGATGGCGGTGTACAGAACGAGAAAAACGATGCTGGAAGGTGACACTGACGGATGATCCGTGCTTCCAGTGTTCAGAGGCCTGCTCAAGGCGCGTTTGCGGCTGGAGCACGCCATGTACCACACACTTGTCGGTGATGTGCAGCGTGTCTTCTTCGAACGCTGGGGAGCCGGACAAGCCCCTCTCTGTACCAGCGTGGACGGCACCCTCGTGGTGTTCACATTCTGAAACGCTCGCTCGTCACCGTGGTGTGCACGATGACCACCACTACCATGTGACTTTTCATTCGTGTTGTGTGCGGTGCATTTAGCACCACAGCGCGTGGATTTGTAGCGTTTGTTTTCATTTGTTTGCTGGTGACTTTGTGTATTTCATATCAGAATCGCCTCCAGTGCTGTTACTGCTGGCGACAATAAAAGTTGTTTAAAAGTAAAGTCTACCCCCTCTCTCTACCGCTCTCTCCCTACTCTCTCTATGTTCCCCCTGTTTTCTATGTAATTTTATTTATTACATTTTTTTAAAACTACAAGTGCTGCATCTGCACCCAGCACTCCTCGCAGTCCTATGGCCTCCGACGGTAGCTCAGATCTGCATGCAGAGCTCCCCGTCTTCTGCCACTGAGCACACGGCCTCCTCCAGCGCCCACTGCTCCTTGAAGGCCGGGCGTGGTGTTGGCCACCCACCCCCTCGTGTGCCGTGCCGGCCTTCATAGGTGCTCGCTAACAGCACTTGCCCCTACAGTCTGTTACAGGCTTTTCGGGGGATCTTTGTCTTTGTGTGTCATCCATCGCTCGCACCACCACCGCTCCACTAATCCATCGCTCACTCCACTATTGATCCTTTACTAACTCCATCACAGGTAACATCACTCCCTCCAACATTCATAACGTCGCTCGCTCCACCACTGATCCATCGCTCGCTCCACCACTGATCCATCGCTCGCTCCACCACTGATCCATCGCTCGCTCCACCACTGATCCATCGCTTGCTCCACCACTGATCCATCACTCACTCCACCACTGATCCATCGCTCACTCCACCACTGATCCATCGCTCACTCCACCACTGATCCATCGCTCACTCCACCACTGATAACATCACTCGCTCCACCACTGATAACATCGCTCGCTCCACCACTGATCCATCGCTCACTCCACCACTGATCCATCGCTCGCTCCACCACTGATCCATCGCTCACTCCACCACTGATCCATCGTTCGCTCCACCACTGATCCATCGCTCGCTCCACCACTGATCCATCGCTCGCTCCACCATCGCAGTGGCCGTGGCTTGTGGTCGCGCTCTCCACCCCACAGCAGGAGGTAACGAATCAGCAGTTCGCACGTGCAGCCCGCAAGCAAATCATACGGGGGCAGCGACGAGAACGAACAAATTCGCTTCATCGGCCACGGCAGGAAGAGGGATTGAGTGGCTCATTGTTGGGAGTGGGTGGCAGCGACAAACAATGGCCTCGATTCTGTGAGCAGGATATTAGAGCACAATGCCTCCGCGCGAGAGTTTGATTGTGCCAAAAAAACATCGATGCCTTTACCCCTCGGGCCGCTAAGCCCCGGCCTCCACTGCCGCGTCGCGGAGCCAAGATGCTGTTGCGAGGCACGTGGCATCTACTGACTCCACGTGGGATCTACTGACTCCACGTGGGACCTACTGCCTCCACGTGGGATCTGTTGCCTCCTTTCCGGAGCGACCTCACGGCCGACTGGGCCCAGGTTGAGCCGCCCCAAGAATGGACCCAAAACCTGGGCCCTCCGTGGCTAGGAGATGTTAACTACCTTGTCTGGTATGCAAAGAGGTCGTGGGTTCGATCCCGACCTTGACGCCTGCTGCTGTATATTTGGAGTTTGCGGGGTCTCTTTCCGCTGCCCTCTTTATCTGGCCGTATGTGTCATGCACGTTGAATTTATTTCGCATTGCGCGTAGCCAACCGTGCTAATCAGAGGTGCGTCCCCCCTTGTCGAACGTCGACGAGCCTCCCTTCCCTCACCTCCGCCACCTCCGTCAGCAGGCCGCCCCCCTCTCGCCAACCCCCACGGCCCAGGCCAGGCAACCACAGGAAGCGGCTTACATAGGCAGCGAATGCGTGCAGCAAATACGCTCGGCAGACGCGTGGCCGTGCCGTGAGGTGGCACTTTGGGCGGTTATACGTCACCCGATGCACGCACGCACGCGGCGCGCGACTTGACCCAGATTTTTGCGAGTTTCCAACGACACAAGAGCCACTTTGCTTCCCCTCGATTTGGGGCTCAAAAATCTCGGCTCCGTGGCCGCGGCTCGGCGATACCAACTCGAGAGCCTGGTGTGGTGTGGTGGGCTTGGCGGGGCGGGGGCGTATTTTGTTGTTGTTGCGGTCGCGTTGGCAGGAGAGACGCTCCCGATTTTCGCACCTAATTTCATCCGCGGGTTTCTTTGGGGTTTTGCGAGCGCAGCGGATGGGCTCCGGCAATCGCGGCGCGATTCTGTAGCCCTTTGAAGTCATCGTAGTCGTCATCGTCGCCATCATCGGCGGCGGCGGCAGCAGGGGCGGTGTGTCGTGATGAAAGTGTTTTGGCAGTTTGGAGAAAAGAGAGCAATTGGAGAGCAATTGCAGCCAAAGGTGCTGCTGAGCCGCTAATCATCGGCAATATCGTCATCACCGACACCGTCGTCATGGTCGTGGTCGTCATCGCTGGATTAGCGTTGGCACGTTTACTGGGAAGCGACTTTCAGCTGCTCGGACGTTCATCTGCCCAGTCAGAATCTTTATTTATCCTGCAGAAATCCGATGAGCTATGAAGCTCTTTCACAGATGCCCAGTCGGGGCACGGGGTCAGACAGTTTCAACAACAAACAACAACAAACAACCACAATGATAGAAAGTGCAAAGTATATGAAAGGTAATCAAATCACTATAAATACTAAGTCATTTTTTATTTTACCAGTCATCTGTTTGGGATCATCGCAGACTCCGCCAGCCACGCGTTGTTGTTGTTGTCGTTGTTGTTGTTGTCTCGGCTGAGTAGAGCCTCTCAGTCGGGGTGGAGCGTGCGACGCGCGAGTCGAGCGCCGCCGATGGTCACTGCGCTTTGCTCCTCGTTGTCTTCCCACGGAGCCGGAGCCGTGGGTTTGTGTTCGCGTTGTGAGGCTCACTCGGGGGCCCTCGGGGCGCGCGGTTCGCTACACCCGCGTCCGTCTGGCCGAGCGAGATTAACGGACGACGGCAAACGACCAAAAAAAAAACTCAACGCAGATAAAAAAATAAAAACGTAAGAATGCGACCGGTATTGGCCAAAAACGTTCCAACGCTGCAAATTTGCCTGCAAATGACTCAAATGGGATGACAGGTAGCTGCAGCATCGCCAGGCTACTGCGACAAAAACTTGGCAGGACCCCCCTGAAAAGGAATTGTGAGACTCAACGAAGCTTTCATGGCTAAAGAAGCAAAGTCACAATGGTGAGGGAGCACTGGGCCGAGTCATTGTGGAGCCGCGTGCGTGACGCGTGCGTCGCGTGCGTGTGTACGCGCAGGGAGCGGTGGCGCAGCGGTTAGCGCGCCGCGCTACGAACCCGGTGACCCGAGTTCGATTCCCGCTCACGGTTAACACCGGTGATGATTATCTGAACCGGTCCTGGGCCTCCCCTAGGCAACTCAGCCTCCATTGAGTAGCTGGTGGCGGTGTGTAAATATCACCACTGGGGAGACAAAGGTGGCTGGGCGTGGTGCTGGCCACCCACCCTCTCGTGTGCCGTGCCGGCCTTCATAGGTGCTACTCGCTAGCAGCACTTGCCCCAACAGTTTTTTAAGGCCTCACGGGGGATCTTTGTCTTTGTGTGCGCGCGGGGGCAGGTGGTCGGCATCGCGGACCCACGACTCTTCGCAAGAACGCAGTTTCAGAGGGAGCACGGCTTGGAGAAGAGCAGCGTGTTCACTGGTGAGTACAGGCACACACAAAGACAAAGATCCCCCGTGGAGCCTTGACAGGCTGTTGGGTCAAGTGCTGTTCGCGAGCGCCTATGAAGGCCGGAATGGCACACGAGGGGGTGGGTGGCCAGCACCACGCCCGGCTGCTTTTGTCTCTCCAGTGTTGATGTTTTGCACATCGCACCCGGTACCCGTTTACGGTTGAGTCGACCGAGGGGAGGCCCAGGACCGGTTCAGATAATCGTCACTGGTTGTTGACCCTGAGTGGGAATTGAACTGGGGCCGCTGGGGTTTGTAGCACAGCGGGCTAACGACTCCACTCCCGCTGCCTGCCCTGAGTAATAAACACAGATCCACACACGAGGTCATGAGCAGCCTTCGAATTACACCGAGAATACAGGGAGAGGAGCAAGCACATGGATTGGGGAACACAATCAAGTCAGAGACGCGATTATTGACTGTTGAGGAAAGTAAATTGTTGCACCCTCGTTCCTACCGGGAGGTGAAACGAACCCACTGAGACGCACGGAACAGCAATCGCCTCCCGTGCCAGGGGTGGCCTGCTGGGCTTGGGCCGGAGAGACACGTCACGGCCAAAGGAGGGGTCGCACCATAGGGCACGGCCATCGAGGTGGGGCGATTAAATGGGCCCGTGGATTACAGAAGGATGACTGCATTGCGAGCCTGTGGCCTTCATCAAACTGTGGATAGGTCATGGCTGATGACTATAATGATATTAGGAAGTCACTGGAGCTTTGCACTTTTAAATCTAGAATTTTTTTAAACAAATTCTTTAGAACTGCTTTTTGTGTTTAGTTTGTTGTCCTTCCCCCGCACCTCTGATTGGCACGGTTGGCTACGCACGGTGCAAAAGAAGTTCAACATGCATAACTCAATCTATATATGCGTGTGGGCGCGTTGGAGGCAGCCACTCTGTAGTTATCGCCGCTGGGAGGTTTGGCCCTGGCAGCGATGGCCTCGAGTGGCTACGGGTCTCCGAACCTCAACCAAGTTGGTTTTAGCCTGATAAGGGCACTCTTCACACGACAAAAACAACAACCGCCATCGGCCATTAAGTGGCGGTGACATCACCACGGCGCTTGTGCCAGGCCATGTGCATGTTGAAGCCACGTGAAGCGTCGAACGCCCGCTGACACAAGGTTACGGGGCAGACCCAGGTGCCGTGGGTCGACTGACTCTTCACACAACGCACACTGGCACATTCACTGAAGGCCAAATTGACCGAGCAAGAGGCCCCCCCGGGCACCCACCAGTTCTAGACGATTGCCACCGATGTTACGCGTGGCCACGAAATCTCAGCTGGGTCGCAGTGCCATCACCAGTGCAGCGCTGCGCCCCACACGTGCGGCTCCTACGGTGTGCACTCAAGTACACTCCTGCGTACACTCCCACGTACTCCTACATGCTCACGTCTGGCTCCGACATACTCCTACGTACATAATACAGGTGTTTTTTTGGGTTAGATCGCGTAAATATATAAATATATAAGGCACCGTCGCGTGCGTGGTGAGGGGCCGTCCATAAATGACGTCACGCACCTGGGGGGGGGGGTCAGACATTTGTGGCGATGTGTGACGAGGGGGGGGGGTGTTGAGAAATGTGACGTCACATCAAAATGCGCAACTTTAAATAAATATAGACAACACGTTCTACTTAATTTAATAGACTTTTTAATAAATGTTTTTTCCTACAACATCAGAGTGCAGCGCCACATTAAATACGCACTACAATGACAATAGTTTAAAGCGATTTGAGGCATGTTTTATTTTTTGTGACGTCATATTTGAGGGGGGGGGGTCTGACTTTTTGTGACGCCATGTGACGAGGGGGGTCAAAAATCGTCCAAAATCGCGTGACGTCATCTATGGACGTGCCCTGAGACAGCCGTCGTCACGTGCTACACTGCCACGCGTTGCAATTCCGGTGACCTTGCCTCTGTCTCCTGACCGCACACAACACCGGCGGGTAATTCGCTGCGTGGAGCTCGCCCGGCTCTCCGCTGCCTTGATATCGCCTGCCAGGCCAGGTCGAGATCGGAATCAGGATCTTTATTTATCCTGGTGGGGGGGGGGGGATCCGATGAGCTATGAAGCTCTTTTTCACAGATGCCCGGTAGGGTGCACGGGGACAGAACGTTGGCAACAGCAAACAAACACACGACGGCAGGGCAAAGCCTCAGAGAAGTCAACAAATCACTAAAAATAAATACTTACAAATAAATGATCGCGTAAGTACATCGATTCCTGCCGATTTGTCGACACCCAATGCAAGCCTGGGCTAGGCAGCAAAACAACAACAACAACAACAACAACAACAGTCCCACACCAACACAACAACACAGCAGTAGTCCCTCAATTTCAATCCCACATTCAAATTCAGCGATCGATACCACACTGGTAAAGATCAAAGTGGCACAAAGCACGATTTGCTATTGCGGTTGTATCCAGCGCGCGACTTCTGCTCGAGGGGAGAGATGCGTGGCCCCTGGTGTCACGGTCGGCACGCTGGGCCTGCAACCAATTCAGCGGTCGCTGGATCTCTTGGAGCTCAGTGACGTGCGGTGGGGTCAATGGCTGGGGAGGCACTGGCTCGTGTCAGAGCCAGATTAACACACCGAGGGGGGCGTGGTCTCATGGAGGGGCGTGGCCTCACTGAGGGGGCGTGTTAGACACGTCCCCCTCAGTGAGGCAGATGTGATAGCTGCCTCCCCTGGTGCTTTTTCATTGCAGTTTCATGACGAGACCAGCGAGCCTAAATGTTTTTATACACATACGTGAAATAAGTTACCTGGAGTATGGAAGGCGAGGACATGAAATGAAAGGGTCTACAAACATTACATTGGTGACATACTGAGATAGTAACAGGCACACGCTTATTGCCCGCGCTCCATCCAGTTACTCAGGGGTTGGCGATTTTGACTATAAAAATGATTGGAATCGTACAGAAATTACATTTGTAACACAGATCAGTGGAAACATCTTAATATATTTTTTTTGTAACAGCTATTCTCATTGGAGTATGTCAGGTGAGGCTCTGACTCCCCTGCCTCCCCTGACCGCACGTTCCTGTCCTGGAGCGGCGGTCGATTCGACGGTGCGAGGTTCTTAAACTCGCCCGCCGCTCCCTCACCTCGTGGCGGGGCGAAGCGTGGGAACTCCCGTCCCTTCCCGAGACGTCTCGCCAGTGTGGAGGAGTAGGCCAAATGCCCTCTGCTGGACTCCCTTCAAACCGGCAGAGACGAACTTTGGCGCGATACGTGGGCTGGCAGAGGCGTTTAACGACAGCCCATGATGCCCTGCCGGCACTACCCTTTATTGTTGAAGAGCAATGGGTGCACGCGTGTGTGTGTGTGTGTACGCGTGTGTGTACGCGTGTGTGTGTGTGTACGTGTGTGTGTGTGTACGCGTGTGTGTGTACGTGTGTGTGTACGTGCGTGTGTGTGTACGTGTGTGTGTGTACGTGTGTGTACGTGTGTGTGTACGCGTGTATGTGTGTAGTGGGGAGCGGTAGTGTAGCGGTTATCGCGCTGCGCTGCGAACCTGGCGACCCGAGTTTGATTCCCGCTCACGGCCAACACTGGTGACGATTATCTGAACCGGTCCTGGGCCTCCCCTAGGTCGACTGAGTCTGAAATGAGTACCTGGTGCGGTGTGTAAACATCGCCACTGGGGAGACAAAGGCGGTTGGGCGTGATGCTGGCCACCTCACCCCTCGTGTGCCGTGCTGGCCTTCATCGGCGCTACTCGCTAACAGCACTTGCCCCAACAGCCTGTTTAGGCTACACGGGGGATCTTTGTCTTTGCGCCGCGCTTCTTCCACAGCCATGAAAGGGCACCAAGGAGTGGCACTTCAAGTCCGTGGAGTAGGATGTAGTAAAGCTGCACAGCGTGCACCGATATCACGGCTTAGTGAGAGTGCGGGGAACCATTGGGCCTCGCTATAAATCCCCCAAGCAATGCCCCGTTCAATTGGCCTCTGAACTCCACAAATGAAATAATCACCTCTCTGGCCTCTGTCTCTCTCTGTGTGTGCTGTGAAGAAGGGGGCCACATCGCCCCAAACGCCACCTGATATCAACCTGCTAGTTGTACACACAGTGCTCCGTAGGCAAGGTGATTTGTGATGGGATGAGAGAGAGAGAGTCCCGTGGCACGCGGAGTGCGATGGGAGACCGCTGGAGGAGCCGCGTGATGCCGCTCTTCAAAGAGCAATACGCGCTCTCGCGGCCCATCAGTATTCCTTGATCATTGTACACCCCAGAAGAGTGGGCGTCAGTGGGGAGGCGGGTCTGGAGATATATAAAAAAACGAAAACTCAACATACTCTTTGGTTTTTCGGTAAAGTCACGTAGGTATATTTTCTACCTACGTGACTTTACCGAAAGAACCAAAGAGTATGGATTCCTGCAGTCACGAAAGCTTCAAATCGAGATTGAAAACTCAAAATGTGTTAATGTACCAGGTAAGGCCCCACTGAGCTATGTAGCTCTTTTTTCAGAAGCGACCTGGGCCACAAGCGATAGCTCAACGAAGTGGCTTATCACGTGGACGTTTATAGCAGCCACATTCTCAAAACGCGTGATGTTGATTCTAAATGTGGAGGGAAAACCCGGAGGACCCGGAGAATAATCCAGGATTGGGATCGAACCCACGACCTCCTGTATACCAGGTGAGATGGTTAACATCTCAACCACATTGTTCATCTGACTCTACACAGGTGACCCACCCACGGTGCACAGTGTTCATCTGCCTCTACCGATGAATTTGCAGCCATAGCCCGAGGCCTACTCAGGATTGACGAGTACCTGGTGGTGCACTGTGTAACAACATCAGCGATGGGGAGACAAAGGCGTCCGGCCGTGGTGCTGGCCACCCATCCCCTCGTGTGCCGCCGTGCCGGTCTTCTTCACAGGTGCACTTGCCCCAACAGAATGTTCAAGGCTATGCGGGGGATCTTTGCCTTTGTGTTTAAAGATGCCTCTCACGGCCTGCTGGCCCAGAAGAATGTGGATCCCACCCGTCCGGTTTCATACACACCCCGTGTCCTCACCTACACACACACACACACCACGTGTCCCCACCTACACACACACACACACCACGTGTCCCCACCTACATACACACACACCCCGTGTCCTCACCTACACACACACACACCCCGTGTCCTCACCTACACACACACACCACGTGTCCCCACCTACACACACACACCACGTGTCCTTACCTACACACACCACGTGTCCTCACCTACACACACACACACACCACGTGTCCTCACCTACACACACACATACCACGTGTCCTCACCTACACACACACACACCACGTGTCCTCACCTACACACACACACACCACGTGTCCTCACCTACACACACACACACCACGTGTCCCCACCTACACACACCCCACGTGTCCCCACCTACACACACACACTACGTGTCCCCACCTACACACACACACACACCCCGTGTCCTCACCTACACACACACCACGTGTCCCCACCTACACACACACATACCACGTGTGCTCACCTACACACACACACACCCCGTGTCCCCACCTACACACACACCACGTGTCCCCACCTACACACACACCACGTGTCCTCACCTACACACACACCACGTGTCCCCACCTACACACACACACCCCGTGTCCTCACCTACACACACACCAATACTCACACAAACACACACCACCACACTCAAAATACTCACACACCACCACATTGTCACATTGTAACACTCAAACCCTCACGCACTCTCACACTCGCACACACCACCACACTCACACGCCCTCACACTCACCCCGCCACACACACACACCGCCACACTCTCTCACTCTCGTCGCACTCACGACAACAAAGGCAAGTCAAACAACACCAAACAACACCAAACAACACCAAACAACACCAAACAACACCAAACAACACCAAACAACAACAAACAACACCAAACAACAACAAACAACACGACACTTTGCCACATCGCTGCGGTGGAAAGCGAAGCGCCGCTGCGTGGCGCGTGCGTTGCGCGATATTCAAGTGTCACCGCTCGTCAAAAACTCGACAAAAACTCGCCAATTACGCCGACTCTGAACAGTGCCGGATGCAGCTAGTGCGCGGCCTATAGCGTATGATGTTATTAAGGGGCCCTACGTGAACAAAACAGATACATTTTAAAACACACATTTTTAGCTTGCATGGTTAAGTCAGTTGTATTTGTTAATTTGCTATACAGCCAGATAATACGACAAATCGCTAACCTTAATCACCCAGTCGTTCATAAAAGTTGGAGGTGGTATAGTACTATAGTAATAGAGCAAGTGCAGAATCACTGAACCGGAATTGATAGCTTGAAAGCATTTAGCGTGGGGCCCTTGAAAGTGCGGGGCCCGTAGCTACTACGACATATGTAGCTACTTTTGCTTCTACGATAATCCGGCACCGACTCCGAGTAGCTTTGAGCCTCGGTTATTGAAACCGGCGCAAGCGCACGGTGCGCTCTGCAGAGGTGAAGGAGGCATGGGGGGAGAGTTTCGCTTCCTACCACGGCCACGAGGGATGACCGAAGCGCGCGGTCTGCTGTGATGTTGACGGTAAAGACCTCCGAGGCCTCGTGCGCAAAGGGTGCAGCAAACAGTCACGGGCCAAATCCGAAATCTAAACTAAACTTTGTTTTGCACGATTGTTATTTTACCATGTACGGCCCCTCCGAGCGACGTAGTTCTTTTTCTCAGAAGCGACCCGGCCGCCACCAATGATGGCTCCTACGAAGTGGGCTTATCGTCACGTGGGAATGTACAGCGGCCAGATACTCTCAACGCTCGTCGACTCTAAATGTGGAGGGGGGGGAATCCGAAAAGAACCCCTCTCCCCCCAAGCGCGCGAGGGGGCAACGCTGTATCCCGTGCGGACCAAACAGGCGGAGTCAACATTTATGCTGTCCTGCCTTCTCCCGGCGAGCCACGGCACCTACCCTCGCAACGCGAAGTCGCACAAAACGAACCCGCAGGGATCGAGGGAAGCCTGACCCGTGCAGTGCACACGGCGGTCAACCCACACGGCGGTCAACCCACACGGTCTACTCCGTCTTCTTGTGCAGGGGAATTGAGTTTCCGGGTCTATACGGCGTACAGCCGTTTCAATACGGGCGACACGTTTAGTTTTGCCTATTTGTTTGTGTTTCTCCCTTGTGATGAAAGTTGATATTTATAAGGGGGGCACGGGGTGACCAATAAGGTCTGAAATGGTCTGTAATAAGGTAGGGCACTGACAAGGGGTTGACGGGTTTGAGTACAGGGTGCTGTGTGCACGTACGTTGAACTTCTTTCGCACCGTAATACGTGGGGGTGGCAGCAGGCGCTGGCTGCGGGAGCTGCGGCGATGGTGAGTTGTAGGAATATATCTACTCTATAAATAAAGACCTTAATATGTGTATATGTACTTGCCGACAAGGTAGAAGGCTGACATTTGGTAGACAGGTAGCTTTTAGGAGACAAACAATAGGACAGAACTTAAAATCTGAGATATTTCATTGTAAGGCTCCCAAATCTCGATGTTAAGTGCCCGGTAAACATGTTTGTGCGTGGTGTCATTCAGGTACCGTTCAAAAGATAAGATTGCGGTTTTTTTCATTTGCCAGCACATTCAGCAGCAAATAAAAGGAAAGTGAAACCCATTAAAGCGGTTTTGAACGAAAAAAATCCGCGTTTTATGATGTTCAAATCGGAATATAACAAGAAAACGGTCAAAGATAGCAGAGCTTCCTCTCATAGAGTATTAAGTTCATTATTTTTTGTTCTTTCTAATATAAAAAAGAACGAAATTTTTTAATTGAGTGAGCTGTTGGTGTCTGATCGTAGATTTAAAAAAAATTGTAACAAAAAAAATCACAGGTTAATTATTATATTTACTGAAAACTTTTGCCTGGCAAAGACGGCTTCGTGAACCGGTAATTAACCATCAACAACATCAACAACATCAACAACATCAACAACATCAACAACATCAACAACATCAACAATATCAACAACAGCGGTGCGTCTCCTGCAAAAGGGGCCGCTTCTTCGGCACGGTAATGGGGGCGGTGGTGGTGGCGGTGGTGGCGGTGGTGGTGGCGGTGGTGGCGGTGGTGGCGGTGTTGGTGGCGGTGGTGGCGGTGGTGGCGGTGGTGGCGGTGGTGGCGGTGGAACGTTAGCGGAGAGAGAAGCGCTGTGCGAGGTGAACCCCGCTGGAGAACGCTTTACCGGATTAATACACAAACCATTGTCCCCCCGAGAGGCACTTTGAGTGATTCGAGATGGCACGTGGGGATTGGCACGGTTCAGCATCAATCTCCGTGTCCCCCTCCCCACCGTCCCCCCGTTTGCTCTAAATCCATGAGAATTAATTTACCCACAATCCCTGCGTTGGTGCCGTCATAAGGTCGTCGTCATCCCCACGAGGCCGCCCCCTCTCGTCTCGCTCCGCTTCCAAGCCGGAGAGATTTGCCTCCGCTGATGATAAAAATGAAAACCAGCGCCTCCTCTATCTCGCTGTTATTTGCTGCCTCGTGGGTGCGTTCGACACGAGCGCTCGCGTCGCTCGCGTCGCTCGCTTGTGAACGCGTTCACCGCGTTAGACACGAGCGCTCGCGTCACTCGCTTGTGAACGCGTTCACCGCGTTATACACGAGCGCTCACGTCGCTCGCCTCCTCGCGAACGCGTTCACCGCGGGCGAGCGGCCGAGCCAGATGTCTCCGCGTCTCCGTGGGGATTCGTTTCGCGGGAGAGGTCACCCTCTCGTTTTCCCACAAGAGCGAGAGGAGATGAACAAAAACAATGGACGGCTGCCATAAAACGCGGCCGCCAGAGTTCAATTCCCAGCCACGGCTCACGTCGTCGGTAGCGAATGATGCCTGAAGCGGTCCTCGCGCTCTCTTCTTTGTCGAAACGCACTGACCAGCGGGGTGAAGTATGGTCGAACAACGCCCACGACCGACACGGCCAGCAGTGGATTTACGTCGGAGCTGTCAACACATTTTCGAATCCCGTCGGGTTCACGTCACGCGACATTGAGCGCGTGCTCGAGCCACGACTCTTGCGTCCCCGTTCTAGAGACGCGTCGTGACGCAGCGGTGATGCCGTGTGTAACGAGTATTTGAAGTACAGTATGTACGCATGTTGAACTTCTTTCGCACCGTACGTAGCCAACCGTGCCAATCGGAGGTGCGGGGGAAGGACAACAAACTAAACATAGAGCAGTTTTAAAGAAATGAGTTTTCAATCTAGATGGTTTCAAAGTGCATAGCTTCCAGTGGCTTCCTAACATCGGACGGAAGAGCGTTCCAGACGGCTTCAGTAGAGCACCTGAGAGCGCGCGATGCAGTGACCGTCTGTTTTTTTCGATGGTTAGCCAAAAGCCGCCATGAGGATGACCGGAGTTCGAACTCAGATATTGTGCCACAGATAATTATTAACCTATTCCCATTCCGAGACGTCTGTAAGTTGCAGGGTGGTGGGTGCCCCGTTCACCGCCGAATCTCGGAACGGCGCAATCGGCTCGTCGTTCATTTTATTTCGAGAGGCGTAAGCAGCGCCGCTGTTTTTAAAGACACCGTGACTCACCGCAGAGAACCGTAGCGACACGACCACCGCACTCTACGATAGCTGGCGCCAAACTGTGCCGCACGCCCTCCCGCGTGGCCTTGCGGGAACCTCCATACAGATAAAGTTATTTTATTTTTTGTTCTAATGACGTACTTGTGCACGCACGTCTACGTCATAAGAATGGGAAAGGGTTAAATGTCCCATAATATTTCATAGTCCTGGAAACATCACCTCTTCCGCATCATCATCATTGCAGCAGAAGCAACCGCGATAATGACAACAATCATCGTCATCGTCGTCACGATCATCGTCTCGTTTTGATTGGTCGTTGGCAGCGTTGTAACCATAAGCAGCAGCAGCGGGAGGTCGCAGTGGGTGGGACTCGTGTCCAGGATGGCGGAGGTCAGGGTACCGACATGGGCACCGGGGTCACCCCCAGAGGTCGCTGACCAGGCAGCAGCAGGAGGAGCCCCTAACGGCGGGACGGAGCGGTTACGGTACGAGCTCGACCTCGGAGGTTCGGGGGTCGACTTCGCACCAGCCGTGGGATCTAGCAGAGGGAAGGAATCGGAATCTGTATTTCACACGGGAGGAATCCGGTGAGCTATGAAGCTCTTTGCCGTGACGACCGCCTGACGTTGACGCGCCGCGGTCGGTGTGGGCGCTGCAGACTGGAGGGAGGCGGCGGAGCTGAAGAGATTTGCCGACGCCGTTTTCATCTGCACGCCGGATCGCCTGCACAAGGTGAGAGGGGGGGCGGGGGGGGCGCTGCCCTCTGTCGACAGCTCCGGCAGGGCTCGCTTCCTTCCCCTTGGCTGTCCCTCTCGCGCAGCGCCGGCTTCGCCCGTGCACCACCTGCTCCTCCTCCTCCGCGACTCTTCCGCTGCTGCCGCTGCAGCTCCGTGCCGTCGTCACAGCTCGCCTCGACTGTGCGGCAACACTCCGTTCTCGATCGAACGTCGTGGTCGGCCATGGTCTCTCCGCTGCTGGATGAAGACCTCCATCTCCCTCCCCCACCCTCCCCCAACTCCCCCCTCTCCCCCCACCCCCTTCCACCCTCCCCCCCAAGCCGTTGCCATCGTTCACCGTCCTTCGGGTGCAACGATCCGTCCAGCTCCTGCGTACGCTGATTTTATCGCTCCATCTCTGTGGTTGACGTACCACCTTACGGCGCATTCCTTCCTCTGGCTGCCACTCTAAAAACTAAACTATAAACTACGTTTAATTTTACCGGGTAAGGCCCCACTGTGCTATACAGCTCTTTTCATAAACGACCTGGCCACAAACGAGAGCTCAACGAAGTGGCTTATCACGTGGAAATGTAAAGCAGCCAAA
Source organism: Lethenteron reissneri (assembly GCF_015708825.2). NCBI lineage: Eukaryota > Metazoa > Chordata > Hyperoartia > Petromyzontiformes > Petromyzontidae > Lethenteron > Lethenteron reissneri. The sequence continues at coordinate 2,558,664 of NC_083814.1, forward strand.
TACTCTAAGCACGTGGTGTTGACTCTAACTGTGGAGGGAAAACCCGGAAGACCTGGAGAAAGTCCACGTGACTACGGAGAGAAAGCGAGGAATGCAAACTCCACATATACAGGTGTCAGCGACAGTCAGGGTCGGGATTAAACCCACGACCTCCTGTATATGAGGTGAGGTAGTTAACATCTCTCCATGCTGGCACACTCTCCCATCAGTCTCCACCACTGACCGTGGTCCAGTCCCGTGGCATGTCCTGCCCAAGGCCACTGTTAACGGTCAATGTGATGTCCCCAGCTGCCGTGTGTGCTCTGATCTCAGGTGGCGAGATGTTAACTACCTCGCCTGGTGTACAGGCAGTTGTGAGTTAGATCCCGACCCTGACGCCTGCTGCTGTATATTTGGAGTTTGTGTGTCTTTCTCTTTCCGTGGTCACGTGGCTTTTGCTTCGGGTTTTTCCCTCCACATTTAGATTCAACATCACGCGTTTAGTGCGTTTGGCTGCCATAAATTTACATACTTCGTTGAGCTATCATTTGTGATTGCCAGGTCGCTTCTAGAAGAACATCTATGTAGCTCAGTGGGCCTCACCTGGTCAAATAAAAATAGTTCAGTCGACTTTTAATCCGCGTGCTTTTCTGTCGCTCGCAGTGCCATTCCGAGCGTGCACCTCCACGCTTCCTTGAGCGCTTCTCGACTGCGGTTGCGTTTTCCTGATGTCGGAGCACGTGACGTACAGTCTTTACCCTGCCCAAGTCCACCGCCGTGGAATTTTTGGCTGCTCCAAAGCACCCGGCAACCAAATGTTGTGCCCGCAAAGTCAACCAAACTCACCACCAACCCCCAGTTCCCTTCATCAACCGCCCCGTGGTCACTTTCCACCGTGGGCTCGCCGCTGCCCCGCGTCTCCCCCCCGCCCACCACCTCCCCCCCCCCCGTCTTGCTCTGCTCCCCTTCCTCTGCCCTCAGCTCCAGCAAAAACTCGGCTTCTGAAGTTGGGGAATTCTCAGCCAACAATCGCTCAGTGGACGCTCGCTCCCTCTCCCGTTTGACGCGGAGTAGTAGGAGTAGTACTTGGCTTTCACGCCCGATATTATCCATAATAGAGGGTTTTTTTGGGTTCGATCGCGTCAATATAAATGTGTCGTTAAACCCGCCGCCACCACCCGACGCAGCCAATCGGTCAGCTTTGTCACGTAAACAAAACGTGCCAATTATGTCAGTTAGTTACTAGTTCAGCACCCCGGTCCGCTGGAGTGTTAACGTTGTGGGTTTACTCTCCAGCACACCGGTGCGTGCTCTACCCACGACTAATTGGCACGTTTTGTTCGCGTGACAAACCTTGCTAAGTGGCCGTGTCGCGTCGTGGCGGACTTAACGGCACTTTTATATTCCCTCTCTCGTGCAGCCGCGAGCTGCTGCAGGGCCCTTCCCGTTGTGGTCCGTCACCGCCGACTCCCTCTCGGCGCGAGTCCTTCCTCTCCCCCTGTCCGTCACCGCCGCTCTTCACCAGCCCTCTCGCCAAACATCCTTTCCACCAGCACCAACAACACCGACAGCCGCCATTGAAGGGTCGAATGCCTGCTGGCAGGTCACGGGACAGACCCGGGTGCCATGGGTTGAGTGACTGAGATGACTGGCTGATGCACCACCACCAGCACCACCGCCACCACTACCACTAACACTACCACTCACTCCCACTCCACCACCACGACCACCAGCCATTACCACTCCGCTCTCATGCCCCCCCCCCCCCCGCTCTCGTGCAGCGGTCTCGTCGAGATGCTTTCTAACTCCCATGTCGGGTCGCATCGAGTCGCGTGGTGAAGCGGCCTCGGGCCGAGCGTCGCGAGGGATGGCGGCCCGCTGGTCGTGCACCGCAATCTCCACTCGGCGACGGAGGCGTTCCGAACCGGAATCTCGGGTCGGGGAGACGATGAACCTCTCACCGCACCGCCGCGGTCGATGAAGCGAGTGCCACTTCGTGGGCCAGTGAACGGACGGCGGTCATTCAGATGTGGAATGTTTTACGAAGCTTCTGTCTCCTCCACGCCATCAGGACCCGGCCGTCGCCTTCGCAGCCAAGGGCTACCACGTGCTGCTGGAGAAGCCCATGGCGGTGAGAGGACGCGGGGAGGCCAGGGGCACGGAGACCCCCTGGCGAGGGCTGCACACGACAAGCAAAATACATTCGACGGGCGACTACGCACGCACGCACGCCCACATCCACGTACACACACATCCACGCACGCACGCATACATCCACACTCGCATCTACGCACGCACGCACGCACGCACACGCACACATCCATGCGCTGTTCCGTCGCTTCTGTCACGCGGCTAAAGGCTCTTGCAGTGACAGACGGGAATGCCCCAACAGTCTGTTAAGGCTACACAGAGGTTGGTTGGCACCCTGTGCTAGGCGCTGCTGGGATTTGATCGCCAAAGAGCAAACTTTGGGGGGTCGGGATGTCGAGTTCGAAACAGCTGCCTGATCCGGCATAAGGAAGGAAACGACCGCGCAGTTCTGTGTGTATGTACATTGAACTTCTTTCGCACCGTACATAGCCAACCGCGCGAATCGGAAGTGCGGGGAAAGGACAACAAACTAAACACAAACGGCAGTTCTAAATAAATGAGTTTCATCTCGAGATGATTTAAAAGTGCACAGCTCTAGTGGGTTCCTAATAGGGAGAGCGTTCCAGACGGCCGCAGAAGTGCGTCTGAAAGCGCGCGATGCGGTGACCGACTTTGTTCAATGACTCGCCAAACGCCACTGCTGTGAGGATCAGGCATCATCATCAAAGACAAAGATCCCCCGTGTAGCCTTAACAGACTGTTGAGGCAAGTGCTGTTAGCGAGCACCTATGAAAGCCGGCACGGCACACGAGATGGTGGGTCGCCAGCATCACGCCCGGCCGCATTTGTCTCCCCAGTGGCGATGTTTACACATCGCACCGAGTACTAATTTGAGGCTGAGTCGATCAGATAATTGCCACCGGTGTTGGCCGTGAGCGGAAATCGAACTCGGGTCGCCGGTTTCATAGCGCAGTGCTAACCACTACACTACCGCTCCCCACATCACCAGCAGCAGCAGCAGCATTGTCCGCGTGGAGCGAGCGCCGTGCGTGTGTCCCCGTGCGGCAGGTGAGCGAGGGTGACTGCGAGGCGATCGTGGCGGCGTGCCGGCGCGCGGACGTCATGCTCTCCGTGTGCCACGTGCTGCGCTACTACCCTCCCGTGCAGAAAGTCAAGGTGAGCCGCCGCCGCCGCTGCTGCCACCGCCGGCGTGCGTCTGCGTGCGTGCGAGTGTCTGTCTGTGTGCGCGTGTGGCGTGTGTAGCGGTGGCGTCACGCCTAGCGCGATGCGCTACAAATCCCCGCAGCCCGAGTTGACATCCTGTTCACGGCCAAAACCCAGCGACAATTTTTCACAATCGGTTCCTTAGCCTCCCCTAGGTCGACTCAGCCTTAAATTAGTACCTGGTGCAGGTGTGTCAATATCGCCACTGGGGAGACAAAGGTGGCCGGACGTGGTGCTGGACCCCCACCCCCTCGTGTGCCGTGCCGGCTTCCATAGGTGCTCGCTAACAGCACTTGCCCCAACAGCCTGTTCAGGCTGTCTTTTAGTGCATGTGTTTGTGTCTTTGTCTTGCATCTCAGTCAGTCACCTCATCACTCCTGGGTCTGTCCTGTGACCTCAACGGGCCTTCCGCACTTCACGCTGCCTCAAAGTGCACCTAGCCTGGCACAAGCGCTGTGGTGATGCCACACCGCCACTTATATGCGAATGGTGGCTGTTGTTGCTGTGTGTACATGCGCGTGGGTGTGTGGGGCGGGGTGGTGCCGTTCAGATAATTTATAATCAATAGTTACAAATTAGCCGACAGCTTGGGGAGGCATTCATCGAGCAGTGGATTGATCCTGGCTGATGCTGATGAATGATGATGCATTGGCCACTGCTTTCACTGACAAACAAGAATTTAGCAAATTGCCAGCAGTCAAAAACTGCCACTCAGAGCGGAACAATCTCCTCACGAATCGCACGAGTCGCACTTCTTTGGAAGTGAGCCATGGCTTTTGTTTCTTTCTCTCCACGGAGAGACTGGCCCACGCCGCACAAAAAGTGGAATGTCCACCGTGGCTCCGCAGCCACCGCAAACAGAGACGCGCGGCACCCCCGGGCGCAGATGCCGCCGCACTGCGTTGACATTGACCTGACTTTGGCAGGGCACTGCGCAAAGCGTGACCAGATTTGCGAATCCCACGATCCTTTTGGCAGCCTTGCACAGTGCCTCGTTTCGAGCACAGCATCGAATGAATCCACACGGTACGTTTGTCGCCATGCGGCGCTCAGGGTCCGTCGCAGGTGGCAATCGGTTGGCAAACGTCGCGTCCTGAACGTCAGCCCCTTGGCCGCGTCGCGTCCCCTTCACGGTGACCGCTCACTGGCACGAGCAGCAGGAGGAGGAGGCCTGCCCGTAGGGCTCGGTGCTCCTCAGCGAACTGCGCTCGCGGGGAGAGTACGCACGTGTGGTGATGCACGTGTGGTGATGCACGTGTGGTGATGCACGTGTGGTAATTCACGTGTGGTGACGCACGTGTGGTGACGCACGTGTGGTGACGCACGTGTGGTGACGCACGTGTGGTGACGCACGTGTGGTGATGCACGTGTGGTGACGCACGTGTGGTAATGCACGTGTGGTAATGCACGTGTGGTAACGCACGTGTGGTAACGCACGTGTGGTGACGCACGTGTGGTGACGCACGTGTGGTGACGCACGTGTGGTGACGCACGTGTGGTGACGCACGTGTGGTGACGCACGTGTGGTGATGCACGTGTGGTGATGCACGTGTGGTGATGCACGTGTGGTGATGCACGCTGGACTTCCTTCGCACCGTACGTAGCCGGCCGTGCTCATCGGAGGTGCGGGGGAAGGACAAGAAATTCAACACAAAAGATCAGTTCTAAAGAAACGGGTTTTCAATCTGCATTTAAAATTGCACAGCTCCAGTGGCTTCCTAACATCGGCAGAGCGTTCCAGACGGCCGTAGAAGCGCATCTGAAAGCGGCGTGTGATGCGGTGACCACCGTTTTCAACGGACAGCCAAAATCCGCTGCTGCTGCAATGATGACCGGAGTTTGCGTGATGGTCTATGCCCCTTGACCAGATCAGCAAGGTATTGTGGTTCATTTACGGCAAGCACTTTGTGTGTATTGAGTGCGGCCTTGTAACGTATTCGTTTCATTACTTACGAAGTCTGCGCTCGTTCAATGGGGGGGGGGGGGGGGGGGGGAATAGCAAAACTCACACAAATTCTCTCCCGAAGCCTTCTCGTGGCGCTCAGACCTCGACATTGGCGTTTCGCTCCTGAGCATACTGCCGCCACCTTTCGCAAGAATAGAAATCTGACGCAGGAGAGCCTCGCCAAGTCAGAAGGCTCTTTTTCGGGAGGGCCCTGCATCGCGATGTTTGGCCAATTTTTTTTGTCTTCCATCCGGGCGGTAACGGAGTTACCCAGAAACAATCCACGCAGGCGAGCGGACGGTACTCATATGTCCGCACGCAATGGCGGAGCCAGGAGCTTCAGGTAGGGAGGGCAACCCCTCCAGCAATGTTAGTAAGTAAGGACTTGTCCCTCGCTTTTTATTCGACGCGTGTGCGACGATGGCGCAGCCATCGATCGAGGGTTGAATTCGAACCGCGTTGTGTGATCGGCATCGCGCTCGCTGAAGGTGAATGCCTTCAGGGAAGTCGTGTCCTGTATACGCAACTGCGCACAATTCTGTGAGTTATTTATAACTGCTTTGCCGTTACTTATTTCCAATTATGGACTCAAACTATTGTCCTATCATCACATAGAGTCCCTGGCACGTAATCATATGCTGGAAATTAGGGATTTCGATCGGATCATTGGGGGGGCACGTATCACCCCCCCCCCCCCCCCACGGGTTCACAAACCCACCCCCTGCGCTGCCATTTCTCCTGGCCACCTCACAGCCCAGCTTGTTGTGGGGGAGTTTTTTGACAAATCTGCACGAACCACGGGATCCTTTGCCTCGTAAAGCCTGGGGTCACGCCTGGCGTGCCGTCACGACCTGCTGTGTGCGCACTGTGCTGCGACGGACGGGCCCCACGCCAAACTACGGCCATTCCAACATCCCCTGCCGGACGAGGGCCTTCCTACGCCGCTGCGGCCGTGACGGTGTTCTGTTCATGGCCATACATCGCCGACATCGGCACGTGCGACATTGTGGGGAGCATAGAAGTACAGACAACATTCCTACACCTCTGCTGCCCACCGCATAGAGCCACAGCCTCCAGCAGCAAGTGTCTGTGCACGGCGGTCACCCGTCCAAGGCGCCGTCCAGGCTCGACACCTGCTGAGCTTCTGAGACCGCACGGCGTCCGAGTGAATTGGTGATCGAGGTTCGACGTGGCCTGAGAGTCGTGGATTAGAGCGGAACGCGCCTCTGACGGCTGCCTCACTGCTGGACGAGGAGAAGCGGCCATGGTGCCGGCTGCAAAACACGATCGATCGTACGAGAGGCAATAATCCAATTGATGGGGGGCGGGGGGGTTTTCATTTATTGACAGGAGAGGCTCTCAGCTCATTAACTGTGTGACCTTACAGAGCAACTGACATTTTGCATTATCGACTTTGGAATTCCATGGTACGATCATCATCATTGTCGTCGTCGTTGGAAACGCGTAGGCGACGGAGGCCCAGTGGGCCAACCGCGTTCCACCGCGTCATAGGAGGCTTCCCGCAAGGCTAGGCCGGCGTCGCGACGGAACTTGACGAAGCCACGAGTCCCCTCGGGAAGGCCCGACCGCACAGCGCCACGGTGGAGATCGGCGCACTCCGCCCGCGTGGGCACAAGCGGGACGCGGTGTGCGGGAGAGTTGCCCCGCGTCCTCGCAAGGCGGCCAGACCAACGGATACGACTCAGCCGGGCGACGGAACATCGGTCCCTCGACGAGACTTCAATGTCGAACCGTCCGATGCCAAGGAGCTGGCTCCGACACCGCGTGAGGAAGTCCCGCAGCCAGTTTGGGTCTTGACTGCGGGGGAGTCCACGGCTCGGCGCCATAACGGCACAACTGGCATCACACAAGTGTCGTCGACTCGGATCTTGGTCGGTGTGCTGAGACGACGTTGAGACTGCATGCTGCGTGAAGAGTGGATAACGGACGTGGCCAGATCGATCCCGTGGAGGATGCCAGACTTGCAGCAGCTTGCCACCGAGGTGTAGAAAGTCCAGGACACCCTCGGCGGTGTCGGCACCAACGGTAGCAGTGGTTTTGGGTTCAGGGGGACCAATTCCCAAGCCCTGCACCTTTGTCTTCTGCCACGGTAGCGAGATGTTATCTCCCTCGCCTGGTATACAGGAGGTCGTGGGTTCAATCCCGACCCTGACGCCTGCTGTATATTTTAGGTTTGCGTGTTCTCCCCGTGGTCGCTTGGATTTTGCACCAGGTTCTCTGTTTTTTTCCCTTCACATTGAGAATCAACGTGCTTTTTCAATATGTGGCTGCTATAAATTTCCACGTGATGAGTCACGATAACTTGTGGTGGCCAGGTCGCTTCTGGAACAGAGTTACGTAGCTCAGTGGGGCCTTACCTAGTGAAGCAAAAATTGTGTTTTAGTTTATAGTTGAGTTCCAACGGTGCACGCGACGTCGTGGAACTGGTGGAGTGCACCCTGGGGTCGTCCTTTGCGTGGGTACACGAGCGGGGCTCTGCACACTGGACATCTGCGAAAAAGAGCTTGATAGCTCGTCGGATTCCTCCAGCATACCGACTCTAATCACCCAGAAAAGTCTGTCCTCAACGCTCGTGACGTCACTCCACATCGACCAGCCCCCCTCATTAATATTCATGAGCAGGTGACATCACTCCACATGGAGCATCCTCCCCCCTCATTAATAATCATGAGCAGGTGACGTCACTCCACATCGAACAGCCCCCTCATTAATATAATCATTATAAGGTGACGTCCTCCAAATGGACACCCCCCCCCCCCCCATTCATAATAATTAGTGGCTGACGTCACTCCACATTGGGGGCGAGGCGCCTCCTCCCCCCTCCTCAACGTCAACTCACAACCCTCACTACAAAGGCAGAACCCTCACGTCACGTGATATAAGTAAAAAGGACGTCATGATGAACAAGGGATTATAACCTTTAAATAAAATAAGTCTGTGTCACCGCGCCCTTACAAATTGCACACGAATCGATGCAATGACTATCACGTCGTCCTCTGCTTTTCGCTTGCAAGTTTCAGATTTACTGCAACACACCCGTCCTTGGACGGGCTAAAGGCTAGTAAATACATATTCTGAGAATAAAAATTTCTGCATCGTCAGCGTGTTTCGGGTCATCGAATGACTGGACTGGTCTCCCGTTATTCCGATATCCATCCAATTCCCGCTACAAAGTGAGGCTGGAGCGTGCCTTTTAGTAGGTTACTTTTTGCCTTTTCAACGTGGTGCCCAATCGCTGTAATGTTGCAAGCGCCTCATTACAGCTGCTAAATCAAAGAAGCAAAGACACGCGCACATTGCTGTTTGAATTGCTTGAGACGGCCAGGCGAACGGCGTGGACTTACGCAGGATTCATACTGAGCTCGCAAAGTCGAGTCACCACTGGCAGCGCTGACCCAGCGGTGGAAGTTATACATTGCCATGGCGGGGCCCAGTCTCCTCACAGGGACAACCACGTCTTGGCACGCCACAAGTACGGTGATGTCGCGTGACATGCGAGGCGTGAAGGGGCCTATCCTACGGTCACAATCGGTCCTTTGGCCGTCGAGACACCACCTCCTGCGTGCAGGATGACGCCTCGTAAGCGTGACCCGCCGAGCCAACCCCTGGCCTGGCTTTGAACTTTTGACCCCCCCCCCCGCGCTTGTCACCGCAGCTGCAACTGCAGCGCCACTCGACTGGATCTCCGTTGACGATCCCCAGGTTCAGCGCCCAGCCAGCGGCGTGTTCACAATTCATCTGTCGACAGTCACCCCCCCCCCCTTGCCTCCACTCCCTTCACCTGCCAGCACCGACGGGAGTGGTGAAGTATGGTCAAATGACCGCCTACGACCCGCGGGGCTGCTTAGGGCAGCCCTCATCCAGCAGTGGATTGACAAGGGGGCTGCAGGAGTGAATCTACGCAGTAATAGAGGAGTACAGGGTCAGGACTCCTGGCCTTTGGCTGTCTGGTTACAGGGACGTGTCACTGCCGACACTGTACGTGTTAATTGGAAGTGCGGGACGCTGACTGAGTGCACGCGCGTAGTCCGTGTGTCACTGTGTGTCGGTGTGTCACCGTGTGTCGGTGTGTCACCATGTGTCACCGTGTGTCACCGTGTGTCACCGTGTGCAGGAGTTGTTGGATAAAGGAGTCATAGGCGACGTGGTGCACATTCAGCACCTGGAGCCCGTGAGTGCGGCGCCAGCCACAGAGACGTCGCTCCGCTACACCTGCCACTACACGTGCCGCCACACGTGCCACTACATGTGCCACTACACCTGCCACTACCCGTGCCACCACACGTGCCACTACACGTGCCACTACACCTGCCGCTACACGTGCCGCTGCACGTGCCACTACACGTGCCACTACACGTGCCACTACACCTGCCACTACCCGTGCCACCACACGTGCCACTACATGTGCCACTACACCTGCCACTACCCGTGCCACCACACGTGCCACTACACGTGCCACTACACCTGCCGCTACACGTGCCACTACACGTGTCACTACACGTGCCACTACACGTGCCATCACACGTGCCGCCACACGTGCCACTACCCGTGCCAATACACGTGCCACCACACGTGCCACGACACGTGCCACTACCCGTGCCACCACACAAGCCACTACACGTGCCGCTACACGTGCCGCCACACGTGCCGCCACACGTGCCGCCACACGTGCCGCTACACGTGCCTCCTGCTGTATATTTGGAGTTTGCTTGTTTATCTCTCCGTGGTCGCGTGGATTTTTTTCTGCCGGGTTCTCCGGATTTTCCCTCCACGTTTAGAAACATCCGTTGAGATCGTCTCGATTGCTTTGAGTAGTTGGCTGCTGCTATGAATGTCCACGTGATGATACGCCACTTCGTTGAGCTATCACTTGTCGCCAGGAGCCTTAGGGGCCGTCCATAAATGACGTCACGCACCTGGTTGGGGGGGGGGGGTCAGACATTTGTGACGATGTGTGATGAGGGGGGGGGGTTGAGAAATGTGACGTCACATCAAAATGCGCAACTTTAAATAAATATAGACAACACGTTCAACTTAATTAAATAGACTTTCTAATAAATGTTTTCTCCTACAACATCAGAGTGCAGCGCCACATTAAATACGCACTACAATGACAATAGTTTAAAGCGATTTGAAGCATGTTTTATTTTAAAAATGGAAATATGGTTTTGGGGGGGGGGCAGAGCTTTGCGACGTCATATTTCAGGGGGGGTCTGACTTTTTGTGACGCCGTGTGACGAGGGGGGGGGGGTCAAAAATCGTCCAAAATCGCGTGACGTCATTTATGGACGGCCCCTCACCTGGTAAAATCTTTTTTTTTATTGAAATCGGATATTTTGAAGTGATTAGTTTACCTTTCCCATACTTTGCGCCCGCCTGTGCCCGCCTGTGCCTGCCTGTGCCCGCCTGTGCCCGCGCGCAGGTCGGCCACTTCCACTTTGCTCACTCGTTTGTGCGCGGCAACTGGAGGAGGGAGGACGAGAGCTCCTTCTCGCTCCTCGCCAAGTCCTGCCACGACCTGGACCTCGTCCTCTACTGGCTCGGGGGGAAGAGGTTCGCGAGCCCTCGCCTGGCCTCACCCCCATGATTACGCTGATCGCTCCCCCACCACCCCCACCCTCACAAATCGTTGCACAGTTGACGGCCGACCTCCAAGGTAACTTTCTCTTACAGTCGTCGTCGTCGTCGTCATCACCGCACCTGCGATCAGCGCGGTCGGCTACGTTCAGCGTAACGGTACATACGTAGAGGAGTAGTATGGGGACGTGATGTCATATGCGCTGTGAGGTGCGATGACGTCATGTAACCTGGGGGTACTTAAGGGGGGCCCCGTGACGAAAGCGAAGAGACAGCCAGC
>NC_083814.1:2574780-2586929 GCF_015708825.2 Lethenteron reissneri
GTGCGAGTCTATGGGTCTCTGTGTGAGTCTATGGGTCTCTGTGTGAGTCTATGGGTCTCTACGTGAGTCTATTGGTCTCTGTGTGAGTCTATGGGTCTCTGTGTGAGTCTATGGGTCTCTATGTGAGTCTATGGGTCTCTACGTGAGTCTATGGGTCTCTGTGTGAGTCTATGAGTCTCTGATTCTGTTGTTGTCGGCGGTCTGTGACTGTCCACTGCTGGGCACAGGCCTCCCCCATTCGCCTCCGTGCCCTCGGCTCCCCCGCTCCTCCTGTGCAGCGTGGCCTCCGGACTCTGCGATGTCGTTCTCGCTGCTTCTCCTGCTGCCCTCTCTTCCGCGCTCTCCCTCCGCTTCTCTTCCCTTCTCTCATCTCTCGTCCTCTCGCACGGGCGTCCAGGGTGACTTTAGAGATTGTCATCATCAAACTCTGATGGGTGACGCAGGGCATCAGTCGCGCACAGCGCCGAACGACAGAAAACGACGGGAAACGAAGGTGAAATGGCACCGTCGATTCAGAATGAACGCAAAGCAGAGCCAGGTGTATTAAACTAACCACTGCATTGGTCATGAGCGCACAAACACCGTGCAGACGGAACTTTCAAAAGCGTCCGTGTTCTCCCTGTTAGCTAGCAAATAAGTTTTGCGATTGTAGTAACGTACCCCATAATGCAAGGCTGCAGGGTGGTGTGGAATGGTGCAGAACCGTGCAGAGCGGTGTGGAATGGAGCAGAGCGGTGTGCAACGGTGCAGCGCGATGCAGAGTTTCGTGTAACCGCGCCGCGCGCTGCATTGCCGGTGCCTGTGTGTGGGCGAGGGCACGTGGGGGGGTGGCGGCCGCTCTGAGTCTGTGTCCGTGCCGTGCCGCCCCCTCGCGTGCGTGCAGCCACCAGGGGCGTCGTCCCGCTGCGTCGACTGCGCCCTGAGCGACGGCTGCGCGTACTCGGCCACCAAGTATTTGGCCATGGCCATGGGGGTGAGCTCACACGCACGCGCACACACAAAGACAAAGATCTCCCCGTGTAGCCTTCACAGACTGTAGGGGCAAGTGCTGTTAGCGAGCACCTATGAAGGCCGGCACGGTACACGAGGGGGTGGGTGGCCAACACCACGCCGGGCCGCCTTTGTCTCCCCAGTGGCGATGTTTACACACCGCACCAGGTACTCATTTGAGGCTGAGCCGACCTAAGGGAGGCCCAGAACCAGTTTCGATAATCGTCACCAGTGTTGGCCGTGAGCGGGAATCGAACCCGGATCGCCGGGTTCGTAGCGTGGCGCACTAACCGTTGCGCCACCGTTCCCAACGTACACACACGCGCACACACGCACACACACGCACACACACATACACGCACACACACATACACGCACATACACACGCACACACATGCACACGCACACACACGTACACACATGCACACACACGCACACACGCACACACACGTCCACACACGCACACGCGCTCGTCGCCCATGTAGGCGTGCGCTGGTGCGCGGCTTGAGCATGTGTCCCGTCTGTAAGTAAGTGGCACATGTGTAATAAACCAAGGTTACCACGAGTGCCACTCCCTGGCAATGCACCGGTGCTCGGCTCTTGGGATAACTGGAATCCCCTTCATTGGGTCTCGGTAGAGGTGCAGCCCCGCACTTGTCCACTCTGGCCACTGCCGGGGCAAGCTCCTGAGAGCTCCCTCATCGAGAGTGGCGTTTGGTTTATTCTTCCGCGCTGGACAGATGTCTTTCAACTAAACTAGAACCTACTAAACAGTTTTTATTTATTCTACCAGGTAAGGCTCCACTGAGCTATGTAGCTCTTTTTCAGAAGCGACCTGGCCACAAATGATAACTCGACGAAGCGGCTTATCATCATGGAAATGTATAGCAGCAGCCAAATAATCTAAACGCGTGATGTTGATTCTACATGTGGAGGGAATAACCGGAGGACTCGGAGAAAAATCCACGCGACCACGGGACGAGAGACACGCAAATTTAAAAAACACAGGTGTCCTTGGGGTCGGAATCGAACCTACGACCTCCTGTATACCAGGCGAGGTAGTTAACATCTCATAGCCACCGTGTCGTCTTTGAAGAGGTGGTTAGTAGACACGCTTTACCCCATCACAAGCAGCCTGCTAATCGATGATTACAGTTGCGGTGTCACCATCGACACCGCTGGGTGCGGACAGAGGTGCAGTGGCGATCCCCTCACAGGAATGTGGAATTTTCATCACCGGCTTAGGACAGCCGACAGAGGATGGCGTCGCCCGTTGCCTCGACTCGCGGGAGACACTTGGGGGTGCAATTCGAACGCCGTCGCTCCTCCCCGTGACCTCCGACGATGGCGGCGAAGGTCACCCGTCTGGGCGGCACTCCACACGGAAGCCCTGGGGGGGGGGGGCTAGTAGAATCCGTGGGCATCAACGGGGAGCAGTGCGAGTGACTCATTCATTCATTCCTCCGCGGTGAATAGATCACCGCCACTTTTGTGGGAAGACGCCGCTGCTACTCCCGCTGCTGCTGTTTGTGCTTGCTGCTGCTTGCTTCTACTGCCGCTGCTTATTGCTGCTGCTTGTTGCTACTGCTGCTGCTTATTGCTGCTGCTTGCTGCTGCTACTGCTGCTGCTGTTTGCTACTACAGCTGCATGCTACTGCTGCTGTTGCTGCGTGATACTGCAGCTGCGTGATACTGCTGCTGCTGCTGCTTCATGTTGCTGATGGAGCTGCCGTCTCCGTGGTACCCGGCGCTCCATCGTGAACGCCCCCCCCCCCCATCCTGCTCCCCCCACCCGTTATTGTCGATTCCATCGGTCGCTCCTCACGCGCTGCCCGATGATTGCTACGATTCCTCGGCGGTTTCGTCTCATTCCCCCCCCCCCACCAACAACAACCGCCATTCTCCACTAAGCGGCGGTGACGTCACCACGACGCTTGTGCCAGGCCATGTGCATGTTGAGGCCACGTGGAGTGTCGAACGCCCGCTGGCAGGAGGTCACGGGGCAGACCCAGGTGCCACGGGTCGACTGACCGAGATGACCGAGATGACTGGCTGATGCACCAGCTGTGCCCCCTACTGTGCCAACTTGCTGTGCTTTAGCCACCCGGCGCTCCGCTCGTTGTTGTGAGCGTCGCTCCTCCCCCCTCCGTTGTTGTTGGAGGGCAACTGCCTCAAACTACCCAGTAGCGTCCTTCACGAGCTTCCTCTACAGAGGTCAATCTTGACACCGCTGGTACCAGTCATCCGCAAGTCCACTCAGCTCCACATCCTCCTGTACCACATCACTCCATTTTGTCTTTCGCCCGTGCCGCGCCTGTTTAGCCCCCTCGATCCGGCCGAAGAAAAGCTGTTTAGGCATGTCAAGGACATGGGCCCGCATACACTGTTTCTTCACTATATAGTCCAGCAGATGTTCTTTCTTGGACCCGGCATGCATCCATGATGTTGTGTGGATGCGCCGATGCCGGAACAGCGTGTTGGGCTGCACAAACATCTGGCAGCCTCCTACCGTTGTTATTGAGCTGATCTGGCTCATGTCTTCCAATCACTCCAGACCAGGTGCTAACATCATGACCAACTCGTGCATTGAAGTCACCCCACAAGATGACTCTGTCCCGAGGGGCCACTTTAGCCAGCACCTGTGACAGGAGGTCATAGAAGGCATCTGAGTCATCGGCTTTGCCTGCGTCCCTCCATAGATGTTCATCTTCGGTGGGGGAATAAGTAACCTTGACCACCACTCCTCGCCTCTGGTTGATGGGAAGGCGAGCCCAAAGTAGCCTGGAGCTTACAGCTTCCCACACCTCACCGCCACACTCCCACGCCCCCTTCATTGTTTTGTTCAGAAGAAGAGCCACTTCCTGTTGTTTGGCAGTCTCCTGCCCCGAGAAGAGGACTGTCCACCCCTCATGGTGGCAGGAGCCAGAGCCGGTCCATCGGACCTCCTGAATATCACAGAGATTCTGGCGGTACCCATCCAGCTCCTGACAGAGGAATGGCAGCCTCTCCTCCGCAGTGAGCATTCGGACATTCCACGTGGCCATCCGAAGTGGCTTTTTGTTGTTTCTGGAGGAGCCCCCAGGCTAAGGATTCAGTCTTCTGGCTCCGACAAATGGGGTTTAGCCAGGAGACGTCATAGACTCCAGCACAAGCTTGGTGGTTACAAATGCCATGAAGGGAAAGGCCAATCTAAATTGGCCCTCCCCCCACGGCACTGCCCACCACAGCGTTGCCGTCTGGCACCACGAGGAGGTAGGGGGTTGTTTTTGCTGGACCACCATCACCACCACCACCACATCCACCGCACTGGAGATTGAATTATAGCCAGAGCAATAATGATGAAGCACAACTCGTCAATGCATGAACAGGGATTCGTCATTCTAAGTCGTTGTGATCCGGTCACCTCGACTTGCAGGGGATTCCTCTGGGATCCCGTTGGTACGTAACACAATGGCGTTGGGTTCTTTAAATGCACGTACGATAGATCGGCTCTTTCCAGAGATACGTGCCGGTCAAGTCACAGAGCGTCCCTGTGTTAAATGAGTGGTGTAAATTCCATATTACAATGGCAGAGGCGTGTAGTGACATTATAAAGGTGTCAGTTTTTGTACCAGTTGAAAGGGTAAAAAACTATTACTATTTGGAAAATTGTCCTCATTTTGCAACAAAGGGGCACTCAATGTACACGGCCTTTGCACGGACGATGGCATGAGATGCCTCCCAATCCGAATAAGAACCGGCATGCAGCCGCTGTGAGTTGAGGTTCTATGACCTGTTGAGTTCCACGCATCCAAAAGCCAGAGGAGATTTCCTCCACAAATGAGCATTGAGGCACTGGCGCTCATGTCATGTCTACAGCCCTCTAGAGCCAGTGAGGGAAATTCCACATTCCTCTATGTATGTGCGTAAGTATGTTGAACTTCTTTGGCACCGTACGTAGCCAACCGTGCTAATCGGAGGTGCGGGGGAAGGACAAAAAACTAAACACTAAAAACAGTTCCGTAGAAATTACTTCGTCAATGTAGATGATTTAAAAGTGCGTAGCTCCAGTGCCTTTCTAATATCGAAAGGAGGAATGTTCCAGACGGCCGCAGAAGCGCTTCTGAAAGCACCGTGCTATGCGGTGACAAATCTTTGTTCAACGGTTATCCAGAAGCCGCCGCTGCCGCCGCTGCTGCTGCTGCTGCGAGGATGACCGGAGTTTGCGTGATGTTTTATGTTCCTGGACAAGATCAGCGAAGGTGTTGCATTCTGGATAATTTTTCCAAGCATATTCACGTGACGATGATTTCCAGTGGGCAGGAGGTGGATACCGTTGGCACGGTCCCTCCTACTTTTTTTTATTTCATTCAGTATTATAATCTAAAGGTAACAATCGTCCTCTTCGCATCAGGCCTTTTTAATTTCTGGGCCGATGCAGGACACGGGAGGCTCAGAGGCTCAGTGGCCCAGTGGAGTAGCGGCTGAGCTAACGGGCCCGGGTCTCACTCCGTCTCCCCCGCCTCTCCTGCACGCCCCGGCCACTGTGGGGGCGTGCAGGTGAAGTGAACTTTTTTGAACCGCGGTCTACAAACAAATAACAGATACTGTAAGAAGATGGCAGCGTTTCGTTTCAGAATCAGAATATGTTATTAATACCGGAGGAATCCAATGAGAGCTCTTTTTCACAGATGTCCAGTAGTTCACAGATGTCTGGTAGATTTTGCCTTTCAAGAGCTGCTCTGCACGGAGACAGATAAGCGAGTATTTGTTAACTTTAAACGCGGGCTGTCACGGCCAATATTTACAATTCACAATGGTTTTCTTTTGAGTTAGGTAGTGCAGGCATAGCGTAAAGTTATTAACTATAATCCTCCCATCACCGACAACGCCATTCAATTCCAGCTGTCACGTGGGGAAATTCTGTACACCTATAATTCATTTGGGTTTTTTTTCAGCAGAACCGGAGGAATGTTGCAAAGCAGGGAAAAGTTTGGACAATTTGATTTCGCTGGCGAATACATCCGGCGCCATCAGGCATTGCAGCGGTTAAACGCAAACAAAACTAATTGTGAATCGTAAATATGTGCGTGTGTCTTTGTTGGCTTTAGGTCGACTCAACCTTAAGTGAGTACCCGGTGTGGTGTGTGGTAAACACGAGCACTGGAGAGACAAAGGCGGGCGGGCGGGCGTGGTGTTGGCCGCCCACCCCCTCGTGTGCCGTGCCGGCCTTGATCGGTGCTGACTAACAGCACTTGCGCCAACAGTCTGTTCAAGGCTACAGCGAGGCGTCTTTGTTGTCACCAGCAGTGGCCTGTTGGTTCACGGCGATCTCAGTCAGTTGACCCGCGACACCTCGGGTCTGTCCCGTGACCTCGCGAGAGCGTTCCTCACTTGATGTGTGGCCGCACGCCCGATAGCTCGTCCGCTCGCGCTCGCAGCGCGTGCCGCACGGTGAAAGGGAAAACCATTCCGCTGTGCGTTGACGAACCGTGTGACTCACCCAAACAATAATAATAATAGTAGGTCCTGCATGTTCTCAGATGAACATGATCCATTGTCATCTATATGACTGAATTAATTACTCCCCTCCCCCTCTGCTCTTCGCACCTGATAGGCCCACAGTGATGACACGACCTTGACCTCCTCTACCTAAGACTAAAAACGGCAAGAAGACTTATTGACAATTCGGGCAAATCGCCTGATGAAGCTGTCGTCGTCGTCGTCGTTGTAATCGCCAGCGAAACGTCACGGTGCTCGACTTGTCAGTGTTGTCGTGGGTTTGCTCTCCAACACGCCGGTGCTGCTGTACGAGGAACGCAGTGGCATTTTACGTTTACGTAACGTACCTCACTAATTGGCTGTGACAGGTGGTGGCGGGTTTAACGACACATTTATATATTTACGCGATCTAACCCTGCCCCCCCCAAAAAAACCCTTTACGATGGATAATATTGGTCGCGAAAGCCTCCTGCTGCTGCTGCTGCTGCACCTGCTGCTCCTGCTGCTGCTCCTGCTGCTGCTGCTCCTGCTGCTTCTGCTGCGTGTTAAACTGCACAGGTGCAGCTCTGAAATTGCCGGCTCGTGCCACTTCCGGCGTCGTTGGGTTGGGTTTGCGGAGGCGGGGGGGGGAGATGATTTATGAAATCTGCCGAATTGTTTGAACCGCCGCGACCGGGAGACGGGACGGAGGCGACGGCTGAGCGCGAGGGGTGGCGGTGGTGGCGTCTGTGCCGCAGGGCCGCGTGGGGTGGCCCCTGGACGTGGTCTGCCCGGACGGCGAGGCCAGCGTGGGGGCGGTGCGGGACGCCCTGTGCTCGGGCCCCTACGGACGCTGCGTCTACGAGAGCGACAACGACGTCGCCACCAACCAGGTGGGCACCGCGCCTGGCACGCACATGCAGACGAAGACCACCCCCACCCCCCGTGTAGCCTGAACAGACTGTTGGGGCAAGTGCTGTTAGCGAGTAGCACCTATGAAGGCCGGTGCGACATGCGAGGGTGGCCAACACCACGCCCCGTAGGCCGCCTTTGTCTTCCCAGTACTGCTGTTTACAACACGGGTGAATGGCACGTAGCACACGTGTGTGGGTACACGTGTACTAACGTGTACACACGCGTAGTAATTAGCCCCCTTGGCAGCATACGAGTGTAGGCAAGCCCCCCCCCCCCCCCCCCAAGCATCGCCACCTCTTACGGTCTTGTGATGCAACAATCCACCCGGCACCACCAGCACACCGGCCGATTTCATCGCTCCATGTCCGCGGCCGGCGTCCCATCAGGCGCGTTCCCTACCCTCGCCTGCCTCTCTCCGGCGTCAGCCTCGACCGCGGTGTGCACGTAATGCTGTCGGTGTCGCCATGAAGTCATCCGCGTGTCAAGTGTTGCCTTGTGGCGGTTTGGCCCAGAGTGGCTGATTCGGCTCGGCGGAGTGAAGGGGGGGGGGGGGGGCAAGCAGCCTCACGGACGCACCGAACAGGGCCAGTCGCGTATCCGACCGTCGCCGTCACGTATCCGCCCTGACCAATCAACTGCCCGCACCCAGTGTGGTATTGGTGCGTGGGCTAAGCTGTCCTGCGCTAGAGGTGTTCGCAAACCCGATCTCGTCACACGCTGTCGCGCGTCCTTAATCTCGCGCACATCCGCTCACTTAGCAGGCTTTTACGACAAATGGGTTAGATCGCGTAAATGTGTCGTGAAACCCGACACCACCCGACACGGCCAAATAGTAAGGTTTGTCACGTAAACAGAACGTACATACGCCGGTGTGCTGAACTAGTGACTAATTGGCACGTTTTAGTCACGTGACACTAACCTTACTAATTGGCCATGTTGGGTGGTGGCGGGTTTTAACGACGCATTTATATTCACGCGATCTAATCCCCTCCCCCCTCCCACCCCCCAAATTTTAATTCCGTTTCCACTTTAACTTTGTCCAGTGACCTATTTGTGCACACGTGGGCGCAACCATCGACCTTCGCGTGATCCAGTTGAAGCCCTTTGTTCGCGCGGTGGTCACCGTCACGCTCCGGCTCACTGGACAACGCCGTTGGAGTTCACTTCTATGGAGGTCCGGGGCGAGCGAGCGAGCGCCCGCGGGTGCCTCGCGCTAAATCCGTCCACACCAGAGTCAGCGCGAGTGTCCACGCCTCGTCCTTCGCGCCTCCGCCTACAACGCGCGTCGGGCATGCGACGCCGTGCCCCTACGCTGGCACGCGGCTCACGCGAGATTGGCGAACGCGGCACGTCTGCCCGGCGTGCACGCCGGGGGGGCGGGAGGGCGGCGGCTGCGGTCGTATCGATGGGAGGAGTCCCCCGTGGATTTACGTGCCGGCCGGCGGGCGACTCGGGCCGGCGCTCGTCATGCGTGCCGGTTTGGCGGCGAGCGCCGGTTACGTAACGTTTATATAACGTTCACGTCACGTTCACGTCACGTTCACGTCACGTTCACCTCCAGCGCTCGGAGTTTGGGCGTAGCAGCGTCCTTCTTTAGCGGCCCTCGCCCGCCCCTCGCACTCACGGCCTGGATAGAGAACCCTGCGCCCTTTAGCGTCTGCCTCTCTATGCCCGGACTGGTCCCCGATCTACGTCCCTAAGGAGTCCTCTTTGCGATCCCCGACTTGCTGTCCACACCGAGGAGTGCCAACGCTCTGCTTTGTTCGTTCGCCGTGGAGCCGTTTGGTTCTTGGCGTCGTCGCCATCCGCGTGGCCAAGTGTCAATGTCGGTGCTGGACACGTGGCGCTCTTTGCCTCGCGAACTCCCCCCCCCCCCCCCCACCGCATCTGTCCGGTCACCGAGCGGTGCTCCGGCGGTGGTGGTGGCAGTTCGTAGCAGAGTCGTGTCGTGAGACGAACGATCCGTTCAGATCCCCCGCAAGAGCACCGCCCGCGGAAGTGCAGGTCGCGGAACTGCCTCCGTGACCCCTTCGGGTGACCTCTGGGCCACACGGTTGAGGGCGGCGCTTTTCCGCTGGCGCTGCGCAGGGGATCGGGGTTCATCGCACGACGCCGAACCGATACTTTGATCCTCAGAGCTGGGGTTTAGCCAAACGGAGCACACGGGGGCAAGATGTTAACTACCTCGCCTGGTAGACCTCGGTGGCTAGTAGATGCTAACTACCCCCCCAGGTATGCAGGAGGTCGTGGGTTCGATTCCGACCCTGACGCCCGCTGGATATTTGTAGTTTGTGGTGTCTCCCTTCCCTGTGGTCGTGTGGATTTCTTTCCGGGTCCTCCGGTTTTTCCTTCTACATTCAGAATGAACGTAACACGCGTTTAGAGCATTTGGCTGCAATAAATTTGCACGTGATAAGCCACTTCGTTGAGCAATCATTTGCGGCAACCAGATTGCTTCTGAAAAAAGAGCTGTATAGCTCAGTGGGGCCTTACCTGGTAAAAATAAAAACTGTTCAGTTTAGTTTAGAATGTGTCACGTGTTTGTTTGGTGCACTCGTTGGTGACTGGGCTGACGCCACGCTTGAGAGGCCGGTTTCACCACGGGTGGCTGAAACACCCCCCCCCCACCCCCCCCCCCGGTATCAAACGCTCAGCGCCGTGACCCTCCGGGGGGGCCACGTGGCGGCGGCGGCGGCCCCCTCTTCCGCTCCACGCTCACCCCGCACCGTGCCCACGCCCCCCGCCCCCCCCCCACTCCCACTCCCAGGTGGTGACCATGGAATTCGAGGGCGGCACCACCGCCAGCTTCTCCATGGTGGCGTTCACGGAGAAGTTGTGTGTGAGGAAGACCACCGTCTACGGCACCAAGGTAAGGGGGCGGCACGTTCCCCCCGCTGCGGTACGGAGCCCGGCGGTGTCGCCCGGCAGTGTGGGGCGGAATGGAGAGACTCGCAAGGAGACACTCATTAGTACCCCGCACCTCCGATTCGCACGGTTGGCTACGTACGGTGCGAAAGAAGTTCAACGTGCGTACATTCCATTCCTGAAGGATCCTCCCAACACGTGGGAGTGAAACGTCAGACTAGTCGTTGTTGAACGGCACGCGGAGCAATCCGAAAACACATCGGGAGAGCTGTACACACGTACAACATACATACAAAGATCCCCCGTGTAGCCTTAAACTGTTGGGGCAAGTGCTGTTAGCGAGCACCTATGAAGGCCAGAACGGTACACGAGGGGGTGGGTGGCCAGCACCACACCGGGCCGCCGTTCTTAACCCCAGTGGCGATGTTTACGCACCGCACCAGGTACTCATTTGAGGCTGAGTCGACCTAGGGGAGGCCCAGGACCGGTTCAGATAATCGTCACCAGTGTTGGCCGTGAGCGGGAATCGAACTCGGGTGGTCGGGTTCGTAACGCGGCGCACTAACCGCTACACCACCGCTCCCCGCGCATACACACACATACACAAGTACATACACGTACATACACACACATACACACGTACATACACACGTACATACACACATATACACACACACGTACGTACTCGCGATCTGTGCCGACGTGCCGCTTGAACCCACCGCCTCC
Organism: Lethenteron reissneri; assembly: GCF_015708825.2. Classification (NCBI taxonomy): domain Eukaryota; kingdom Metazoa; phylum Chordata; class Hyperoartia; order Petromyzontiformes; family Petromyzontidae; genus Lethenteron; species Lethenteron reissneri. The sequence continues at coordinate 2,585,737 of NC_083814.1, forward strand.
CGGGCCGTCGCGTGGGGCCTAGCGGCGACCTCGCGTGACCCCGGGGCAGGCTCGCCACAACCCACCGACCCCGTCCACCTCGCGTGTCGCGCGTCGCATGAAGATGCCGGGCCGGCTTGTAAACCGCGCGTGCTCACGCCTGGAGCCGTGGCGTTGTAGAGGCTCAGCGGTAAGAACTGCGGCAAGTACCACGGTAAGTACCATGGTAAGTACCGCGGTACTTACCACGCCACGTTCTCTTATTTACGGCACCAGTTACTCCTCCTTAGCCTCCTGTGAACCCCTTTTCGTGACTGATGATTATTGAGTTACCCCCCCCCCTCCCCGATATAATCCGACAGGCCCCAGGGGGTGGCTCTCTGTGGCGATGCGTCAACAAGGGTTCCCTTGCGGGCCGTTACCGCAGCGGCATCTTTGCGCCTGTTCTCTCCATTTCGTGCGACAGAAACATTGATATTCATAACACCTTCGTTCTATTTTACCGTGACATGAATTGATTGAATGCTGGTTCCTTTTTTTTTGCCTCTTCTCAATGGAAAACACTCGAGGCGTTTGGAGGCTCTCCGTTCGTCTCCGTTGCCGTATCGGTGATTTACCGCTCGCGACGGCGTTTTCGGCTCCCCCCCGTCGCTGTCTCCGAAACCCTCGCACGGCTCGCTGAACGCTGTCAAAGCGCTTCTCGTTCGCTCCAAATCAACGCTTCGTCGGTGCTCAGCCTTCATTGAATTCAATTGACGGTATCCTCCGGACCAGGAGACGCACCCTGTACCCTGGTATTTTAAGACGTCACTTGCCACTGATGTTGGCCGTGGCTGGGAGTCAAACTCGGGTCACGGGTTTGCAGGGCGCCGACCGCCGCTCCAGCCCCGAGGACTCGAGGCAACCTCGCGAGGTTTCCCCGAAGTTCAAATCCCAGGCCACCGGAGCGCGGTCAGCCATGGGTCGGAGTTGGCGCTGCCTCTGTGACTCACGCTGACGGTTGTCTCGTGCTGGCCGCAGAGACGAACCCCACATCCCCCCCCCCATCCCCCCGCCCCCCCGCGAGAGCACGAGAGGGGCAGCGTGCGGCTTTGCTGCCACGGGCCACCCCAACGTCTGTTTGTGTGTATGTGTGTGTATGTGTGTGTGTATGTGTGTGTGTATGTGTGTGTTGTGGGGAGCGGTAGTGTAGCGGTTAGCGCGCTGCGCTATGA
>NC_083814.1:2594713-2645074 GCF_015708825.2 Lethenteron reissneri
TAAAAACCGGACGCCGTCTGTCGCCGCTGCACTTGGGTGCGAGAGGCCGACTCCCCGGTTTTCTGCTCGCGATACGAGACCATCATTACGCCACGGCATCTCACCCCGGGACGTATTGTATGGGGAAAGGGCAAGACCTGGAACCAGATCGGAATGAGAATGTTTATTTATACTTGGAGGAGGAATCCGATGAGCTATGAAGCTCTTTTTCACATAGGTCCAGTACGGGTGAGTCAGAGCGTTACGACAACCAAATAATACAAATCACGTTCGAGGAGTGCAAATTAGAGGAGTGATAAGCAGACAACGGTCGACAGAGCCTTGGCACAATGCCGCCTAATAGTACCCGCAGCAGAGAAGGAGACAACAGATGGGAAGAGGTGAAGGGAGCCCGAGCAGACAGCACGTGCCCGTAACACATCGTACAACCCGACGATGATCACGATGAGGGTGAACTTTCCCATGGGCGTATTCGGAGACGTTCTGACAATCGCCGCGTTGGACGATCTGTCGGGGTGGCCATACGGGGCCCACGACACGGGGCCATGCCTGCGCCGTCGGGGGCCGCCCCCCCCCCCCCCCCCCCCGCTGTCTTCATCCCGAGTGTGCCGGCATGCTCGGGGCAGCCCAGCGGAAAATCATCCCCACCCCAACGGACGGAGGGGATAGCCGCCAGCGACGAGTGACCGTGCCGCGACAGGGAAAGCGATCCCGGCCATCGGTTGAAATCGATTCTTTTTCACTGGGCACACTCGGACCATCAACGTTGTGAGTTGAGTTCCTGATGAGAGTTGTTCCTGCCCATCGGCTAAAAATGTATTCTGCTCCGGTTCTCCAGGCGAGATGTCCCGTGTATGAGAGCGACGACTGGGCCCCTGGACCGTGAACTTTGTGAGTTGGATTCCTGGTGAGGGTTGACTCCACCCACCAACATCATCATCATCTTCATTGTTATCCCAAGAGTGGTGGGTAAAATGGTTACTAGCTGGAGAGCATGCACCCATTGGTGAGAGATGAAGAGCCTGTGCCCCATCATATGAATGTGGAGTTGTCACAGGCAGCTCAGAACCATCATTGGTGACGAGCAGTGCCCTAGAAATGTGAAATAGAGAAAAAGGAACCCGGTTTAAAGTTGTGCCATGATCACCCAGATGCTTTACTTGCTCGCACACTTCATGTAAACCTGCACGCACGGCCACGTTGCCCATCGACTGCTGGACGAAGGCCTCCCCGTGCCGTGCGGATTGTAGGGGTCATTTGGCCGTACTTCGCCACGCTCGTCAGCGCGGGTTGGTGAAGGCGGGGAAACGTAGACGTGGGAGCGTGCGGTACCGTGCGGTACATTGCAACAGTGGGACATGCTGCACTGCCCTCTGCTGCCCACCTCGTCCGTACGGTGCAGCGGAGGCATCCGGAGCACGCGGGTCATTGAGCAGTGCGGGGGTTGTTGTGTTCCTGAAGAACACGGCAATGTGGAAAAATCGCGTTATACTAAATATATAATGCACGGTAAAGCACGGTCCGCAAAAACTCGTGAGTTGCGTAACGCAGGCTGAGCAAAGACGGAGGCTGCGGGGGTAGCATCTGGAAGCATCCAGCAGCATCCCGCTGCCTCGTGCGGCGCTACGCCGAGGGAGCCGTACGACCGCTTGTTCCTACTCGCGCTGCGACGTCGTTCCGTTCGCTCGATCGCGTTAGACACAATTGACGTTATGAAAAAAAACCACGCGCCGTTAGAGGAGAACAGATTGTACAGGTGCCTCCCTCAGCTCGGAGGGCATCGACGGAGATCAAGTGATGCACGGCGGCGATGCGCGCCAGTATTCCGTCACTGTGGAGGTGGGGCTGGTGGATCACAGAGATGCTCTTGCGGCGCGAGCGACGCTTCGTCTCGCTTCACGTCTTCTGGGCCGCAGGTGAGCCCAGGAGGGGGCCACGGTGGGGAGGCGTTAACTACCTCGCCTGGTCTACAGGAGATCGTGGGTTCCATGTTTTCCCTGTGGTCGCGTGGATTTTTCTCCAGATCCTCCGGTTTTTCTCTTCACATTTAGAATCAACGTGTGTTTCGAGTATTTGGCTGCTATACATTTCCACGTGATAAGCCACTTCGTTGTGCTATGACTACATAGCTCAATGGGCCTTTCTTGGTAAAATAAATAAAATCGTTCATGAGGTGGCACGTGACTCGCAGTTACAGCCAAAGCGAGGGGTATACTGGACGTGGTGTGCCGGGCGTGTAAATATTTTCCTGCTCGCTGATCCAGACGGACCCGGCTGTGAAGATGTTCCCAAACTGCAGGGCTGAGGTGACCACAGACGCGAGAGAGAGGTGGCTCACGATCGGAAGGTTACGCGTCCAACTCCCGCTTGAGGGTTCACTCAGCCCATCATGCCTCTTGCTTTGATAAAGTGGTTACCACTTTCTGGAAGCTAAAAGTTCTTGTCCTATGGATAGACTATCCCCCCTCCCTCCTCGTCACCCTCCCCGTCACTCTCCGTCACCCTCCACCATATTAATGTGGCATCTCTATCATCGGCTCAGTGCTCTAAATGGGAGATTTGAGTCACCTCAATGTTCTAGCAGCATACTACCGGCCGAATAGTTGAGTACAAATTTTAATTCTAGCCGTGAAACGGCACACAATGGCCGCCTGTTTTGAAGAGCATCTTTTGCAGCAGACGGCCGGCGCGCTTTGGTGGCCGCACGGCAGCCGGAGTGTCACCGCGAGTCTTTGAAAGCTCCGCTCCGTGGCAGGGCCACCGACCCCTCGATCGAGCGTCCCTACACAGCGCCGACGACGTCTTCCCGGACGGAGACGCGCCCCTCTCCGCCGCATCGCGCCTAACCCGTGCGCAGGGCCCACTAAATATAGAAACACGTTTGCCGAGTCCATTTGGGCGTAAGCGTCATTTGTAAAAGTTCACCGCTCGAGTCGGTTGACGTTCTTTCATCAAGCCCAGTGTAAGGCGCGGAATTAAATAGTTAATGTCGCTGCCATCCCCACCTCCCCCCGTATACAATGAGGTTACCAATCAAGAGAGAGGGAACGAGAGAGTCGCCATCCTTTAGCTCGCAGATCCATTAGCGTTGAAAATGATGCTCGCGCGCTCAAGAGAGAGAGAGAGGGAGAGAGGGCACGGCGCGGGCGGCGCCCTGGAACTGGCCTATCCGAATTGGCCGGGAAATGATTTATTAAGTCTATAAAAATGCAAATGAGCTTGTACTTTTGGGCTCTCTGTGGTCCGTAAGCTGTGAACGTATGAACGGGGGGGGGGGGGGGGGGGGGGCTTGAGGAGCCCATTACAGACACATGTTGGGAGAGAGAGACGCCGCCGCGGCAGATGAGGATAGGCCTCGGCAAGGTAAAAGTTAAAAGGTAAAAACAACGAGCCTACCTTTACCCTACCTTTACCCTTACCCCATAAAAATTACCCGATTACAGGGTAATTACTGGGGTACTACTACACATGAAAAGGGTTTATAATGGTAAATGCTAGGTAGAGCGCTTTATCCATATAGAATACTCTCGATTATTCCAATTTTACACGCTTGTTGTTGTCGTTGTTGTCGTCATTGTTGTATCCTCAAATCTTGTAACTCAATTTTAACCAACTTTCCAATGTGGTATCGACTGCACACTTGGTATACTTACGTCATACTGATGACAATACTATATTCTATCATTAAAAAAAAATTTAAACAATCTTTTTCTATGTTATGTTTCGGCTTGGGTCTAATTGTCCACGCTCAACTGACGTTGGCTGTAATTGGCCACAGTCCCTTACGTTGTGGCAAGCCTCGGGGCCACTTCCCGGAGCCGTGGAATTCTGCCATTACTAGTGCATTTAATAAAAGCGTGTTTAAAAAAAAAATGTTTTAATTACTTATTAAATGTAGGCCACGGACTGCGCCACGGAGCTTCTAGCGGTAAACAAGGCACCGTATTTACCGGGTAATACTTCGCGCTACCTTTACCCTACCGGGTAATTCTTCCGAGCTACCTTTACCCTACCCTTTACCTTACCCCTTGGCATGTCGACATCTTTACTCTTTACCTTGACCCTTTTACCCGGTAAAAAGGGTAAATTATCTTACCTTGCCGAGGCCTAGATGAGGACCCGTGGCGTGCGCGATTCCACCGCTGCGTCTATTGAGAATCTTCACGCCGAGTACATTCGCGTGCTTTGTTAGGAAGAGCTTAGTTATTGCGTAAGAAGGGGGAGGGGCTGTTATTTTACACTTTAGTTGTATTTTCAAAGGAGTTTATTTAAATGGTAGTTATCTGTCTCTCCAGCTGTGCGCGATATGCATTGCACGGTTATTACAACAACCCTAACTTCTACACGACACACCGCACTGATTGGCTGTCCACGTGTTGAAGCCCGTGACCTTGTCTCGTTTGCAAAGAGAGATTTTCAAAAAATGCAAACAGATTCCCACCTGGATAATTCAATCGTAACACAGCGAGAATAAATAACGTCATCGTTTACAGCACTTCTTTGTTTTAATACCACCCACTAGATCAGAGGTGGGGAACGTCCGGCCCGCGGGCCGCACAAGACCCGCGGAATCATTTGGTGTGGCCCTGCCAAGGCAACCGCAGGCGGGACTCGAAATTCAATAAATCTCGGAGCAAACCTGGAAAAGCAGTTGCGAGTAGCAACATCATCAATACCATCTTCTTGGTTCTTTCGGTAAAGTCACGTAGAAGGTAAATAATAAAATATTAAAAAGAAAACATAATAAAATACACTTCTCACGACGTTTCGGCCACAACGCAAGCAGCCGTCCTCAGGTGAAGAACAGGTCTGTCGCAAAGACAGCGTCTGAATGACTCAATGACGCTCTTTCCGACAGCCCTGCTCTTCACCTGAGGACTGCTGCTTGCGTTGTGGCCGAAACGTCGTGAGAAATGTATTTTATTATGTTTTATTTTAAATTTTTTATTAGTACGTCATTTGCCAGTAAAAAATATGATAATTGTTTTTTTACCCTTTTATCTGGCAACAAAACTGACACCTTTTTTTACGAGGAGTCATGTTTGCATAGACCACAATACCTGCAGTCATAATGCGCCTTTTGGCGTCATCTGGTCCAACACCATGTGAGACTAGGCTCTAAGGAAAGCTGTCTCGGGTGTGGACCAATCAACTTCAAGGACAGTGCATACATTATCAGAGTTATGTTTTTGTTTGCATTATGACTGCAGGTATTGTGGTCTATGCAAACACGACTCCTCGTAAAAAATGTGTCAGTTTTGTTGGCAGATAAAAGGGTAAAAAACAATTATAATTTTATTTTTATTATTTTATTATTTCCCTTCTACGTGACTTTACCGAAAGAACCAAGAAGATGAATCCCTGCAGTCACGAAAGCTTTAAATCGAAATTTAAAATCATCAATACCAGCTAACATCACATGCCTCACCAAAGAGAAGCAGTTCCAGCCATCACATTAGGAGTGAGTTAATTAAATGTTTGACCAAACATAACAGGCTAATTTTTAAGTTAATAATTTTGTATGGCCTGCGAATGATGTTATAAATATCCAAATGGCCCTTGGCAGAAAGAAGGTTCCCCGCCCCTGCCCTAGATTGAGGTGTCTCCCCGTGCCGTGCGGCCATGAGGCTTGTTTGACCATACTTCCCTCAGCTGGTAGGTGAAGGGCGGGACGCTGGACCGCCGCACGATGTAACTCGCCACTGATGTTAGCCGTTGTTGGGACTCAAACTCAGGTGGTCGAGGTTCATAGCACTGAAAAATATACTGTGTGAGTGTACCGTCTTAATAATTATAAGTTATCATTACTGTTAGTAGTATTACTTCGCTTGTTCAACCAGGAAAAAAACCCCAGCAAAAAAGTTTTTCAGAAAATGTCCTGCCAAGTTTCTCGCAGTCGGAGGCAATGTTGGTGCTGTGTGATCCCGATTTAGTAATTTTTCAGCTTTGGGATATTTGGCCAATACCATTTACAGTATATAGTATTGCTTTCGCTTTGGGAGGAACTAAAACTAAACCATTTTTTATTTGAGCCCTGCTGAGCTATGTAGCTCTTTTTCAGAAGCGACCTGGTCACAAATGATAGCTCAACGAAGTGGCTTATCACGTGGACATTGATAGCAGCAGCCAAATACTCTAAACGCGTGTTTCTAAATGTGGAGGGGAAACCGGAGGATCCGGAGAAAAATCCACGTGGCCACGAGGAGAGAGACACCGCAAACTCCAAATATACAGCAGCAGGCATCGTCAGGGTCGGGATCGAACCCACGACCTCCTGCACACCAGGCGAGGTAGTTAACATCTCCTAGCCACCGTGGCGCCCCGGAGAACCGAGAGGAACCCTATGCAGAAAAGGGGAGAACATTCAAACTGCGCACGGAAAGATGCTCTGCGTTGGGAATCGAACTCGTGACTTATTGCTGCGAGACGCGGCTGTTACGAGCGCACCGCCGCCCCAGTGCCTTGCCGCCTGACCGACTGTCACAATACAACAGAATCAATCAACAGAGTTCGATCACACGCATATTGAGAGATAAGAGACAATGCTGACACACTGCTTTTATCAGAGACAGGCATTAAACAGCGCAATACAAACACCTCGTCCTTTCGTATGGTTGAGGATTTGATGAACACGCTGTGCTGTTTGCTTAATCACCAAAATAACATCACACTGAAGCTCGAGCAGGGGTCAGCAACCAAAGCAACAGGAAGAGACATTATTTTAGAATTCAGTAAATAAAAGATTTCAAGAGCATGCGGTGAATCCGAGATGTCACGGAGCAGTCCCCAATGAGCCGCACGCCTCTCCTGAGCCGCAGGTTGCCGATCCCTGCCCATGGTAAACTGGACTTCCATGGTGAACTGGACTCCCATGGTGAACTGAACTCCCATGGTAACTGGACTCCCATGGTGAACTGGACTCCCATGGTGAACTGGACTTCCATGGTAAACTGGACTTCCATGGTGAACTGGACTCCCATGGTAACTGGACTTCCATGGTGAACTAGACTCCCATGGTGAACTGGACTTCCATGGTGAACTGGACTTCCATGGTGAACTAGACTCCCATGGTAACTGGGCTCCCATGGTAACTGGACTTCCATGGTGAACTGGACTCCCATGGTGAACTGGACTCCCATGGTGAACTGGACTTCCATGGTAAACTGGACTCCCATGGTGAACTGGACTCCCATGGTGAACTGGACTCCCATGGTGAACTGGACTCCCATGGTGAACTAGACTCCCATGGTGAACTGAACTCCCATGGTGAACTGGACTCCCATGGTGAACTGGACTCCCATGGTGAACTGGACTCCCATGGTGAACTGGACTCCCATGGTAACTGGACTTCCATGGTGAACTAGACTCCCATGGTGAACTGGACTTCCATGGTGAACTGGACTTCCATGGTGAACTAGACTCCCATGGTAACTGGACTCCCATGGTAACTGGACTTCCATGGTGAACTGGACTCCCATGGTGAACTGGACTCCCATGGTGAACTGGACTTCCATGGTAAACTGGACTCCCATGGTGAACTGGACTCCCATGGTGAACTGGACTCCCATGGTGAACTGGACTCCCATGGTAACTGGACTTCCATGGTGAACTAGACTCCCATGGTGAACTGGACTCCCATGGTGAACTGGACTCCCATGGTGAACTGGACTCCCATGGTGAACTGGACTCCCATGGTGAACTAGACTCCCATGGTGAACTGGACTCCCATGGTGAACTGGACTTCCATGGTGAACTGGACTCCCATGGTGAACTGGACTCCCATGGTGAACTGGACTCCCATGGTAACTGGACTTCCATGGTGAACTGGACTCCCATGATGAACTGGACTCCCATGGTGAACTAGACTCCCATGGTGAACTGGACTCCCATGGTAAACTGGACTTCCATGGTGAACTGGACTCCCATGGTAAACTGGACTCCCATGATGTACTGGACTCCCATGGTGAACTGAACTCCCATGGTAACTGGACTCCCATGGTGAACTGGACTCCCATGGTAAACTGGACTTCCATGGTGAACTGGACTCCCATGATGAACTGGACTCCCATGGTGAACTGGATTCCCATGGTAAACTGGACTTCCATGGTGAACTGGACTCCCATGATGAACTGGACTTCCATGGTGAACTGGATTCCCATGGTAAACTGGACTTCCATGGTGAACTGGACTCCCATGGTGAACTGGACTCCCATGGTGAACTAGACTCCCATGGTGAACTGGACTCCCATGATGAACTGGACTCCCATGGTGAACTGGACTCCCATGGTGAACTGGACTCCCTTGGTGAACTGGACTCCCATGGTGAACTGGACTCCCATGATGAAATGGACTCCCATGGTAAACTGGACTCCCATGGTGAACTGGACTCCCATGATGAACTGGACTCCCATGATGAACTGGACTCCCTTGGTGAACTGGACTCCCATGGTGAACTGGACTCCCATGGTGAACTGGACTTCCTTGGTGAACTGGACTTCCATGGTGAACTAGACTCCCATGGTGAACTGGACTCCCTTGGTGAACTGGACTCCCATGGTGAACTGGACTCCCTTGGTGAACTGGACTCCCATGGTGAACTGGACTCCCATGGTGAACTGGACTCCCATGGTGAACTAGACTCCCATGGTGAACTGGACTCCCTTGGTGAACTGGACTCCCATGGTGAACTGGACTCCCATGGTGAACTGGACTCCCTTGGTGAACTGGACTTCCATGGTGAACTAGACTCCCATGGTGAACTGGACTCCCATGGTGAACTGGACTCCCATGGTAACTGGACTCCCTTGGTGAACTGGACTCCCATGGTGAACTAGACTCCCTTGGTGAACTGGACTCCCATGGTGAACTGGACTCCCATGGTGAACTGGACTCCCATGGTAACTGGACTCCCTTGGTGAACTGGACTCCCATGGTGAACTGGACTCCCATGGTGAACTGGACTCCCATGGTAACTGGACTCCCTTGGTGAACTGGACTCCCATGGTGAACTGGACTCCCATGGTGAACTGGACTTCCATGGTAACTGGACTCCCATGGTGAACTGGACTCCTATTGTAAACTGGACTTCCATGGTGAACTGGACTCCCATGGTGAACTGGACTCCCTTGGTGAACTGGACTCCCATGGTGAACTGGACTTCCATGGTGAACTAGACTCCCATGGTGAACTGGACTCCTATTGTAAACTGGACTTCCATGGTGAACTGGACTCCCATGGTGAACTGGACTCCCATGGTGAACTGGACTTCCATGGTGAACTGGACTCCCATGGTAACTGGACTCCCATGGTGAACTGGACTCCCATGGTGAACTAGACTCCCATGGTGAACTGGAATTCCATGGTGAACTGGACTCCCATGGTGAACTGGACTTCCATGGTGAACTGGACTCCCATGGTAAACTGGACTCCTATTGTAAACTGGACTCGCAAGGTAAACTGGACTCCCATGGTGAACTAGACTCCCATGGTGAACTAGACTCCCATGGTGAACTGGACTCCCATGGTAAACTGGACTCCCATGGTGAACTGGACTCCCATGGTGAACTGGACTCCCATGGTGAACTAGACTCCCATGGTGAACTGGACTCCCATGGTAAACTGGACTCCTATTGTAAACTGGACTCCTATGGTGAACTGGGATTCCATGGTAAAAAAAAACACATTTTAAGGCCAAACATTGTTATTGGCGATCATGTTGGGGTTTTGGTCTTGTTGACTGTTCTTGCGCACCGTTGCCGATGCAGCAGCAGCATCGCTGAATAATTAGTATCGCAGCATTCCCTCGTTATTCACGAACTTGCTATCCGCGATGTTGGCTCCTCGCGAATCGCATCTGGAACTCTGCATGACTGCTTCGAGAGAGAGAGAGTGATCAGGTGAAGTGATGAGAGAAAATGTGATGCGAGAAATCGGTGAGATGGATAAAGTGATGAGATAAATTGATGAGCTAAAGCGATGAGGTCAAGTGGTGAGATAAAGTGATGGGAGAGAATGTAATGGGAGAAAGTGATGAGAGAGAAAGTGATGAGAGACGAGATAAATACGTAATTTTCATGTACTTAATAGCTTATTTACGAATTTATTTAAGGTTATTCATTATCATTCGCAAAATGTGCTGTGTACGAGCATCTCCGGAACATATCCCTCACAAATAACGAGAGAATACATGATTCATAATAAAGGTTTTTGGGTCGATCGCGTAAGTATAAATCTGTCGTAACCCTGCACCACCCGGCACAGCCAGGAAGGTTTGTCACGTAAACAACGCGCCAATTAGTGACTGCTCCAGCCCACCGCTGTGTTGGAGACTAAATCCACAACATTTACAATTTGAGTAGTACGACGTTTCGCTGGTAATTACATCAACCAGCATTATCGGGCGATTTGCCAGAATGCAGTATTTTAGGGCCGGTCATTTACAGAAGCAGAAGCAATGCCGCGTGTAGTCGGCACGTGCCACAGTAATAAAGTACAACTGCTTGATGTATCCCGCTGAAAGCCCGTTAAGATTCACAGGTCCATCTCGCAACATGCACCGGTCCGGCTTTGATCATTTCCAGCAGCCACAAATATCCCCACGCTGCAGGGAAATCATCAACCTGACGACTTGGCAGCAGTGAAATCAGCTCGTGTTTACAGGTGCTCGGCTGGATCATGAGAGACGGCCGCGGCTCGGGGAAGCTTTCAATCCAGCAGTGGATTGACCATGGCGGATGATGTGTATGTGTGTGTGTTGAACTTCGTTAGCAGCGTACGTAGCTAACCGCGCTAATCGGAGGTGCGGGAGAAGGACAACAAACTAAACACAAAAAGCAGCTTTAAAGAAATTAGTTTTCAATCTAGGTGATTTAAAAGTGGCTTCCTAACATCGGAAAGAAGAGCGTTCCAGACGGCCCCAGAACTTCATCCGAAAGCATGCGATGCAGTGACCGTCGTTGTTTGATGGCCAGCCCAAAGCCAAGGAGGTTGATTTTTACAGGATTATCTGCGCTAATGACTGGGAGGATGGCGGCAGATAATTCAAAATCGCAGATAATCCCAAAATATCAATTTTCCGTGGATCTCTGTGCCAAAAACCACGAATATCAAATCAACTGATCGCTGCGCGTGCTCAGTGATAACACTTTCCTTCTCCCGGGCAGAAGAGTCTTCCCACTCAGTGGACAGCAGGGCCACGCCAATCAACATCCATCCAACTCCGCCCACTGTTGTGAAGCTGCTATGCAACTCCTGTACTGTAGAGGCGATCACGTGATTTCGGATGAACTGGAGTACATATTTGTTCGTTTTAAGCACGTGGCTTGTAATAATCATTCCCAGACTAACAATGTAGTGCCACTCTTTTGAGATGATTGATTTGGGCTTAAGGGAAATCCATGAGTTATTAATTGATGGCAAAATCTCAGGGGCGCGGTTAATCCACAAATCGGATAAACCACACGCGGATAATCGATAGTCTGTTGTATTTGCTTTAGGATATGCACGAGACCATTGCAGTCAAGAATCCGTTGACAATAATGTGCCTTTAAAAAGCAACCTGAGCTAAAGTGCACCCTCTGCTGGATTGCCTGCCCATCCGTGCGACTTGCAGTCTTGTGCGTGTGTGTCCATGTGTTTGCTTTGTACTGCCACGTTCCATTAGGGGCCGTCCATAAATTATGTCACGCACCTAAGGGGGGGGGGGTTCAGACATTTGTGACGATGTGTGATGAGCGGGGGGGGGGGGGAAGGTTTGAGAAATGTGACGTCACATCAAAATGCGCAACTTTAAATAAATATAGACAACACGTTCTACTTAATTAAATAGACTTTTTGATAAATGTTTTCTACAACATCAGAGTGCAGCGGCACATTAAATACGCACTACAATGACAATAGTTTAAAGCGATTTGAAGCATGTTTTATTTTTGGGGGGGGGCCAGAGCTTTGTGACGTCATATTTGAGGCGGGGGGGTTTGACTTTTTGTGACGCCGTGTGACGAGGGGGGGGGGGGGGTCAAACATCGTCAAAAATTGCGTGACGTCATTTATGGACGGCCCCTTATCGCTCAAGGGGAGTACATGAGAAGCAGTTTGTTTTGCAAGTAATTACAACAAAAGTACCTCCAGTCTGTTCTCCTTTTACGCCGCTTGTTTTATTTTTCACAACGCGAAATGTGTATAACGCGAATTGTGTATAACGCGAAATGTGTACAACACGATCGAGCGAACGGCACCACGTCGCAGCGCGAGTAGGAACAAGCGGTTGTGCGGCTGCCTCGGCGTAGCGTCGCACGAGGCAGCGGGATGCTGCTGGATGCTTCTAGATGCTACCCACGCGCCTCCGTCTTTGCTCAGCCTGCGTTACGCATCCCACGTGTTATCGCTGACTGTGCTCTGCATTATATATTATTTATTATGACGCGATTTCTCGGTGCTCTTCAGGAACGCAACAACCCCCGCGTTGTAGGAGGATGGACGGCGTGCGTTTTTTGTCTCGCAGGGTTGATAACCTGCGCCGATGAGCTCTTCCATACACCTCCTCGGCCATGGCTCGTGCGCACGCAACGTCAGCCCCGGTGGCTCCCCAGTGGAGGAGGGAGGTCGCTAGAAAGTTGCCTAATTCGGGGATTCAACGGTAAAGTTACCTTAACCCCCAATTCTGAACAACTAAATGTAGCAGAGCCGCGTCTTCATCGGCAAAAAGCATCACAAAATAGGTGCAACGTTTCATTACAGCTCGAATATTCTCCTCTCTTCAGTTTCTGATAAACCTGTTTACGAATCAACCGCTAAGCAGGGAATGTTGTGTCAAGTCGATTGACAGCCAATGTAGCAAACGTGCCACTGAAGTTGAAGAGTTGCAAGTGTATTTTGTTTTACCAGGTGAGAAGTCAAGAGACCAGGATTCGAGTCTCACTCGCCTGGGGCACAAACATTACAAAAAAAAACATTACAAACATTACAAAAAGCAATTACGTAAAGGTACAGACATGAAGCAAATAGAAATCGCAGCATAAAAAAAACTGCATTCTAAAAAGTAATAGAACATAAAGCTCACGCACAAATCAATATTAAATTAAATACATTTTCTGTAACTTTTTTTCGTTGTAGCAGGCAATGCCCACCAAGCTATTAGCTAGTTTTCAGAGGCGACCTGGCCACACGCGAGAGCTCATCAAAGTGGCCCATGTCATCGTCACACGTGGGGTTTCATAGGAGCAGCCAAAAATCATCTAAACGCACCATGTTGATTCTAAACGTGAAGGGCAAAGCCGGAGGACTCGGAGAAAAAAACTCACGTGACCCCTGCCAGAGAGGGAGAGAGAGAGACACCGCAAACTCCAAACGTGCAACAGGCATCGTCAGGGTCCGGGATCAAACCCACACCTCCTGCATGCCAGGCGAAGGAGATAACCAACGTTTCCTCGGTCAAATTAATTTTATAAAGCATTCATCGTTTAATTAAGTTTAAAAGAAACGTTAAAATGGATTTCACGTGATGATTATTATTGCACGAGTATGTAACCAGCAAGGACCTGCGGCAAATGCAATTGCGAGTGAAGTCATCACACAGAATCGATAGCTTAGCATCATTTTGTGAATGAAATGGAAGAGGAGAAACCGAGAACATTTCGAAGCAATGGAATTGGGGCATGAACACAGAATGAGTAAGAACCATTATTAATCTTGACGTGAAGCTTTCGTGACTGCAGGAATTGGGTAAAGTCAGGTAGGTATAAAATAAAACAAATCACGACGTTTTGGGCGCAACACAAGCGTCCGTCATCAGGTGGCGAAGCATGGTCTGCTGCTGAGGCAGACTGTTTTAAACCATTATTAACCATTATTATTTGTTTGCTGAGTATAGCGCACTTGAGCGTAATGGGGCGTCCCAAGATTTCAATGTTTTTTGGGTTCCGAATAAACACTGTGGATAGGTGAGGGACTCGGTTATGCGCGTATGCGTTAAAGAGCAACTTGGCCCACAGAGTCTCCCTCCCGATTTGAAAGAGGGTGGTGACCAGTCTCGGAGTGAATATCACCGGTGATCAACAGAATATATCATGAGGCCTCCTTTGCCAGTACCAACATATAATAATAGGGTTTTCCCCCTTTTTTCTGGCGACAAAACTGAAACCTTTTGCAAGGAATCATGTTTACATTAACCACAATACTCTTGCCGTCAGAATGCAAACAAAAAACAACACTGATAATTTATGCATTGTCCTTGAGACAGCTTTCTTTAGAGCCTAGTCTAATACGGTGTTCGACCAGATGACGCCATTTTTGTCGCCAGAAAAAAGGGGCAAACCCCCTATTATTATAATAGGCAGAATGTCAGGATAGGCGTTGGAGATAGTATCTCTGCAATGTTTCCGTACACAAGATGTGAAACAGGATTTGTTTCTATACATAGTCCCCGTCTTCATTATTCAAATTTTCAGTTCAGACGATGATAATAATTTATGAGCAGATCACAGGCATTCGTGCACATTGTTTGAGATTTTAATGCGGTGTTCTTGATGTTGTCCATCCACCTCCTCCGAGGTTGACCTCTGCCCCTGCTAACTTCTCCATTCTCAAGCAAGGCCGATTCCTCTAGTCCAGAGGTCCTCATAACGTGTCAAAAGTTTGTTCATTTCTGATTCACAAATAAGGTCTCGAGTCGAAGAGTGGGACCGATCTCTCTCAGGGCGGACGTGTTTGAGATTTTGGCTGTCCATGGCATACGTAGCATTCTTCTCCAACACCACATCTCAAATGTGCCGGTCCTCTTTCGCTCGTGCTCAATCTCGGCGTCCACGACTCACATCCATTTAGGGCAACAGGGAATAGCGGAGCTTTGACAAGCCTCTTCTTGGTGTTCATGGTAATGCCCTTGTCTCTCGATATCTTTATTGAGCTCTGACGTGGCTGTTCTACCGAGAGCTAGCCACCATCTGATCTCGTCACTACACTCCCTGTCTTCAGCAATCAAGGAGCCCAGGAATACAAAGTTCCTTACAACTTCGATTGGTTCATTTTCCAGACTGAATGAGTTTAGTTCTGTCGCCATCACCATCGTCTTTTGGAGATCGAGGCAGAGTCCAGCCTCCCCACCGGCTTCTTTAACATTTACCAACAGGGTCATCATTCCAGCGTGGCTATTTGCTGGTAGCGGAGTCACAGTGGTGCTCATGAGGATTGACTAAATGTGGAATTTCAACTCATTGGCTCAGGAAATGGGCATCACCCATTGTGGCGCAGTACAACAATGGAGTTTTCTCTACTGCCACCTGGCGAGAACGTAGGCCTAGAGCAGCCTATAGCACCTGCTGTGTGTACGGTAGTCCCCCATTTACGCACTATCCAGGCTCAAATCTGCTTCGCTGCCGAAATCGGCCGAGATTGAGGTGCATTTTTTTGCGTGGTTAGTTTATTGTCCTTCCACGCTTGGCTAAGTACGGTGCGAAAGAAGTTCAACACACACACGTAGGTGCATTCTGGGTGATTTGCTCACAGTCCTGCAGAGCAAGCTTACGTTGAGCTTCACTGCTCCCTGAAAGCATCCCCTTCACTCTCACCGATGTGGAGCGGAGTTCTGCGAGCCACTGCGCGTGTGCAGTTGGGAATGCCGTTGTGCTGCGGTGGCACGGTCTACATGTAAACTATTACCGTCACAACGACGCCTACATCAAATGCTATTTAGTCAGACAGAACACTGACGTGCATTATCTCTTGCGTAATCAAAAACGTTTGAAAGGTGAAATTCGCGTTTTACAATTTAGTTGTACTCTAAGAATGTTTTCACAAATTGTATTTATTTAGACTGTGATGTTAGTGGACATTTATTTATCCAAGACAACTCCATTAAGTACCATCACCATTTTGTACGAGGGCCACGGTTATGTCGATGGTCCAATTCCTTTTTCAATTGTTATTTTGGGAGGAAATCTGCGTGTCCAGATAAATCCCGCGGGAACTCCGGGGACGACACTCACAAGGTTTGCACTGATGGGTTACAGTCCCATTGGCTTTATACTGCCATCTCCTGACCACCTCGCAGCTCAGCAGGCTGGCTTTAAACGCGGAAATATTCGTGTTTTTTATTTACTCAGCAGTACGACCTACACTTTGAAATGTTGCCCTTCGATGTGTTTTTTGGGTTGTACAGTGGTGGTAAGATGTTAACTCCCTCACCTGATCTACAGGAGGCCGTGGGTTCGACTCCGAACCTGACGCCTGCTGTATATTTGGAGTTTGCGGTGTCTCTCTCCCCGTGGTCGCGTGGATCTTTCTCCGGGTCCTCCGGTTTTTCTCTCCACATTTCGAATTAACGTCACCACGCGTTTAGAGTTTTTGGCTGCTGCTATGAATATCCCCGTGATAAGCCACTTCGTTGAGCTATCATTGGTGGCCAAGTCGCTTCTGAAAAATAACTAAATGGCTCAGTGGGTCATACCTGGTCAAATAACAAATAGTTGAAATAGTTTGGCATGGTGTGTGTTACTTTCACTCCACGTGCCGCTTGGAAGCTCGCAGCATTTGGAACAAAACGCGGAGACCGTGCCGAACACCACACGGAGAGCTTACACAGCTGCACTACCGACACAGCAGTACCTGCAAATGTTGTCTGGGGGATATTTTTTTTTAAACATCCACTTTACAGCAGCAGCCTGTATACGTTGTCATTTCCGCCATCTCTCTTTCATGCAGCTTCTGCATTGAGGAGCCACTGCCACTGCAGGTATCAAACCGTCGACCCCGCGCAGCTGGCCCTGTGGCGAGCACCCAAACCACGAGGCTTCCTAGCTGCCCACAAATAAAAAAAAAGTGGAAAAAAATGTTCCCTATTGACTTGCCAAGTTCAGAAGCCCCAGAAGCTACGAGGTTCTTCATTGGCCACGCTGCGCCAAGAGAACACGAGCTTGTGAACTCGTACGCGTGCGTTGCGTGGAGCATGATGGGTGAAATGACACGTAAAGCCTCTTTGCTTTCCAGATCAATGATGTCCAGCAGAATTTATTTAAGCAAGCAAGCTCGAGACCAGTTTCGTCCTTGTGTGTCTCATCAGCAGCAGTCAGGTTTGTTAAACCTGCTGCTGCTGAGTTTGCCAGAGGTCATTGGCAAAAGCACCACAAGGTTGATTCAGGTCCAGAGTTTACTTGCTTAAAAATTGCTGCTTGATAATATTGGTTTAGAAAGCCAAGAGGCCGATGTATTGTGCATCAGTGTACACTGAGCCTTGCATGTATCAAGTATTTCAGTGTCCTGTATTGTGCATCAGCGTACACTGAGCCTTGCGTGGGCTAAGTATTTCAGTGTCCTGTATCGTGTATCAGTGTACACTGAGCCTTGCATGGGCTAAGTAGATCAGTGTCCTGTATTGTACATCAGCGTACACTGAGCCTTGCATGGGCTAAGTATCTCAGTGTCCTGTATTGTGTATCAGTGTACACTAAGCCTTGCATGAACTAAGTATCTCAGTGTCCTGTATTGCGCATGAGCATACACTAAGCCTTGCATGGGCTAAGTAGATCAGTGTCCTGTATTGTGTATCAGTGTACACTGAGCCTTGCATGGGCTAAGTAGATCAGTGTCCTGTATTGCGCATGAGCGTACACTAAGCCTTGCATGGGCTAAGTAGATCAGTGTCCTGTATTGCGCATGAGCGTACACTAAGCCTTGCATGGGCTAAGTAGATCAGTGTCCTGTATTGTGTATCAGTGTACACTGAGCCTTGCATGGTCTAAGTATCTCAGTGTCCTGTATTGTGTATCAGTGTACACTGAGCCTTGCATGGGCTAAGTAGATCAGTGTCCTGTATTGCGCATGAGCGTACACTAAGCCTTGCATGGGCTAAGTAGATCAGTGTCCTGTATTGTGTATCAGTGTACACTGAGCCTTGCATGGGCTAAGTATCTCAGTGTCCTGTATTGCGCATGAGCGTACACTAAGCCTTGCATGGGCTAAGTAGATCAGTGTCCTGTATTGTGCATCAGTGTACACTGGGCCTTGCATGGGCTAAGTAGATCAGTGTCCTGTATTGTGCATCAGTGTACACTGGGCCTTGCATGGGCTAGGTAGATCAGTGTCCTGTATTGTGTATCAGAATAAACCGAGCCTTGCCTCACTTGAACCGTGGAAATCTGGAAGGAGCGGTGCAGCTCCCAGCAATTCCGTCTGCCGAGTGCACACCTCCCTCGACCGCCCGGTGCCCACAGACCGCACGCTGCGCGTTGCCATCCGTGAACTCGCATAAACTCCATGTTATTTTTAATGACTCCAAATGCCTTGCTGGGCTGTCTGTGCCAGGGCCCTAAAAATACCATCAAATACACGTAACTTAATTTAGACATGGCCGGGCAATACTTGTTTTTATTAAGTACGGCCTGTGCTCCTATAACGTGGTAGCTTCGTTCCTGAAGAACATCGCGTTATGGAAAAATTGCGTTATATTTAATATGGGGTAAAGCACAGTCTGCGACAACTCGTGAGATGCGTATGCAGGCTGAGCAAAGACTGAAGCGCATCTAGAAGCATCCAGCAGCATCCCAATAACTTGTGCGACGCTACGCCGAGGCAGCCGTACAACTGCTTATTCCTGTTCACTCAATCGCGTTGTATCCAATTCGCATCCACGTTATAAAATGTGTTCCCTAATACATTCATCGCGTTACATCCAATTCGTCTCATGAAAACACGCAGCGTTATAGAACAGACTAACATCAAGTACAATATCTTATCAATCAACTGTTGGATGAGGGCCTCCCGTCACCACGTGGTTTGTGGGGGTTATGACACGCTACTGCCCACTGATCACTGTGGGTTGGTTAAGCCTGAGAGCAAATATTTGGAAGCGTACAAGTATGGGACAACAATGTATTTCTCTGCACTGCCCTCTGCCGTCCACAACATCGTTCCGCAGCAGCCATAACACCTGTTGTGCATGGTGGTGACCCAGACAGCCGCTATCCAGACTGAACTAAGTTTAGCTTCCGAGATCTGGCAACCGATTGTAGGATGAAGACTTCCACACGCAACCCAGTGTCAGTCATGGGGGTTGTTTGACCGAACTTCACCGTGCTGATCAGCACAGATTGAAGTGGCGTCGTGCCAGGCCTAGTTCAAATAGCACTTGCCAGTGATGCTAGCCATGACCAGGAAGCAAACTCAGGTCGTCGGGTTCGCATCGCAGTGCCCGAAGCGCTGCATTGCGAGAGTTTAAATTAAATTAAAGTTTATTTTGTTTAACCAGATGAGAACTCAAAAAGAGACCAGGATAAGTCTCAGTTGCAAGTGACCTGGGTCACAAATACAGTAATACAAAAACAACACAAAGTACAGCGATGAAGCGAATAGAAATTAGACAAAAACTATTGCGTCATCACATGGGCACGGTTGGCTACGTATGGCGCGAATGAAGTTCAACATACATACCTGAGAAATCAAAACTATCGCACGAATCTAAATCATTGTTTCATTTTAAAAAAAATCCCTGCAACGCAAACCCGTTTGGACAGATTATTTTTAGACTGTCCAAAGTACAAATACTCTAGAGATGAGCACATTTTTAAATAACGTACATTAAATTCGATACAAATATTCCTGCATGGCCATGTTGGTGGACCGGCATGCTCCTTAACGTGATATCTTGAGTTCATCTTCTGACCACAGTTGACTCAAAGCCAGAATGTGTCTGGTGTTGATACAAATAACTATTGCAGAGTGAGGCTGTCCCGCTTTGATGGAGTCAGCGATGGCTGAGACCAGTCCTCACAACCCATAGGAATGTGTCATTTCCATGAGAAATTATAAATGTCATTAGAAGACAGTATGTTGTCATTTTGTCCACATGCCTGAATCAGAATATTTATCCGATGTGTGCTACGAAGCTATTTTTCACACGTGTCCAGTAGGGACGGGTCAGAAAGTTACGATACAACAACTTTGGAGTGCAAAGTATAAGAAAGGTAAACATCCTTGAAAATAAATACATAAAATAAATAAAGTATATACGTTCAAATTGTATAAATATTGTACACAAATTCCCAAGCTTGTGAAAGAGAGCAAAACAGTCCCAGGCCACAGCAAGACAACACAGTTCCTCAATAAAATGTAACTTTCCATCCATGGGTAAGGATTAAAGTTACAAATCACATTTGTAAATGCAGCCCTCTTTTAATTCACTGTTGGAGGGGAACCTCCTCCCCCTGCTGCTGTCCTGGTCATGGGGGCAGTTTGACCATCGGAGACCAAGCACCGGTTCAGACATCACTAATGCGAGCCGTGATGTGGGATCGAACTGCGGTTGCTGGGTTCGCAAACCGCAGAGGGCTAACCACACTGCACCCACCCCTGCCACACATTGTTTGTTTGTGATTATTCCAACCGTTTCTATATTTTGCAAAGATCCCCCGTGTAGCCTGAACAGACTGTAGTGGCAAGTGCTGCTATAGCAAGCAGCACCCATGTGGCACACGGGCGGGTGGGGTGGCCAGCATCCCCGTGTGGCGATGTTTACACGACCGCACCATGTCCTCGCTTGAGGCTGAGTCGACCTAAGGGACCGGTTCAGATATTAATCACGGGTGATGGCCGTGATTATTGTCACTGGTGTTGGAATCGAACTCGGGTGTTGGGGTTCGTAGTGCGGTGTGCCACCGCTGTCCACACACGGGTCTTGACACACGCACGCGTGTCCATCCCAGGTGAGCCCTCCATGGAGACGCGTCTCGCTTGGCTGGGGGTGAGAGAGCCTTGCCTCGTGAAGAGACGAGATTCACATCCCGTATCTGTATCGTGGCGGCGGCGGCGTGCAGGGTAATGCGGCAGTGCGATTGTGTGCCCAAGGTCGAGACGGATGTGTGTATGCACACGCACACTATCGTTGTCATAATTTATTTAAAGCCAGGTGAGACGACAGAGAGAATAGAGAGCCCATCGAGATTCAATGACTCTCTCAAGGGGCGGGCGGGCCTTGGCGAGGAATTTGTCATTCGTGTTTAAAAAAAAAAAGCAACCACCATTCGCCTCTTCGTGTTGTTCGTCGTCTTCTTCCTCCTCCTCCCACTCCTCTTCGAGGCGGCCGGCCTTTGCAGATGTTTCCTTGTAGAGAGATTGCGCATCGCACGGGGCAGCCGCCTGCCCCCCCACACCGCCTTGCCGAGGAGGCGATGCGGCAGCGGCGGCGCCATTGGCTCGCGGCGGGGCGCAGAATGTTCGAGAAAACGAGGCTCGGCCTAGTGGGGGTGGGGGGGGGGGTTCTCTCTCGTTCTCTCTTCCCCCATCATTGTTTTGTGATCAGAGGAAACAAGAAGATGCTCGGTGTAGTCGGCACTTTCTTTCGTTCATCATTTCGGTTTTTTTGTTTTGTTTTTTTATGCTTTCTCTCTCTCCCCTCTCTCCCTTCCCTCTCTCCCTTCCCTTCTCCCTCCGCCCTTTGAGAAATGAACCACAACTGAGCTTTGGCCAAACCATCAGCCCACGCAGAGGGGGGGGGGGGGTGATCCTGTTCGTTTGGCTGAAATTGATGAGCACCGCGTGCTTTTTGTGATTTCATTAGTATCGCAGTTTGGGTTCGTCTTTTAATTGAATGCTCAGTTTGATTCGATGTGTGTTGAGGATGATGGCGAGTGCCTCATCTCGCACAGCCACCCCTACTTTTGCCTCGTGGTATCTTCCGCCATCAAGCAAGAGGCGCCATGTTGACTTGCGGTTCGGATGTACCATCTTGTTTATGGGGGTGTTGTTATATTTAAAATGTATCTTTAACCAAGTGTAAGCGTCGAAATAAACCTGCTTATTCTGTGTCGCTGTCTCCGTCGGTCTCTTCGTAGAGGAGGAGCTAAAGCACTCCCGCACATTTGTTAAGGGAAGCGCATTAGCGGCTCCCTCCAGCAGCACGAGGGGAGGGGAGGAGGAGGGGGGCGGGGCGCCGGGTGGTTCGCGTCTCGTCCCCCACCAGGGCCAGGCACGTAGGCGGTTACCGTGGTTACCGCGGGGGGGGGTGGGGGGGACTGGGGTGGTGGGAGGGGATGGGGTGAAGGTGGGGGCACTGGGGGAAGGGTGGAGTAGAAGAGGAAGGGAGGGGGGACCATGGGGATGGGAGGAGTTGGGGGAGGGGCTGACGGGTTGGGGGGGGGGAGCGTGTGGGGGAGGGGGGAGGCCTGCAGGCGGTGGAGTGGTGGGGGGGGCAGAGATGAGAGAAGAGGAGACGGGGTGGGGGCTACAGGGGGATTAGAGCAGCGAGGGGAGGAGGCTGTTGGGGGAGAGGGTGGGGGCTGTGGGGGGAGAGGGTGGGGGCTGTGGGGGGAGAGGGTGGGGGCTGTGGGGGGAGAGGGTGGGGGCTGTGGGGGGAGAGGGTGGGGGCTGTGGGGGGAGAGGGTGGGGCTGTGGGGGGAGAGGGTGGGGGCTGTGGGGGGAGAGGGTGGGGGCTGTGGGAGGAGAGGGTGGGGGCTGTGGGGACAGAGTGGAAAACTACCAGCGCACGCGTGGGGCGCAGTGCTGCCGCCATTTCCACTCCTGACCAGAATAAATACTGCAGTGGCAGCAGACAGGAGGGAGGGAGGGCCGGGCCGTCTCTGGTGTGGGCGGTGGTGGTGGTGGAGAAGAAGAAGGTGGGAGGGTGCCCGCCGTTGTCGGGAGAGCGAGGTATGGTGGTGGTGGTGAGGGGGGGAAGCGAAGTGCGTTCGTCCGCTGCCTCCGAAATGAGAGCCCTGAAAACGGCAGAGAGAAAGCCCCATCGCTCGCTGCGCTGATTAAACTATCGCTTGCACAGCCCCCGCGTGCGTCTATACGGCACTTGTTGTTGCTGTTGTTGTACTATATCATCCTTCGCCGGGGAATTTTTTTCATTCAGAAAAGACACAAATGTTTGATGGTGAAAAGTTGCCGCTTCAGTAAGTTCATCAGCTGCCGTGGTCGACCGACCCCACGATGCTTAAACACATTCACCGCAAACTCCGTCCTCGGTGAGTGTATATACAGTAATGGTGAAATGAAAGATCTTGACGTTTCGGCCAACTGCCCTCTACAAAAATGTGGGATAAGCCGGACAATAACAGCACTTTACATCACAAAACAACGGATGTTTAGTCTAACGTTCATGGTACAATGCTGTGGTTGTAGAACGGCAAACAAGTCTTCAAAACATCAATGTCCAGTAATGTTTAATATGGCCCACGTATTACAATGGCATTAATACATCGGTAAGTTTGAGCTTTGCTAATCTTCAAAATGCCACTGAACTACTCTGCAAATATAAAGCGGTCGGTCTGTGAGGCGACAAAGGTTTTGGCTGGAAAGCGACAAGAGAGCGGGGCATGGTTTGTTGGGGTTGCGTTCACCTCATGGGAATCCAGAAAGTAAAACAACACAATTGTTAAACTGCTACACTTTTAGCCACACACACGATACTGTACGTGTGCGAGGTGGACTATGAAGAGGAGACAAAATAGGCTGTGGGGGCTTTCATCCAGCAGTGGATTTACCATGGCTGCAGATTATGATCGTAATGTTTTCACCTTTACCAAATCCTCATTCATGTTACTGGCAAGATACATTTTACGAGGATGTATTTCGTTGTTTAGTCATTAACTGCTATGATAATTGCTACACACTTAGCAGGGGTAATTGATTTCATAGAGTAACATTTACTTCCTTTGTGGTTAATTGTTTTTAAACGAATGCTAATCCCCTGCAATTTGAAAGTTGGTAAAGTCTGAGGGCTGCTCACTGCTCTGGGCGCATGAGAGATTCTAAGGAATGTAGGACCACGACATTTTCCAGCAGGGGTGCTCCTCATCCACAATGCACACGCTACTCTTTGTGTATCATGTTCATAGTTTGTCATTTAATGTCTTGAATAGAGATGTAGGCCCGTGTTCTTCGTCATGGCTCGGCTCAGACTTGGCTCAAGTGAGGTGGCTCAAAGCCACGCTCAATTTGAGCCAGCTCTGAGCACGATGCCAGGTCTGAATACGGTCCCAGCCATGGCTCAGACTTGGCACTGGCTCAAGTGAGTCGGCTCAAAGCTATACTTGAGCCAGCTGCTCCGAGCCATGGTCCCAGCCATGTTCACAATTTCCATGAGCCTGAGCCGAGCCAAAGCTGAGCCACTCGTGCGTCTTTGGAAGAAAACTGAGCGGCTCAATCCTGAGCTGAGCTGTGTTAGAGGGCACGCCAGAGCCTAGTCGTGACTTTAGATTACAGCTCACATAGGGTTTCATGTTTGGGGGGAACAGAGACTGCATATCTGGCAGTCAAAATATGAATGTTAAAATGAAGCGCACACAAGTGCATTGTGGTACGTTCGCCTTCTGTACCCTGCTGAGTGGCTCTAGAGCTCCCTCTAATAATGGCCCTTCTGCCAACAGTGGACTTAGCAAGCAATTGCAGGACTGCACCTTTAAACTGTTTCTCCGTATTAGGCATAAGCATGGTGGTTCAATATAATACTCAGAGTTGGTTGTTTATAATAGAGTAATGGACACCATTGAACCTTAGTTGGCCCGACAATTGTATGTACATGCATAGTGCACACAATGTTTATATTTACAGACTTTTGTCAATCCTCTGCTGGGTGAAGGTCTCCCGTGCCTTGTAGGTCATAGAGATTGTTTGACCATACTTAACCACGTTGGTCAGTGCGGGTTGGTGAAGCAAGGAGGCCCAGGACGGGTTCTACCGTGGCTGGCAATTGAACTCAAGTCGTCGGGCCCAAAGCGCAATACGCTCGCCACTGCACTAAAACACAGTGTCGTAACAACGTCGATGTGGGAAGCCAGTGCATTGCAAGCATTGATAGGCTCTGAGACAGGCACCGGAGTTGTACCTGGGGCAGTGACGTGGCTCTCTTAGTGTGCAGGCGGTGTAATTGCAGCGGGGCCCATGGGCTGGGCTAGGACGACAGGATAATAAATGGACCACAGGCCCCATTTCATTCCAGGGTCCAAGCCAACCACGCTACGCCACGGACCTGGGGGCCAGTGGCAAATGGTAGATCTCAATGCAGATGGTGGTTAACCTGAAGAGCAGACTTTGGAGGCCCCGGTATTGGCTGTGCAACGGTTATTGGATCTGGCAAGAAGTAAAGAAGTGATGATGAGGTGTGGTGGTATCAACGGCATTGACCGTGATGAGCTCTCGACCTCGATGCTAGGTTATCCTGGAGAAATCTGATGAGCTATGAAGCTCTTTTTCACAGATGTCCACTATATTCACAAATGTCCATTCAAGGTCGAGAGCTCATCACGACCTCGAATGCTCTCGTTGATGCTAGGTCATGCATTCAAGATCCTCGTGAGCTCTCAACCCTGAATGCATGATCTCGCATCGACGAGTACTGTACGCATTCAGGGTGCATTGCACGTGAATCCATAAGGCAGCCAAGAAGACGCAGCACACAGCACTCGCACTCTGTGATGTTGAACCGCGACCAATAGTGTCCCTCTCTCCTGTCCGTCTTTGAGGCTCACTTTGTCTATTTATTTATTTCCCCCCCCCACTCGAAAGCCCTTTGGAGGTTGTTATTTCGGATGCGGAGGTTTTTTGACTGGAGATGAAGGAGGAGACTTTGAGGGTCGTTCTGATCGTTGGAATGAAAGAGCCGTGTGCTCCTTATCCCCCTCGCCGCCGCACAGCACCGAGAGGAAATTAAACACGGCTGTCGTTCCAGGTACTTGGTCTGCACTCACCTGTGAGAGTACTCAAGTTGCTGGGACTGGCTGATTGCTTAAAGGTGAAGTATTGTACTTAGGTGTGCCTATTTTTGCATTTCTGAGGCTGGCACAAATATGCGAGTGTCCACGAGTCACCTTTATTAATAGTTTATATCAATGGGTGTGACGGTGATCTGCATCAGTGACGTGCGGTGGGGTCAATGGCTGGGGAGGCACTGGCTCGTGTCAGAGACAGATTCACACACTGAGGGGGGCGTGGCCTCATGGAGGGGCGTGGCCTCACTGAGGTGGGCGTGTCAGACACGTCCCCCTCAGTGAGGCAGATGTGATAGCTGCCTCCCCTGGTGCTTTTTCATTGCAGTTTCATGACGAGACCAGCGAGCCTAAATATACACATACGTAAAATAAGTTACCTGGAGTATGGAAGGCGAGGACATGAAATGAAGGGGTCTACAAACATTACATTGGTGACATGCTGAGATAGTAACAGGCACACGCTTATTGCCCGCGCTCCATCCAGTTACTGAGGGGTTGCACAATCAGAGGGGAGGCTGAGCTGGTCGCTGCCTCACCTCTCGTCTCTTCCTGTATTTGCAGCGGAGCTCCGCAAATTTGGCGATTTTTACTATAAAAATGATTGGAATCGTACAGAAGTGACATATCACAGATCAGTGGGAAAATCTAAATATTTATTTTATTTGATTATTCTTTTTTTTACTTTTCGTAACAGCTATTTTCATTGGAGTATGACAGGTGAGACTCTGCCTCCTCTTACTCCCCTGACTGCACGTGCCTGATCTGCATAGGCCTTCCAAACCAGTCCTCAGAAAATAATGTTCATATATTTAAAAAATGAGGTGTTGGGGTTAATGTTGCATGTATCCTAGTTCCCCCCAGATTAGGAAGCACAGAGATATGTATGCAGGGAATTACACAGAGAGAGACAGCGGAAAGACAAACATTGATCAGAGAACTGAAGTTAGTCACATTGTATTGATTTCTCGAAAGTACGTGGGCTTGGGTAGGTCACATGACTAGATGGGAGGATGGGCAATATGTGAAATTGGTGAAATAGTGGCAACCAAAGGAGAGATCACACTCAAAGTGGACAGCTGCTGCAGAGATAGAGTGATTAGAGTAGTTCATGTGCAAGAGTAAGATGGATTGAGACATCTGTGATGGATAGCAGCTATGTATGGTGGCCTTCAGCAGTGGATACATCACAGCAGATGATTGCGATGAAGAGAGTGATGATAGACTGAGTGGATGCCTGACTGGGATTTTAACTTTAAACCAGCCAAATGAGTTGGCTCGTTTTGTCCTTTTTGATCTATTTTCCGGACGGTGCAGGTCTGCGTATGTGGCCTGGTTATTGTTGCTTCCAGAGCCCTTGAGTTTTTTCATTACCCCACGGTGATTCCATGCTTAATTTGAAGATGCGTCACAGACCGGATCTGAACCCGAAGAGGAATACTCACGCGAACAATTCTCTAAAAACCATGACTTGTTCCAGTCAAAACGGGTTGCCCTCTGCTGTCAGTAAAGGGGTTCTGTACTTGGCGAAATAAAAGGTAAAATAGAAAGAGGCACTCCTGTAATTATTTGCTCATGCTACTGCTGGCAGAAGAGCCCCTTCTAGAGAGAGCTCGAGAGAGCCATTTCTCGTTGGTATTAGACCTACTCTGTGTTTAGTTTGTTGTCCTTCCCCCACACCGATTAACACGGATGTCTATGTACGGTGCGAAAGAAGTTCAACAAACACAAACTTTACTCATTGGCTGTGTCGGGTGTTGGCGGGTTAACGACACATTTATATTTACGTGATATAACCCAAAAAAAACCCCTCCATTATGGATACACATACGAAGACAAAGATCCCCCGTATAACTTAACAGACTGTTGGGGCAAGTGCTGTTAGCGAGCACCTATGAAGGCCCGACCGCCTTCGTCTTTCCAGTGGCGATGTTCTTTTTTACACACCTCACCAGGTACTAATTTGAGGCTGAGTCGACCTAGGGGAGGCCCAGGACCGGTTCAGATAATCGTCACTGGTATTGGCCGTGAGCGAGAATCCAACTCGGGTCGCCGGGCTCATAGCGCAGCGCGCTAAACACTACACACTACCGCTCCCCACACACATACAACAGACATCCTGGCAAAGGTGGGAGTGAGGACCCACACTTTTCACAAGCTCATGCAACCTGATGATCGACTAACTATGGTGCACCCATTTATACTGCTCGGTATACAGAGGCGAGGCAAGGGGAAATTAAGAAACTTTCCGCATTGTTTCAACTGCTGGCATTGGGAGATTGAACCTGTAACCTCTGTATTGCGGGTCCAGTATGTTAGCATTACACCACTGCAGCTTTCCAAAAGGGGAATAAGCCTTTTTAACTGGTCCAGCAACACATTTTTGTGAAAAATACAAATATATGACTCAAATGAGAATTTTAACGGTTAATCATAGAAAAAATGGTAATTCGACAGAAAATATCCACAATACCTCGTGGCCTTATTTTGTCCCACTTGGTATGCAATTAAAATTTAAATTGTACAATTATTACTGGACAAATGATTGTTCGTGCGATCGCCACCACTATAAGCGTCGCTATAAAAATGGTAATAACTACGGCGAGGAAAACATTCCAATTGCCTATTACGGTGTCATAATATAGCTGCGTGCGTTATTGTCTCGTTCAAGGTTAAAACAAGCTATCGCCTTCGCCGCCGTGCATATAATCATTGTACTGTCAGCTTTACGGTCATTAAGTATGCTTGCATGGCACATTAAGTTGACATACCTTAGAGCCAAAGCCGCACGAACATTTTACAATGAGTAAAGGGGGATAGTGGCCCTCCCTCACCTGCCCTCCTCGACACGGCGAGGTGCCTGCCCTCCGTCCGGCCCTGCTGACGTCAGCCGATGATGACCCTGGGTCGGCTGCTGAGCCGTGACACTCTTAAGTCTTCCAAAGCTGCTGCAGAAAGCGTCCGCGCTGCGTCTTCTTGTCTTTACCGATCCACCAAGCGTGGATTATCCACCGCCCTTTCTGCCACCTGACTTTCCCACGCACCCCGGTCTCATCTCTTCACGTTAATTGAACGTTTCATTATTTAACGGGGCGGCATCCCATCAAAAGCCATTATGTCATTGGCAAGCAAGAACTGGGGTAACCAACCATCGTTACATAATCTTGATTTGAAGCTTTCGTGACTGCAGAAATCCATACTCATTGGTTCTTTCGGTAAAGTCACGGAGGTATAAAATAAGTAACGACGTTTCGATTGCAACACAAGCTGAACTAGCTAGTTCAGCAGTTCCACTGCTGGATTATATTTTTTCCGCCAGAGGACGACCGCTTGTGTTGCGATCGAAACGTCGTAATTTATTTTATTTTATACCTACGTTACTTTACCGAAAGAACCAAAGAGTATCGTTACATAAGTAGGGTTATTTTTATTTGCGACTCGTTTTGTTCACTTGTGATCCTCACGGTATCCCCAAGACTCGATATCACGAGGGTCCTGCGTGGGATGTTTGGCCAGTTATCTTGTATTTGTGGCTCGGAGGAAACCAGAGTAGCCCAGAGAAAATCCACGCACATCAGTAGCTGACAATTCAAGCGCCACCGAGATGGGTCAGCAGTCGTCAACCTATTTGCTGTACACGCTTCTGCAGTACCTCCCTGCTACGGCAGGTGGGTGTTTATACCGATAACTCGTTATTTGATATAATTCCCCCAAGAATAATGACTTTTGACGTTCAAAAAAATCACTGGATGACATAACAATCATCA
Source organism: Lethenteron reissneri (assembly GCF_015708825.2). Lineage (NCBI taxonomy): Eukaryota > Metazoa > Chordata > Hyperoartia > Petromyzontiformes > Petromyzontidae > Lethenteron > Lethenteron reissneri. The sequence continues at coordinate 2,624,178 of NC_083814.1, forward strand.
TAATCGTCAGCCATGTGTGAAGCCACTGCTGGATGAAGACCTAACCAGCTGCTACCATCTCTTGCGATCCTGTGATGTAAAACAATCCACCCAGCATTTGCACACGAAATCTTATTTGGCAGAATATTACTTGTATTGAAAACAAAGACAAAATAAAGGATTCATTTGGATCAGGTAAGTTATTTATCTGATTCAGTTGACCATTTTTATTGGGTGCTGCCATTGCTGTTGTAATTCCCTTTATCCAGAAAAGCCTCACCGAGTCTCAAGACAACACAGACGCTTTTTTTCCAGGAGGTTCCTGCATTGGGATGTTTGGCTAATCCAATTAACAAGCGTTTAGTATCAATATCAGGGAGGGAATATAGGCTGTACGTTGTGTAGATGTAAGCGGTAGCCAATAAATAATAATGTGCCAGTAATATTTTCATTTCCCGCAAGTATAAATACTCCTCAACCAATTAGCAGGCACAGTGACCTCGTAGCGGTCGGGATGTGGTGGGGGGGGGGGGAAGGTGTAGCACAGGGAATGCATGTCATTGGTGGATGTGGACGGAGGTGTGGTTTTAACGAGACTTAAGGAATAATTACATGAAATGAATTCAAGCCAACATGTTAACATCTTTAACGAGACTCGCCATCGGTGTTGAAACAGAAACATAATTTTCCCTTGGACGAATCATCTGGACCGCACCCAGCCTCAACACATGTCCAAAGTTGAGCAGTTTTCAGCATGGATACTGCTTGGGTACAGCAGGGGTTTAGGCTTCTGCAGGGCTGCACTGTCAGCAGAGGGCATTGTATAAAAGAAAAAAACAGTTGTACTGTACTATGTTTCCACATCTATGCACCCCATCTTTACCAACCCACACTGACCAGCGTGGTGAAGTGGAGTCAAACAACCCCCACAAACCCCAACAGGATTGGGGAGGCCCTCATCCAGCAGTGGATTGACAAACGGGCCATGCATGTCTTGTATGTGGATCTCTTCAGCAAATATGCATCACATTTGTACAATTTTACTCATATAAGAATCGGACTTCGACAGCAGCGACGAGGTTTGAGTCGGCGTGACACCCCATCTCCACTGTCACTGAGCGTGCTGGTGTATCGGCATGGCAAGTCAATGCAACGATTTCCCCATGACATTCCTTTAGCCTGCAAATGGCTTGGATAAGTGTGCACATTTAATCAATGAATATTGCCACGGGAATGTAGTTAATTCACGTGCTGACCAATTCTTCCTTGTCTCCTAATTTCCACTCGTCCACGGCAGCTTACGTTGGATCTGCGTTCAGCTCATTTCGGGAGTATCTCCCGTGGTGTAGCTATCACGGTGTGTGGGCAGTGTGTGTAGGCAGTACAATTGCACCAGGGTCCCAGATGCCAGCCTCCATAAATGGGTGATAATTGACAGGGGACCACATTTAAATCTTTGCACCACAGACAATGCCATCAACTGGGGTGAGTGCAATGGGCAGAGCGCTCCAGAGCGCTTTTCTATTGAACGTCCCGTGAGCCCAGAGTTCTAACGGTCTGAGAAGCTGCCTCGCTGAGAGTGAAGGTGGGCATATCAAGATCAAACCAATTGGAGGCGTTGTACCTTCCTGTGAACTCTCGATTCATGGACGGAACGCGTGGGCTTATTGGCTGAGCGGGTGCATAATGCCGCACCACCACCATTGCGAGGCGCTCGGCGTGCCAACGCACGGTTCAAGAAGAGCTAACGTCCACCTTGTAGTCGCACCACTGCAGAGCGCTCTGCAGTGGTGCGACTACAAGGTGCTCTCGCCCGGTTCAAATGTTCGTGGTCTGGTGTCCATTTGCATCTCCATTGGTCGCCCTGATCCAGCAGTGGAAGTTCCACATTCCTGTGGCTCAAAAACGGATCGAGGTTCCACAAAGCGATATATATTTTAACAACCCCAGCCGCTCGGCTGTTTGTGTTTGGTAAATTTAAAACATGTCCAAAGCAGCACACCATTCCCATAGAACAGGGTTCTTCCACTGGTGGCCCACATGCCGGTGTGTTGGTTTCGACTGGTTAGTTTTGCATCGTGGAATAACGATTTTCCTTCATACGGCCTGACAAAATAAAAGCCTTTGCTTTGTATGTATATTGAACTTCTTTTGCATTGTGCGTAGCTAACCGGAACATAAGATAATCTACTGCTATTTGTAAACCCCCAAACAAAATGGCCACTGTCTTTTGAATCTAATTGCTAAATATACAATTCCATACTTAAATATTAACAAATAGACCGTTGTTCCGATAGAAAAATTGCACAAGAATACAAAGGACAATACAATATCAGTACACCTACAATTGCAGTGCACTGATATGTGTTTTGAAATGTATCTCTCTACGGCCAAAAGTACGATCCACTGTATTGGGTCGCACGTAAATGGGAAGACTAATATCTGGTTATGAAAACAGGCGACAGAGGAGGCGTGTAGAGTTTCACCACCGCTGTCCCCTGTATATTTAACATGCCTCATCCATCTCCTCTGTCGTGGCGGTGTTGAGTTACGAGGCACATTAGCCAAGTGGGGCCACGCCCGGTGACGTGACCGAGTCGAATGTTCTGGTCAACGCCCCCCGTGACCCAGTGTGCGGCTGTCCCCGCCGATGAGCGGTGGGGGAGTTCTGCAATAATGAGGCAGCTGGTGAGCCCCGCTCGCTAGCCCTCCTCTCGCACAGGCCACGGGCGCCTGCGACTGTAAGAGCCCTTTCTGTGGTGCGGCGCAGCGAGCGGGGACGACGAACCCTGCGCTCTTTCGCGTGATTGCAACGTGCCATGCTGCCGTGGGTCCTTCATGCTGACCTGTGCCAGGCGGCGTGCAGTGCAGAGCTAATGTAGTCGTGGGCTGATTTGGCACGCAGTGGTTAAGCCAGTCTCTAGGATGAACGGTGCTGTGCTTAAAATATCTTGCCCCTCCTTCCCAAGAAAATACAGGGATTAATGATTTGAAATGGGCATTTAGCAATGGTAGTAACATGTTTTTTACACATATATACGAGCCTACAGTTCATGCAATTTGCATGCCATATCTACATGTTCCTGCTTTAATAGCCTTTCTGGCAAGCCGTTAAGGCCACTAATTGTACGGTTCAGTAGGCAGAAGTAACCAAGCGGAGTTAGAAAGGGGCAGGGGGGTGGCTGGGGAGGAGGGGACATAGTGGGAGGGACCGAGACCTTGGAGATTTCGTGGCTCGCAAAGCGTGGGGACAAGATGCGAGCTGGAACGGCCCAGGGCCATTCTTTGGCCACCGGATCTGCTTGCGCGTGGCCGTGGCCTTGTAGCAGCACAGGCCGTGGCTTGCAAATGCTGCTGCGTTGCGATTACAGATGTACGTCGCACACTTCCTAAAACAAAAACTGTCAGCATCTCCTCTGGATGAAACACCATGAACGCACGCATGCATGCAACACCAGCCCCAGCGCGGTGATGCACGTACACATACTATATTTGCACCGAGCGTAGGGATTTCGGAACGCCTCTGTTTGCATGCCTGGGCTCCTTAATTAAAAGGAGGGCCCTGTAGGAAAAAACAAGGTAGGGATATTTTGCTAATGCAATTTGATTAACATGCTCAGGCAATTAGGTACTTCAGTGGGCTCCTCGGCCAAGTGGGGGGGGGGGGGGGGATGCAGCAGCTACTTCGTAAGCAGCTTTCACTTGTCACGCCGCTGGGGAGCCGATGGGCGGCAGCGTGCTCTCCATCGAGCCAGGTTTCGTCAGCGATTCGACTCCCACGGCTGACCTCCGTGCACGAACAGCCCTTTTATAATTCCGCTGCTGGATGAGAGAGAATGGCTTGACATAAGAGATGGGTGCCAGAAAGATGTAAACTACCTGAGGATATTTGCACAAGACAGAGGAAAGTGGAAACAAACGACAAAATATGCAGTGGACAACTACGGGCTATCTGCCCATGGATCATGATGATGATGCTGGATGAGGGCCCTGCCGTGCGGATCGTGGTGGTGATTGTTTTGTACTCCACCACGCTTGTCTGTGGGTTGGAAAAGGTGGTCTTAAGTATCTGGGGAAAATCACAAATGTTTTCCATCTCGTAAGAATTGAGGCGACCCATCTGATGGCATTATTGGCAAGGGTAGAGAGCAAGGAATCCCTCACTGATGTCGCTGCGATCGCTGCCCTATACCACTCGGCTTGCTCAGCACAAGCAAGCAACCTCTTGAGTACCCCACGAATCTACAGGAGCATTCCACTCTGCATCAGCCTCGTGAGCCATTTCCAAATTCACTGAAACAGTTGATAAAAAAAACTGCTGAGCACAGGCCCAAAGGTCCATAATTTCAAGCAGCCAGCAACAAGCAGCACGCACAGTCGCAATAGATACGAATGTGACATGTTCCCTGAATTGAGCTTTGTCCTGAAATATGCAACGAATATCTCTCGCCTATCAGCAGGCGCTTTTCAACTAAACTAATTTCTTTAGAATAGCTTTTTGTGTTTTAATTGTTGTTCTTCCCCCGCACCCCCGATTAGCACGGTTGGCTATGTACGGTGAGAAAGAAGGTCAACATACATAATACATACCTTGAGATGCACAATGCTTGGTGTGGGCGCTTTTGTAAATATCCGCAGTGCACTGTGAAGGTGCTCGTCCGTCTGTTATCGCAGGATGTAATTGTAGCCATGCATTTGTGGGGAGTATCGTGGAATTGCAGTTTATTGGTGCATTGCTCTAAAGTCTTGGCAAAGTGCTTTCAATTTTTACTCGGCTCACACCAGCGAGGGCTTGGTGTCTATATCTGTGACGGGCCTCCCCTGGGTCAGCGCGCTCTTAAAACAGTTCCGGCGCTGTGCTCTGTCAACACCAATGAGTGTCGGAGACACGGAGGCAGCTCCGAAGTGTTTCTGCACAGCCCCAGCCTTCCCCACATCACCGGTTGTGAGGAAATTCACAGCGTTTCGGTTTGGCCGTTCCGTCTTCTTGATGGTTCGCGGCGGTACACGTCTATACACACACGCACACACACGCGGGCGGGCACGTGCGCAAACATGTACCCATGATAATACAAACACATTCCATGTACATATACGCTCACTCACTCACTCACCTACTTAGTCACTGAACCGATCACTCAGCCACTCATACGCCCACCCACCTAACCACTTAACTACCCACTCACACGCCCACCCACCTAACCACTTAACTACCCACTCACAGCACCCACCTAACCACTTAACTACCCACTCACACGCCCACCCACCTAACCACTTAACTACCCACTCACCAACCCAATCACTGATTCGTTCACGTTGACTCGCACTCAGGGAGACATTCCAGCGCTGCCTACCAGCACGCGGTACTGTCATCACATCCAAGGGAAATGCACAACAGCAGCACAGTGGGTTCATATGCGGTGCGTGGCAAGGGCTAACAAGGTTTAGCCCACTAAAATCCATTCAAGGCTGAGTTGACCTAGAGGAGGTCCAAAGCAGGTTCAGAAAACACTTTCTACTGTTGTCATTCGTGGTCGGCAATCAAATCGAGGTTGCTGGGTTCAGAGCACGGGTTGCAAACGGCTGTAACACCACACGAACACTGGAGCGCAGACGTGCTGCCATGCCGTCAGCAGCAGGATGGGTTCTGTATGGTGCATCGATTCATCGCTTAGAATCCAGTCTGACACTCGTGATACATGCCTCAAAACATCGCGCGCGTTCGAAAATTGATCATTTTCAATTGCTATATGGACCCGAAGCACGAGAATTGACAAATGGAACAAAAGATTAAAAGTGCGTAAAGAAGCATGAAGAGGTGCATTCTTGGAATTGAAATGAGAGATGAAAAGAGAAACGCGTGCGTTCGAGAACGTACACAAGCTAGAGGCATCATCCAAAATAGAGCATTTTGGGTTTCATCACGTAAATATAAATGCCTCGTTAAAGCTGCCACCAACCCGACACAGCCAATTAGTAAGGTTTCTCACGTCAACAAAACATACGTGTTGGAGAGTAAACCCACAACATTTACAATTTGAGGCATCGTTTTTATTGTTTAAGAACAGCAGGTGGATTTGAGCAGCAGGACATGTCGCTTGAAGGTATGCTGGCCAAGAGGAACGATGGAGTGGCATGTAAAGGAGCGAACACACTCGTGTGCAGGGGCTAGATGGATTGTTGCATTGTGTTGCTGTGAAACATAGTGATGATGGCTTGGGAAAGCTTTCATCCAGCAGTGGATAATTCATGGCTGATGATGATGATTATATGCCGTGTGTATAATTAGTTAATGTAATGTCTGCCGCAACTCGAGATTTTACGTGCACTGCATTGCAAGACAACAACACAAATTGATTCAGGATTGAATTGCAACCCCTCAATCAGAGCAATTGGATCAGAAGGGGGCCTGGGGTGCTGATGGGGGGGGGGGGCAGTGAGCGAGTGGTGGGGGGGGGGTGAATCATAACACGCAAACTCAACCGCTCTCCTACTTTCTGCAGTTCCCTCGGAAGGTGCGGGGCTAGCGAATGTGCGCCACGTTCAGGCAGATTGACCGCTTTACCCACTTTCTCTTGTGTTGCTCCCCTGCTATGGAGCGCCTGGCCCAGTCTCGTTCGTAACTCGTAGCTTATAGACAACGGCGGTGTGGTGTAAACCCTGCCTCAAGGCGCGATAGTTCTCTCTTGCTAGAGGTTCTCTCAACTGGCGTACTGTGGTGGCGAGATGATAGCTACCTCACCTGGTATACAGGAAGTCGTGGGTTTGATCCTGACCCTGACGCCTGTACAGGAACACCTCGCACTTTCGCTTGGTTCGGGACCAGAGCATGGACGAATGTCAAAGCAGAGCCGTTATTTAGCTTCTAAATTTATTTTGGCCGGCGAAAAACGTACATGCAAATAACTACAGTAAATATAAAAACGTACGTACAAATAACTACAGGAACTATATAACACATGCGTGCGAAACATAAATAAACAGAAATAAAATAAAAATAAACTTAAGTATAAATAAAAACTAGATAAATATCCAAAACGAAATAAATAAACAAAATTATACCTTTAAATATGTTTTATTCTTGCGTAAGTAAACACTGTAGTATTATACTGTTATCACAAAACAACTACTAATTGTTTGCAGTATAAGTACAGTATTAATAATATATGAATAAACACAAATATAAGAGACGCTCACTGAACGACTTCCATTCAAAGACTGAACAAAAAAGACGGCGCATGGCGCGAAAGTCGTGGAAGGTTTGGGATGAAATCGGACGAAATTTGAAATGTGCTTGTAAATGAAAACGACCGAATGAGCGAAGCGACGAAAGTCAAGTTTACGGAAGTCAAGGTATCGCTGTATATTTTGAGTTTGTATGTTCTCCCCGTGGCCATGTGGATATTTTTCCGGGTCCTTCAGTTTTTCCCTCCACATTTAGAACTATTAGTTAAAAGTATTTGGCTGCTGCTATAAATGTCCACGTGGTGATGAGCCACTTGGTTGAGCTGTCATTTACGGCCACGTCCCTTCTGAAAAAGAGCTACGTAGCTCAGTGGGCCTTGCCTGGTAAAATAAAAAATAGTAATTAGCTCCTATAATTATTACAGCACCTTGAGTACATTGCAGAAAGGTGTTTGTACGTCTAATTTTCTATTATTAATAATAATATTACCTTGTGTCGTCGTCCCAGGTCAACAGACTACGTGAACGGCTTCTATCCGACAGCCAGCGTCGCTGGGCAGCTGTTGGCATTGTGCTCCAACGCGGCCGTGCCTGCGTCCTCCCGTCTTGCATTCACGAGTGGCACGCATTTTGCGGTAATTCGTTGACGACAGCCCGCGAAGCACCAATGGATTGATCGCTGCCTGCTCCGATTTTAGAAAGGAAATGGGCCTTGTTTCAGTTTGGGCCGAATTTGGAAGTAAAATAGCTGAACCTGAAATCATTATCACAAAATGTTCTCATGTTGTTAGCCAGAGTGTGTCACAGATGCCTAGAAACATGTGATGTCCTGCGTCTTAGAAAGCTGGGCTGACTGCAACGACCTGCAACCTTGTGTGTGAACGCGCACGTTTTATTATTCTATTTATCTATTAAGTGCAAAACGCCTAAACAAGACGTTTCTCAACATCAACAGTGTGAATTTCAAATTATGCAAAGTAAACGAAGGCCTGGTTCCACTTCCTCTTGGATGGGGGGGGGGGGGTGAGGGGGGCCCAGTAGAGCTGTTGTGCATGGGGGTGGGGGGCACCGTGACAGTGAATCACCGCTAAGGGGAAGAGTGATCTCAGGGGGGTGGGGGGGGGATGCCAAGGGGATATTTGGTGGCGCAGGGTCCACGCAGGGCCCTCCCCAGCACCGCCCTAGCGCCGGCCTTGCTCCCCCTCATGTGCCGTGCTGGCTGTCATAGGTGCTTGCCGATAGCACTTGCCTCAAACATTCTGTGTAGGTTACATGGGGCGTCATTGTCTCTGTGTAGTTACGTGTGAGAAGTTGTGACAAAAGCGGTTAGTGCGCTGTAGCAATGCAAACCTGCCAACTTGAGTTTGATTTCTAGATGAAGACTTCCACAAGCCGTGCGGGTCATGCCAGTTATTTGACCATACTTCACTACACTGGTAAGCGTGGGTTGGTGAATTCCAGGAGCATAAACATGGGAACATAGTACAGTACAATAATAGATTTTGCTTCAGTCACTTACCAATAGAAATGTTGCTAAGTCTCGAGATACTTTTTCAAGAGCATCCAAGTTAGGATATTTGGCCAATTCCTATGTGGTGAGAGAAAACTGAAATGCCTGAAGGAAAACTCCAGACCTATTAGGAGATACAATTCAAACTCCACGCAGATATGTGAGTAGTCTACGTACTTGCTGTAGTGCCTCCTACAGCCCCTTTATAATTCAGCAGGGGTTTATCGGGGGGAGAGTAAAGATACTCGCGGTTAAGCCAGCGACGAATGTTGAACTTCTTTCGCACCATACGTCGCCAACCTTGCTAATTGGAGGTGCGGGAATTTTGACAACTACGAGGGCGATCCTGCAATCAATCCGTGAATCTGTGGGATGCCATGTAGGTTCTAAGAATCGGGGCAACGTGATCACGTTTTTACAGGTGAGGTGAGAAATCTGGCAACGAGCGTTGGGTGAGGCTGAGCAGCCTGGCGCTCGGTCCGCATGGCCGAGGCTACGTTTGTAATGTGACGTGCCACGTGATCAGCGGAGTATCCACAAGCTTCTTATGAACACGATGGTCGTCTTAAAGAGAAATAGGTGACGCGAAAGGTGTGCCACTTCCTTAACCCTTCGGTGAAAATCGTATTTCTTTTTTTAACCACGTTTTTAACGGCTAACAGAGCAGAAAGCCTTGCTCCCATTAGAAATGGGTTGAATCAACGTCTTTGGGTTCGCCTCTTTTACTGAAAGTCAAGTCACGGTGTCTCTATCCGGGGCGCTCAGATGTTCCCAAAGGCCTGGGACAGAACGCCTTGTGGGGCACCCTCATTCCACCATGCACGACGTTTCGAATCCACATCCAAATATCTTCACGCAAAAGAGATCACTTTTTTTATTTAAAACGTACGGCGTGCATTATACAATACGCGCACATTGGTGAAATTACAATACTGTTGTTACATTTGCGAAGAAAACAGGCCCATTGTGAGGCCGTCTTTTGCGCGAGGCAAACTTGCCCTATTGTGCCCTGTCCCCCCCCTGGGCAGCTGTGTCTCTCCTAGACATCTGTGAAAAAGATCTTTACAGCTCATCGGATTTCTCTAGTATAAATAAATATTCCGAAGTGCTGAATGGGACGGTGGGTGACAACGACGGCTCGGAGTGGCCTTTATCCAGCAGGGTGACTGATGATGCCGACTAAATGGAGTGTAAGAAAATAATTTGTCATAATTTCACTCTTAGGAGAGTCACAATTCCAATCATTGAGTGCAGTTGGCATTAATCCTGAGTGCAGAGCCCACTGTCAATCCGCTGCTGGATGAAGGCCGCTCACACGCTGGTTAATTCAAGGTGATTGTTGGACCACAGCATGGATGCTCCACTCACGGTCCCTTTAGGCCCTCCCTCTAGTGGAGGCTCTTCCACCAGCGGTGGCTTGACCAAGTAATTGCAGGGTTGCACCTTTGCCTTTTTTACCTTTACAAAAATATATGGCCAGGCTAGGTGCATTTTGAGGCCACGTGAAGTTATGGAGACTCGTGGCTGGCACGAGGTCCCAGGACAGGCCCAGGTGCTATGAGTTGACTGAGATAACTGGCGGATGCACCCACCTGTGCTCCTCGCTGTGCCAGCCATCACACGCGCACAACAAAAACAACCGCCGTTCGACAAGTGCTGAAGGCTCGCCGGTAAGAGGTCTTGAGACAGACACAGGTGCCATAGATCAACTGACTGAGATGACCTGCGCACAAGACAAAGATCCCCTGCATCGCCTTAACAGACTTTTGGCGCAAGTGGTGTTGGCGAGCACTTACGAAGGCCGGCGCGGCACTTGAGGGGGTGGGTGGGTGGCCAGCACCACGCTCGGCCGCATTTGTCTCCCCAGTGGCGATGTTTACACACTGCAGCAAGTACTCATTTGAAGCCGAGTCGACCTTGGCGAGGCCCATGACCAGTTCAGATCATCGTCACTGGTGTTGGCCGTAAGTCGGATTCGAACTCGGGTGGCTGGGTGCGTTGCGCAGTCTGCACACACACAATCCACACAGGCGCGCGTCTCACCGAGCCCACACTTCCCACCCAGTGCTTCAGCGTGGCTGCGCGTTGCTCTCCCAAGCACGTGTTTGCCTACCGTCTAACATTCATGCCAAGCTGTCTGGAAAATAAGCACTGTAATGTGACCGGCTGTCTGGCCAGGCCAGCAAATGTCCACTTATAGCGACCGCGGAGGGAGGCGCTGTGATGAGCTGTGTAAACCAGCACGGTCTTTTCATAGCAGGGGTGCGCAGACTCACCAAAACGTGGTCACACTGACTGACCAACTCGTGGTTACACTGACACACCAACTCGTGGTTACACTAACTCACCAACTCGTGGTTACACTGACTCACCAACTCGTGGTTACACTGAGCAGTGGTCCTTACAACTGGGTGGTCTTGACCATGTACGACACGAGCCAATCGGATGGGGACCTTCAAGCTAACCATAATTCCACGACGGTGAAATTAGCCCAAATGCTAACAGATCACCAGGAGTGCACCTGATCTTGATAGCTAAGCAGGATTCGATGAGTGATCACCATGCAGCGGAGCTAAGTAGCCAACTATTTGTAGTTCAGTTGTATTGTACATAATAGAGGTTTTTGGGTTAGATCGGGTAAATATATAAATGTGTCGCTAAAACCCGCCACCACCCGACACAGCCAACTAATAAGGTTTGTCACGTAAACAGAACGTGGCCAATTCGTCACTAGTACAGCACACCGGTGTGTTGGAGAGCCAAGCCACAACAGTCGATCGGCCCTCATCAGCAGCAAGAATTTGGATATCTTTATTTGCTCTCAATTATCTTAAGGCTTGTCGTTGAGATCATTGCTGAAGTGGAATCAGCTGTTAGACATCTCCCTCATAATCAAGCTGAGATGAATAGGCACGAGGTTGCCAAAATTATGGAGAACAGTAAAAGCCTTAAGAGAATTGAGAGCAAATAAAGATATCCACATTCTTGCTGCTGATAAGGGCCGATCGACTGTTGTGATGCCCCGTGAGGACTATGATAATAAAATCAAAGATTTACTCGATGAAGGTGCCTGCCTTAAAATTAAACGAGACCCAACCAGCACATTAGAACGTAAAACAACAGCAATCGTTGCCAAGTCATCAATTCCCAAGGAAGAGGAATACCTGATCAAACTAAGGGCATCAAAACCACCAATACTTTATGGGCTACCAAAAATGCACAAACCTGATGTCGCATTAAGACCCATAGTTAGCACAATAGGCTCTGCCACGTACAAATTAGCACAATACGTAACGAAATAAATACAGCCCTACATCGGTAGGACCTCTTCGTTCATCAAAAACTCTGAACATCTCGTAAATATAATTAAAGATACTCTTTGGTTCTTTCAGTAAAGTCACGTAGGTAGAAATAAAATAAAACAAATCGCAACGTTTTGATCGCAACACAATCAATCTTCATCAGGTGGAACAACCACAGCAAGAAAAAATGCTGAAGTAGGCGAGAGAGCTGCTGTGGCAAGAGGTTATATAGGCAAGAAAGGGGGGAGAGAGGGGGGGGTGGAGCAGGGGAAGGGGGAGGGGCTGCGTGAGCACTAGGGGGAGAAGAAGTGAAGCTGGGGGGGGGGGGGGTAGGCGGGGCTAGAAGTGGGAAGCTGAGTGTGGGACACGGGGGGGGTGGGGGGAAGTAACTCGGAAAAATAGACTAGTACCTGGCGGGTATGATGGAAACAACCATAACCAGTTAAAGCTTTACCCGGTTAATAACATCCTTCCAATGATTGCTCAATTTGTATCCATCTTCTCGGTTGAAGTTATGTCTATGTTTATATATCTGGATGGCTTCATGAACAAACCTTTGATAGTTGCCCGAAGGTTTGCAGAGTACCTTGGTCTCGGAAAAAACAATATCATGCGAGCCCACAGCGTTATAACAATGGTCAGCCACGGCAAGGGTATTGGTTCTGCCATGTTTCAGATCTGCCTTGTGTTCGCGAACACGTTCCGAGACATGTCATTTCGTTTCCCCAATGTAACTGCTGCCGCAGGTACAACTACGTTTGTAGACTCCAGGGTATTGCATGTCAGGAATGACCTCCTTCACAGATGGGATTAGATCACGGAATTTGTGTACTTATTGAATCGGACCTGGATCTTGTGTTTAGATTTTGGAAATATTTTGGTAACACCTGCTATGTATGGTTAAGTAATGGTTTTGATTGGCTTCTCGGGAGGTTATTTCTCCATGTTTGGAGAAACAGCTTGGCTCTCCAACACACCGGTGTGCTGTACTTGTGATGAATTGGCATGTTCTGTTTACGTGACAACCCTTACTAGTTGGCTGTGTCGGGTGGTGGCGGGTTTTAACGACACATTTATATATTTACGCGATCTAACCCAAAAACCTCTATTATGGATGATATTGGTCGCGAAAGCCTATGTGTTAAACTGTTGTATTGTACTACGCTCCAATGTCTGCTCCCCATCTTCACCAGCCCGCACTGAGCAGCGTGGCGAGTTATGGGCTGTGGTCATCTTCTTTGATGGTTCTCATTTGAACTTATTTATGATGGGGAGTGGGGGAGGGCAATGTATCTGTTGGAGAACCACGAATTGCTGTCGGACGTTAAGTCAAAATGTCCCCATGCTCTTAGCAGCATTGGTTGCGGTGGTCACCTCTGTTCGGAGCTCAGCGCAAATGATATACATTCCACATTTCTGGACCAATCTTCCTACGCGACAACCACTGTGAACTGAACCACGGTGCCGGGACTTTATCTCGCAGGAGATGGGATGGGCCGCGTCAACTCCCAAACCAGGATTTTGACTTCTGAATCCTTTTATCTGCCACTTGGCCAGATAAGCGAATTGCCTGTGCCTGTAAATAATACATGTGTCTCTGCCCTGCGGTAAATCAATAATGACTTTACAAATGGAAGTCGGCATCTCGGCGAGCTGCGGAGGCTGCATGTACAGTGAGGGAAAAAGGTATTTGATCCCGTGCTGAATTCGTTTGTCCACTGACAAAGAAATGATCAGTCTATAATTCTAATGGTAGGTTTATTTGAACAGTGAGAGACAGAATAACAACAACAAAATCCAGAAAAACGCATGTAAAAAATGTTATAAATTGATTTGCATTTTAATGAGGGAAATAAGTATTTGACCCCCTCTCAATCAGAAAGATTTCTGGCTCCCAGGTGTCTTTTATACAGGTAACGAGCTGAGATTAGGAGCACACTCTTAAAGGGAGTGCTCCTAATCTCAGCTTGTTACTTGTATAAAAGACACCTGTTCACAGAAGAAATCAATCAGATTCCAAACTCTCCACCATGGCCAAGACCAAAGAGCTCTCCAAGGATGTCAGGGACAAGATTGTAGACCTACACAAGGCTGGAATGGGCTACAAGACCATCGCCAAGCAGCTTAGTGAGAAGGTGACAACAGTTGGTGCGATTATTCGCAAATGGAAGAAACACAAAAGAACTGTCAATCTCCCTCGGCCTGGGGCTCCATGCAAGATCTCACCTCGTGGAGTTGCAGTGATCATGAGAACGGTGAGGAATCAGCCCAGAACTACACGGGAGGATCTTGTCAATGATCTCAAGGCAGCTGGCACCATAGTCACCAAGAAAACAGTTGGTAACACACTACGCCGTGAAGGACTGAAATCCTGCAGCGCTCGCAAGGTCCCCCTGCTCAAGAAAGCACATACATGCCCGTCCGAAGTTTGCCAATCAACATCTGAATGATTCAGAGGACAACTGGGTGAAAGTGTTGTGGTCAGATGAGACCAAAATGGAGCTCTTTGGCATCAACTCAACTCGCCATGTTTGGAGGAGGAGGAATGCTGCCTATGACCCCAAGAACACCATCCCCACCGTCAAACATGGAGGTGGAAACATTATGCTTTGGGGGTGTTTTTCTGCTAAGGGGACAGGACAACTTCACCGCATCAAAGGGACAATAGACGGGGCCATGTACCGTCAAATCTTTGGTGAGAACCTCCTTCCCTCAGCCAGGGCATTGAAAATGGGTCGTGGATGGGTATTCCAGCATGACAATGACCCAAAACACACGGCCAAGGCAACAAAGGAGTGGCTCAAGAAGAAGCACAATTAAGGTCCTGGAGTGGCCTAGCCAGTCTCCAGACCTTAATCCCATGGAAAATCTGTGGAGGGAGCTGAAGGTTCGAGTTGCCAAACATCAGCCTCGAAACCTTAATGACTTGGAGAAGATCTGCAAAGAGGAGTGGGACAAAATCCCTCCTGAGATGTGTGCAAACCTGGTGGCCAACTACAAGAAACGTCTGACCTCTGTGATTGCCAACAAGGGTTTTGCCACCAAGGACTAAGTAATGTTTTGCAGAGGGGTCAAATACTTATTTCCCTCATTAAAATGCAAATCAATTTATAACATTTTTGACATACGTTTTTCTGGATTGTTTTGTTGTTATTCTGTCTCTCACTGTTCAAATAAACCTACCATTAAAATTATAGATTGATCATTTCTTTGTCAGTGGGCAAACGTACAAAATCAGCAGGGGATCAATTACTGTTTTCTCTCACTGTACGGTATTAGCCACGAACATCTGGCGCAGTCCACCGGGCCCCAATGCCGGAAGCAAACCAAAGGCAGTCCCTGGATTTTAAGTGCGTGGGCCCGATGTTGTAAATTGCCTGAAGCGTTCAGAGAGGGCTTACCACACTCGGTATAATTAACGGCGTGAAGTGCGAACGAAAATTTTTCAATGTTTCGTGTTTATTTCGTTTAACTCCGGGGGGTGAGAACTTCAGGAGAGTCGAGGATGGGTTTGTCTCATTTTAAAGAGTGATCCGAGTCACCGAAATGACAAACGTTAAAACATAAGAACGCAGTGCAACAAAGAAACAAATAGAAATCAGACAGAGAAAAAAACAATACCAGCCAGTGAAACATCAGAGGGAAAACCATAAATAACCCGCTTTCCATAAGAAAAAAAATTGTCAATACTGCAGAAACACGAATAAATATTAAATAAAATACGTTTCCTGTAGTGAAATTAGCTCGGACAATTTACTTTTCATTCATAGGCCAATTACGATTAAGTTAATGAAACACTGAAATGTAATTAGGGTGATTATCGCGCTCGTATGTTAACAAACAGGGATACGTGTCGGGTACATTTACTGGTAGAAGCCACTGCCACCGCTGCCAGACGTAGTCTCTGGCAGTGGTCCCTTTTGGCCGAAGTGTCGAGAGGACAGAGTCCCACGGGGGTTCTCCCAATCTCGGGTGACGCGCGCGACGTCCGGCACTTCGTTAGAGCCTCCTGCAGCAGAACGAGAGCGATGGCCCCGTGCGTCTCCCCAGGAAGAACTCTGTGGTGACGGCCCAGTGGAAGATACCTTCACACCTGGTGGTTACCAGCCCCCCCCCCAGTGATTACCACCCCCCCCCCCAGTGATTACCACCCCCCCCCAGTGATTATCACCCCCACCCAGCGTTCAGCCCCCCCAGCGATCAGCCCCCTCCAGTCATCACCTCCTGCCCCCACACACCAATCAGCCCCATCCAGTGATCACTCCCACCCCACACAGCAATCAGCCCCATCCAGTGATAACTCCCACCCCACAGCAATCAGCCCCATCCAGTGATCACTCCCACCCCACACAGCAATCAGCCCCATCCAGTGATCACTCCCACCCAGCCAGCGGTCAGCCCCATCCAGTGATCACTCCCACCCCACAGCAATCAGCCCCATCCAGTGATCACTCCCACCCCACACAGCAATCAGCCCCATCCAGGGATCACTCCCACCCCAGCCAGCGGTCAGCCCCATCCAGTGATCACTCCCACCCCACACAGCAATCAGCCCCATCCAGTGATCACTCCCACCCAACGATGAGCCCCCCCCCCAGCGATCAACCACCCGCCTGCAATTAGCCCCCTCCAGCGATCAGCCTGCCCACCCCCCTCTAATGATCAGCCTCACAGTGATCAGGCCCCCAGTGTACGGTGGTTAAAGCCACACCAAACTTAAACAAATAACAAAAGGTGAGAATGTGTCTCGAGTTTAAGCAGTAGGGGTGAGGTTAGGCTTCGGCGGTGGACTGCACTGGTGCCCTTGGGCTGGGGGGGGCCCAGATGCCATCCTGCAAAGGAGGGCAATTTGAGGAGGCGGTGCCCATTGTATTCCTCGCACAAAGGCCCATGCCATCCGCGCGCTACACCACCAGGTTTAATGTTTGGGGTGGAGCTCGAGTTGAGGGCTGATTGGATAGTTTCTTCATTTGGGGGTAAGGCTCGGGTATGGTTGGCTGCGTGTGCCGCACCCCCACATCCCTGTGGATTCCTCGCCATTGCCAAGTTTGGACATTCATTTTTTTGTTCATTTTCACTTTTGTTGTTCAAATGGATACTCCTGTAATCCATTGCTTGTGAGGTAGAGTCGGTAGGTACCGTAAAACATCATTATGCGTTTATACCTCCCAGTAGAGAGCGATACAAGGCAGCCGTTAGGTGGGAGTACTGAAAATTGGTTGCTGGCCTGTCTGTACAGATGTATGAACGCTGTCTCCTCGTGGGCTTTCTCCAGGCACCCAAGCTCAATAAGGAATTGGCCAGGCAAAAGTCTTTTCCCGGAACAAAACCGAGTGAGACTTGAGGATAGTCCAGCGGCATTAGTCGGCATGAGGTGCAGCTTGCTGCCCCCGCGTACTCGAGCCATGAGCTGAGTTCAAATGAGGCTGAGAGGCTGAAGAGTGTTTCTCTGAGACTCCTTCATGGTGCGTTTGTGTGCGCGCGCACGCACACACACACGCACGAAGAACATTCGCCAGACTGTTGGGGCAAGTGCTGTTAGCGAGCACCTATGAAGGCCGGTACGGCACACGAGTGGGTAGATGGCCAGTAGCACGCCTGGCTGTCTTGTCTCCCAAGTGGCGATGTTTACACGCCACGCCAGATACTCATTTAGGTTGAGTCGACCCAGAGGAGGCTGAGCTGAAGACCGGTTCAGATATTCGTCACCGATGTTGGCAGTGACCGGGAATGGAACTTGGGGTCGCCGGGTTCGTAGCGCAGCGCCAACCACCATGCCACTGCCCCTCCCCCCGCGGGATGAGCTGATGTCTGCCCGCCGTGGCGTTGATATCGCGGCCACGGTCCCGATAAGTCAGTGTCACCCTGCCCAGTCATCGGTGCACACTAACAGCACTTGCCCTAAAAGTCTGTTGAGGCTATACGAGGGAGACCTTTTGTCTGACTAATTGAGCACTTGACTCGCGACCTCGCGGGCGACGAGTTCAAATCCCACTCGCAGCTCGACTGATCATCCCGCTCAGATCGATACAACAGGTAGCGCTGGGTCGATACTCACACGGCGCTCAGTCTTTGGGGGAAACTATCCCCTGCCACAGGAATGTGGAATTTCCACTGCCGGCATCAGCCCGCCAACGTAGATGAACGTCATCTCAGCTGGAGCTCTCTGGGAGCGGAGAGCTCTGGAGAATATTATTATATCTCTCTCTGCTCCTCCGTGTCCCACTGAGCCAGAGGTGCTCAGGTGGGTGGGTGGGTGGGGGGCTCGGCAAATATCCCCGTGACGATTGAATCCCCGAGCGCCGCCTCGCTGCTCACTTGAGCAGGGAGAATCCCGGGGCGTTGAGCTTGTGCTGCACTGCGAGCCGACGGGGGGGGGGGGGGGGTGTCCGCCCTCTCGTGTTACAACAATAGGGGCCCCGGCTTTGACCTAATGTCACTCGTCGTGCGTTGCCGCGATGATTGTCTGGTTGTGACACAAAGCCAGCCTCAGCTGGAGATGAGGCTGCCGTGACTGAGCTGTCTACACACACCGAGCCGTGTCGCGTTTCCGCGAGCCCCCCCCCACCCCCCCCCCCCCCCCCCGAGGTTTGAGCGCCCGGGGCAGAACGGGGAAAGCCAGGGCGGTGGTGGACATCGTCCCAGTGAACACCCGAGCGTTGTGTGTGTGCGGTGTTGTGTGTGTGTGTGCGTGTTGTTGTGTGTGTGTGCGTGTTGTTGTGTGTGTGTGTGGGTGTTGTTTGTGTGTGTGTTGTGTGTGTGCGTGTTGTGTGTGTGGGTGTTGTTTGTGTGTGTGTTGGTGTTGTGTGTGTGGGTGTTGTTTGTGTGTGTGTTGTTGTTGTGTGTGTGTGTTGTTGTTTGTGTGCGGGTTGTTGTGTGTGTGTGCGGGTTGTTGTGTGTGTGTGCGGGTTGTTGTGTGTGGGTGCGGGTTGTTGTGTGTGCGTGTTGTGTGTGTGTGTTGTTGTGTGTGTGCGTGTTGTTGTTTGTGTGCGGCTCGTTTCAATGGGTCGACGGTGCGGCTCTCTCCACCGTGGCGTCTCGCTCATTGCGGGGAAGTATGAACGCGATGCGCCGATTGTTTAGGAGATATGCCACGGTGGTAAGATGGTAACTAGCTCGTCTGGTATGCAGGAGTTCCTGGGTTCGATTCCCATCCTGACGCCTGCTGTATATTTGGAGTTTGCGTGTCTCTCTCTCCGTGGTCACGTGGGTTTCTTTCTCCGGGTCCTCCGGTTTTTCCCTCCACATTTAGAATCAACATCACGCGTTTCGAGTATGTGGCTGCTATGAATTTGAGCCACTTGGTTGAGCTATCATTTGTGGCCAGGTTACTTCTGAAACAGAGCTACATAGATAGTTCAGTGGACCTTAACTGGTAAAATATATATTTTAAATAGTTTAAATAAAGGTACGGCCCTGGCATTGCTTGCAGAAGCCCCCCCCCCCCCAATCAAGAGTGTTCTAGACAGACCCTCGAAAGAGCATTTTGGCCTACTCTTCCACGTAGAAGAGGTGGAGTACCCACACTTTACCCCACTACGTCACCTGCCGATCGACACATTCATAGTTTGTTGCTAAATTTGAGGATCAATTCATGTCTCAATCAGTTGACCGCTCTTCTTGTGTATTTTGCTCAAAGTCCACTGCCGTTCTCCTGCATCAGAGCAGGGCAATCCGCACCGTCGGTTAGCACAGTTGGCCATGTACATTTTTCGCAATAAAACGGCACCAATAACCCCGCCGCCAACAAAGAGTGCAGAGTGCCAACGGACCGTCTATAAATGACGTCACGCGATTTTTGACCCCCCCTAGTCACACGGCGTCACAAAAAGTCAGACCCCCCCCCCTCAAATATGACGTCACAAAGCTACCAGTCTAAGACCTTACCTATCGACCTCTGCTCACATCAGAGTTGCCGGGCAGCGTGTGCAGCGATGGTGCACTGTGCAACCCCGTGGAGTTATCCACCCTCCCCAGGTTATCCCTCTGTGGGCAGTGGACGCTCTACGCATAGATCGCACTCTGCCAGAGGAATGGAACTTCCACCGGTGGCTCAGGATTTGCCACCGCGAAGATGAACCCCACACCGCCCTGCGCTCGTTCGGCGAGAGGAGACTTGCCTGGGAGGGTTGTAAATGATTCTGAATGTCTGTACTGTACATGAAAGCATCTCTTTAATGCGCTTATGAGTCACTCCTTCTGTGCAGTATGCCGAGTAGGAATTGAAACGAGTTGTGAGTTAAACGCAAAGCAACAAAGACAAAGGGCCCACCGTATATAGCCTTTAACAGACTGTTGGGGCAAGTGCTGTTAGCGAGCACATAAGAAGGTCGGAACCATGCCGCCTTTGTTTCCCCAATGCTGATATTTACACACCACACCAGGTACTCATTTTCGGCTGAGTAGACCTAGGGGCGGCCCGGGACCGGTTCCGATAATCGCCACTGGTGTTGACCGTGAGCGGGAATCAAATTCGGGTCGCCGGGATTGTAGCAGAGCGCGCTAACCACTGCGCCACCGCTCCCCAAGGGGCATCCTGCCACCGCAGGACGCCGCTTGCAGTGACAAAGGTGTTCAACTTAGAAACGCCGTGTCTCCCGCTCGACAATATTCATCTCGAGCCCCTCCCCGGTGTGTCGACCTATTTGGAGGCCCAGATCCAGTTCAGATAATAGTCAACGGTGTCGGTGGCCGTGAGCACGAATTTAACTTCGCCCGGGTTCGTAATCGCTGCTCCACCGCTCCCATAGCACACAGAGGAAAAGAGTGTGGGCCAAGTGCTGTTAGCCAGTAGCACCTATGAAGGGGCACGGCACACGAGGGAGTGGGTGGCCAGCACCACGCCCGGCACAACGCCTCCACCCACGCACGCAGACCGCACACACAACGGGCCAGGCAGCTATAATGGACATCCCGTGTGA
>NC_083814.1:2649574-2714177 GCF_015708825.2 Lethenteron reissneri
AACTGGACTTCCATGGTGAACTAGACTCCCATGGTGAACTGGACTCCTATTGTAAACTGGACTTCCATGGTGAACTGGACTCCCATGGTGAACTGGACTCCCATGGTGAACTGGACTTCCATGGTGAACTGGACTCCCATGGTAACTGGACTCCCATGGTGAACTGGACTCCCATGGTGAACTAGACTCCCATGGTGAACTGGAATTCCATGGTGAACTGGACTCCCATGGTGAACTGGACTTCCATGGTGAACTGGACTCCCATGGTAAACTGGACTCCTATTGTAAACTGGACTCGCAAGGTAAACTGGACTCCCATGGTGAACTAGACTCCCATGGTGAACTAGACTCCCATGGTGAACTGGACTCCCATGGTAAACTGGACTCCCATGGTGAACTGGACTCCCATGGTGAACTGGACTCCCATGGTGAACTAGACTCCCATGGTGAACTGGACTCCCATGGTAAACTGGACTCCTATTGTAAACTGGACTCCTATGGTGAACTGGGATTCCATGGTAAAAAAAACACATTTTAAGGCCAAACATTGTTATTGGCGATCATGTTGGGGTTTTGGTCTTGTTGACTGTTCTTGCGCACCGTTGCCGATGCAGCAGCAGCATCGCTGAATAATTAGTATCGCAGCATTCCCTCGTTATTCACGAACTTGCTATCCGCGATGTTGGCTCCTCGCGAATCGCATCTGGAACTCTGCATGACTGCTTCGAGAGAGAGAGAGTGATCAGGTGAAGTGATGAGAGAAAATGTGATGCGAGAAATCGGTGAGATGGATAAAGTGATGAGATAAATTGATGAGCTAAAGCGATGAGGTCAAGTGGTGAGATAAAGTGATGGGAGAGAATGTAATGGGAGAAAGTGATGAGAGAGAAAGTGATGAGAGACGAGATAAATACGTAATTTTCATGTACTTAATAGCTTATTTACGAATTTATTTAAGGTTATTCATTATCATTCGCAAAATGTGCTGTGTACGAGCATCTCCGGAACATATCCCTCACAAATAACGAGAGAATACATGATTCATAATAAAGGTTTTTCGGTCGATCGCGTAAGTATAAATCTGTCGTAACCCTGCACCACCCGGCACAGCCAGGAAGGTTTGTCACGTAAACAACGCGCCAATTAGTGACTGCTCCAGCCCACCGCTGTGTTGGAGACTAAATCCACAACATTTACAATTTGAGTAGTACGACGTTTCGCTGGTAATTACATCAACCAGCATTATCGGGCGATTTGCCAGAATGCAGTATTTTAGGGCCGGTCATTTACAGAAGCAATGCCGCGTGTAGTCGGCACGTGCCACAGTAATAAAGTACAACTGCTTGATGTATCCCGCTGAAAGCCCGTTAAGATTCACAGGTCCATCTCGCAACATGCACCGGTCCGGCTTTGATCATTTCCAGCAGCCACAAATATCCCCACGCTGCGGGGAAATCATCAACCTGACGACTTGGCAGCAGTGAAATCAGCTCGTGTTTACAGGTGCTCGGCTGGATCATGAGAGACGGCCGCGGCTCGGGGAAGCTTTCAATCCAGCAGTGGATTGACCATGGGCGGATGATGTGTATGTGTGTGTGTTGAACTTCGTTAGCAGCGTACGTAGCTAACCGCGCTAATCGGAGGTGCGGGAGAAGGACAACAACTAACACAAAAAGCAGCTTTAAGAAATTAGTTTCAATCTAGGTGATTAAAAGTGGCTTCCTAACATCGGAAAGAAGAGCGTTCCAGACGGCCCCAGAACGTCATCCGGAAAGCATGCGATGCAGTGACCGTCGTTGTTTGATGGCCAGCCCAAAGCCAAGGAGGGTGAGTTTTTACAGGATTATCCTGCGCTATGACTGGGAGGATGGCGGCAGATAATTCAAAATCGCAGATAATCCCAAAATATCAATTTTCCGTGGATCTCTGTGCCAAAACCACGAATATCAAATCAACTGATCGCTGCGCGTGCTCAGTGATAACACTTTCCTTCTCCCGGGCAGAAGAGTCTTCCCACTCAGTGGACAGCAGGGCCACGCCAATCAACATCCATCCAACTCCGCCCACTGTTGTGAAGCTGCTATGCAACTCCTGTACTGTAGAGGCGATCACGTGATTTCGGATGAACTGGAGTACATATTTGTTCGTTTTAAGCACGTGGCTTGTAATAATCATTCCCAGACTAACAATGTAGTGCCACTCTTTTGAGATGATTGATTTGGGCTTAAGGGAAATCCATGAGTTATTAATTGATGGCAAAATCTCAGGGGCGCGGTTAATCCACAAATCGGATAAACCACACGCGGATAATCGATAGTCTGTTGTATTTGCTTTAGGATATGCACGAGACCATTGCAGTCAAGAATCCGTTGACAATAATGTGCCTTTAAAAAGCAACCTGAGCTAAAGTGCACCCTCTGCTGGATTGCCTGCCCATCCGTGCGACTTGCAGTCTTGTGCGTGTGTGTCCATGTGTTTGCTTTGTACTGCCACGTTCCATTAGGGGCCGTCCATAATTATGTCACGCACCTAAGGGGGGGGGGGGTTCAGACATTTGTGACGATGTGTGATGAGCGGGGGGGGGGGGGGGGGAAGGTTTGAGAAATGTGACGTCACATCAAAATGCGCAACTTTAAATAAATATAGACAACACGTTCTACTTAATTAAATAGACTTTTTGATAAATGTTTTCTACAACATCAGAGTGCAGCGGCACATTAAATACGCACTACAATGACAATAGTTTAAAGCGATTTGAAGCATGTTTTATTTTTGGGGGGGGCCAGAGCTTTGTGACGTCATATTTGAGGCGGGGGGGTTTGACTTTTTGTGACGCCGTGTGACGAGGGGGGGGGGGGGTCAAACATCGTCAAAAATTGCGTGACGTCATTTATGGACGGCCCCTTATCGCTCAAGGGGAGTACATGAGAAGCAGTTTGTTTTGCAAGTAATTACAACAAAAGTACCTCCAGTCTGTTCTCCTTTTACGCCGCTTGTTTTATTTTTCACAACGCGAAATGTGTATAACGCGAATTGTGTATAACGCGAAATGTGTACAACACGATCGAGCGAACGGCACCACGTCGCAGCGCGAGTAGGAACAAGCGGTTGTGCGGCTGCCTCGGCGTAGCGTCGCACGAGGCAGCGGGATGCTGCTGGATGCTTCTAGATGCTACCCACGCGCCTCCGTCTTTGCTCAGCCTGCGTTACGCATCCCACGTGTTATCGCTGACTGTGCTCTGCATTATATATTATTTATTATGACGCGATTTCTCGGTGCTCTTCAGGAACGCAACAACCCCCGCGTTGTAGGAGGATGGACGGCGTGCGTTTTTTTGTCTCGCAGGGTTGATAACCTGCGCCGATGAGCTCTTCCATACACCTCCTCGGCCATGGCTCGTGCGCACGCAACGTCAGCCCCGGTGGCTCCCCAGTGGAGGAGGGAGGTCGCTAGAAAGTTGCCTAATTCGGGGATTCAACGGTAAAGTTACCTTAACCCCCAATTCTGAACAACTAAATGTAGCAGAGCCGCGTCTTCATCGGCAAAAAGCATCACAAAATAGGTGCAACGTTTCATTACAGCTCGAATATTCTCCTCTCTTCAGTTTCTGATAAACCTGTTTACGAATCAACCGCTAAGCAGGGAATGTTGTGTCAAGTCGATTGACAGCCAATGTAGCAAACGTGCCACTGAAGTTGAAGAGTTGCAAGTGTATTTTGTTTTACCAGGTGAGAAGTCAAGAGACCAGGATTCGAGTCTCACTCGCCTGGGGCACAAACATTACAAAAAAAAACATTACAAACATTACAAAAAGCAATTACGTAAAGGTACAGACATGAAGCAAATAGAAATCGCAGCATAAAAAAAACTGCATTCTAAAAAGTAATAGAACATAAAGCTCACGCACAAATCAATATTAAATTAAATACATTTTCTGTAACTTTTTTTCGTTGTAGCAGGCAATGCCCACCAAGCTATTAGCTAGTTTTCAGAGGCGACCTGGCCACACGCGAGAGCTCATCAAAGTGGCCCATGTCATCGTCACACGTGGGGTTTCATAGGAGCAGCCAAAAATCATCTAAACGCACCATGTTGATTCTAAACGTGAAGGGCAAAGCCGGAGGACTCGGAGAAAAAAACTCACGTGACCCCTGCCAGAGAGGGAGAGAGAGAGACACCGCAAACTCCAAACGTGCAACAGGCATCGTCAGGGTCCGGGATCAAACCCACACCTCCTGCATGCCAGGCGAAGGAGATAACCAACGTTTCCTCGGTCAAATTAATTTTATAAAGCATTCATCGTTTAATTAAGTTTAAAAGAAACGTTAAAATGGATTTCACGTGATGATTATTATTGCACGAGTATGTAACCAGCAAGGACCTGCGGCAAATGCAATTGCGAGTGAAGTCATCACACAGAATCGATAGCTTAGCATCATTTTGTGAATGAAATGGAAGAGGAGAAACCGAGAACATTTCGAAGCAATGGAATTGGGGCATGAACACAGAATGAGTAAGAACCATTATTAATCTTGACGTGAAGCTTTCGTGACTGCAGGAATTGGGTAAAGTCAGGTAGGTATAAAATAAAACAAATCACGACGTTTTGGGCGCAACACAAGCGTCCGTCATCAGGTGGCGAAGCATGGTCTGCTGCTGAGGCAGACTGTTTTAAACCATTATTAACCATTATTATTTGTTTGCTGAGTATAGCGCACTTGAGCGTAATGGGGCGTCCCAAGATTTCAATGTTTTTTGGGTTCCGAATAAACACTGTGGATAGGTGAGGGACTCGGTTATGCGCGTATGCGTTAAAGAGCAACTTGGCCCACAGAGTCTCCCTCCCGATTTGAAAGAGGGTGGTGACCAGTCTCGGAGTGAATATCACCGGTGATCAACAGAATATATCATGAGGCCTCCTTTGCCAGTACCAACATATAATAATAGGGTTTTCCCCCTTTTTTCTGGCGACAAAACTGAAACCTTTTGCAAGGAATCATGTTTACATTAACCACAATACTCTTGCCGTCAGAATGCAAACAAAAACAACACTGATAATTTATGCATTGTCCTTGAGACAGCTTTCTTTAGAGCCTAGTCTAATACGGTGTTCGACCAGATGACGCCATTTTTGTCGCCAGAAAAAAGGGGCAAACCCCCTATTATTATAATAGGCAGAATGTCAGGATAGGCGTTGGAGATAGTATCTCTGCAATGTTTCCGTACACAAGATGTGAAACAGGATTTGTTTCTATACATAGTCCCCGTCTTCATTATTCAAATTTTCAGTTCAGACGATGATAATAATTTATGAGCAGATCACAGGCATTCGTGCACATTGTTTGAGATTTTAATGCGGTGTTCTTGATGTTGTCCATCCACCTCCTCCGAGGTTGACCTCTGCCCCTGCTAACTTCTCCATTCTCAAGCAAGGCCGATTCCTCTAGTCCAGAGGTCCTCATAACGTGTCAAAAGTTTGTTCATTTCTGATTCACAAATAAGGTCTCGAGTCGAAGAGTGGGACCGATCTCTCTCAGGGCGGACGTGTTTGAGATTTTGGCTGTCCATGGCATACGTAGCATTCTTCTCCAACACCACATCTCAAATGTGCCGGTCCTCTTTCGCTCGTGCTCAATCTCGGCGTCCACGACTCACATCCATTTAGGGCAACAGGGAATAGCGGAGCTTTGACAAGCCTCTTCTTGGTGTTCATGGTAATGCCCTTGTCTCTCGATATCTTTATTGAGCTCTGACGTGGCTGTTCTACCGAGAGCTAGCCACCATCTGATCTCGTCACTACACTCCCTGTCTTCAGCAATCAAGGAGCCCAGGAATACAAAGTTCCTTACAACTTCGATTGGTTCATTTTCCAGACTGAATGAGTTTAGTTCTGTCGCCATCACCATCGTCTTTTGGAGATCGAGGCAGAGTCCAGCCTCCCCACCGGCTTCTTTAACATTTACCAACAGGGTCATCATTCCAGCGTGGCTATTTGCTGGTAGCGGAGTCACAGTGGTGCTCATGAGGATTGACTAAATGTGGAATTTCAACTCATTGGCTCAGGAAATGGGCATCACCCATTGTGGCGCAGTACAACAATGGAGTTTTCTCTACTGCCACCTGGCGAGAACGTAGGCCTAGAGCAGCCTATAGCACCTGCTGTGTGTACGGTAGTCCCCCATTTACGCACTATCCAGGCTCAAATCTGCTTCGCTGCCGAAATCGGCCGAGATTGAGGTGCATTTTTTGCGTGGTTAGTTTATTGTCCTTCCACGCTTGGCTAAGTACGGTGCGAAAGAAGTTCAACACACACACGTAGGTGCATTCTGGGTGATTTGCTCACAGTCCTGCAGAGCAAGCTTACGTTGAGCTTCACTGCTCCCTGAAAGCATCCCCTTCACTCTCACCGATGTGGAGCGGAGTTCTGCGAGCCACTGCGCGTGTGCAGTTGGGAATGCCGTTGTGCTGCGGTGGCACGGTCTACATGTAAACTATTACCGTCACAACGACGCCTACATCAAATGCTATTTAGTCAGACAGAACACTGACGTGCATTATCTCTTGCGTAATCAAAAACGTTTGAAAGGTGAAATTCGCGTTTTACAATTTAGTTGTACTCTAAGAATGTTTTCACAAATTGTATTTATTTAGACTGTGATGTTAGTGGACATTTATTTATCCAAGACAACTCCATTAAGTACCATCACCATTTTGTACGAGGGCCACGGTTATGTCGATGGTCCAATTCCTTTTTCAATTGTTATTTTGGGAGGAAATCTGCGTGTCCAGATAAATCCCGCGGGAACTCCGGGGACGACACTCACAAGGTTTGCACTGATGGGTTACAGTCCCATTGGCTTTATACTGCCATCTCCTGACCACCTCGCAGCTCAGCAGGCTGGCTTTAAACGCGGAAATATTCGTGTTTTTTATTTACTCAGCAGTACGACCTACACTTTGAAATGTTGCCCTTCGATGTGTTTTTTGGGTTGTACAGTGGTGGTAAGATGTTAACTCCCTCACCTGATCTACAGGAGGCCGTGGGTTCGACTCCGAACCTGACGCCTGCTGTATATTTGGAGTTTGCGGTGTCTCTCTCCCCGTGGTCGCGTGGATCTTTCTCCGGGTCCTCCGGTTTTTCTCTCCACATTTCGAATTAACGTCACCACGCGTTTAGAGTTTTGGCTGCTGCTATGAATATCCCCGTGATAAGCCACTTCGTTGAGCTATCATTGGTGGCCAAGTCGCTTCTGAAAAATAACTAAATGGCTCAGTGGGTCATACCTGGTCAAATAACAAATAGTTGAAATAGTTTGGCATGGTGTGTGTTACTTTCACTCCACGTGCCGCTTGGAAGCTCGCAGCATTTGGAACAAAACGCGGAGACCGTGCCGAACACCACACGGAGAGCTTACACAGCTGCACTACCGACACAGCAGTACCTGCAAATGTTGTCTGGGGGATATTTTTTTTTAAACATCCACTTTACAGCAGCAGCCTGTATACGTTGTCATTTCCGCCATCTCTCTTTCATGCAGCTTCTGCATTGAGGAGCCACTGCCACTGCAGGTATCAAACCGTCGACCCCGCGCAGCTGGCCCTGTGGCGAGCACCCAAACCACGAGGCTTCCTAGCTGCCCACAAATAAAAAAAAAGTGGAAAAAAATGTTCCCTATTGACTTGCCAAGTTCAGAAGCCCCAGAAGCTACGAGGTTCTTCATTGGCCACGCTGCGCCAAGAGAACACGAGCTTGTGAACTCGTACGCGTGCGTTGCGTGGAGCATGATGGGTGAAATGACACGTAAAGCCTCTTTGCTTTCCAGATCAATGATGTCCAGCAGAATTTATTTAAGCAAGCAAGCTCGAGACCAGTTTCGTCCTTGTGTGTCTCATCAGCAGCAGTCAGGTTTGTTAAACCTGCTGCTGCTGAGTTTGCCAGAGGTCATTGGCAAAAGCACCACAAGGTTGATTCAGGTCCAGAGTTTACTTGCTTAAAAATTGCTGCTTGATAATATTGGTTTAGAAAGCCAAGAGGCCGATGTATTGTGCATCAGTGTACACTGAGCCTTGCATGTATCAAGTATTTCAGTGTCCTGTATTGTGCATCAGCGTACACTGAGCCTTGCGTGGGCTAAGTATTTCAGTGTCCTGTATCGTGTATCAGTGTACACTGAGCCTTGCATGGGCTAAGTAGATCAGTGTCCTGTATTGTACATCAGCGTACACTGAGCCTTGCATGGGCTAAGTATCTCAGTGTCCTGTATTGTGTATCAGTGTACACTAAGCCTTGCATGAACTAAGTATCTCAGTGTCCTGTATTGCGCATGAGCATACACTAAGCCTTGCATGGGCTAAGTAGATCAGTGTCCTGTATTGTGTATCAGTGTACACTGAGCCTTGCATGGGCTAAGTAGATCAGTGTCCTGTATTGCGCATGAGCGTACACTAAGCCTTGCATGGGCTAAGTAGATCAGTGTCCTGTATTGCGCATGAGCGTACACTAAGCCTTGCATGGGCTAAGTAGATCAGTGTCCTGTATTGTGTATCAGTGTACACTGAGCCTTGCATGGTCTAAGTATCTCAGTGTCCTGTATTGTGTATCAGTGTACACTGAGCCTTGCATGGGCTAAGTAGATCAGTGTCCTGTATTGCGCATGAGCGTACACTAAGCCTTGCATGGGCTAAGTAGATCAGTGTCCTGTATTGTGTATCAGTGTACACTGAGCCTTGCATGGGCTAAGTATCTCAGTGTCCTGTATTGCGCATGAGCGTACACTAAGCCTTGCATGGGCTAAGTAGATCAGTGTCCTGTATTGTGCATCAGTGTACACTGGGCCTTGCATGGGCTAAGTAGATCAGTGTCCTGTATTGTGCATCAGTGTACACTGGGCCTTGCATGGGCTAGGTAGATCAGTGTCCTGTATTGTGTATCAGAATAAACCGAGCCTTGCCTCACTTGAACCGTGGAAATCTGGAAGGAGCGGTGCAGCTCCCAGCAATTCCGTCTGCCGAGTGCACACCTCCCTCGACCGCCCGGTGCCCACAGACCGCACGCTGCGCGTTGCCATCCGTGAACTCGCATAAACTCCATGTTATTTTTAATGACTCCAAATGCCTTGCTGGGCTGTCTGTGCCAGGGCCCTAAAAATACCATCAAATACACGTAACTTAATTTAGACATGGCCGGGCAATACTTGTTTTTATTAAGTACGGCCTGTGCTCCTATAACGTGGTAGCTTCGTTCCTGAAGAACATCGCGTTATGGAAAAATTGCGTTATATTTAATATGGGGTAAAGCACAGTCTGCGACAACTCGTGAGATGCGTATGCAGGCTGAGCAAAGACTGAAGCGCATCTAGAAGCATCCAGCAGCATCCCAATAACTTGTGCGACGCTACGCCGAGGCAGCCGTACAACTGCTTATTCCTGTTCACTCAATCGCGTTGTATCCAATTCGCATCCACGTTATAAAATGTGTTCCCTAATACATTCATCGCGTTACATCCAATTCGTCTCATGAAAACACGCAGCGTTATAGAACAGACTAACATCAAGTACAATATCTTATCAATCAACTGTTGGATGAGGGCCTCCCGTCACCACGTGGTTTGTGGGGGTTATGACACGCTACTGCCCACTGATCACTGTGGGTTGGTTAAGCCTGAGAGCAAATATTTGGAAGCGTACAAGTATGGGACAACAATGTATTTCTCTGCACTGCCCTCTGCCGTCCACAACATCGTTCCGCAGCAGCCATAACACCTGTTGTGCATGGTGGTGACCCAGACAGCCGCTATCCAGACTGAACTAAGTTTAGCTTCCGAGATCTGGCAACCGATTGTAGGATGAAGACTTCCACACGCAACCCAGTGTCAGTCATGGGGGTTGTTTGACCGAACTTCACCGTGCTGATCAGCACAGATTGAAGTGGCGTCGTGCCAGGCCTAGTTCAAATAGCACTTGCCAGTGATGCTAGCCATGACCAGGAAGCAAACTCAGGTCGTCGGGTTCGCATCGCAGTGCCCGAAGCGCTGCATTGCGAGAGTTTAAATTAAATTAAAGTTTATTTTGTTTAACCAGATGAGAACTCAAAAAGAGACCAGGATAAGTCTCAGTTGCAAGTGACCTGGGTCACAAATACAGTAATACAAAAACAACACAAAGTACAGCGATGAAGCGAATAGAAATTAGACAAAAACTATTGCGTCATCACATGGGCACGGTTGGCTACGTATGGCGCGAATGAAGTTCAACATACATACCTGAGAAATCAAAACTATCGCACGAATCTAAATCATTGTTTCATTTTAAAAAAAATCCCTGCAACGCAAACCCGTTTGGACAGATTATTTTTAGACTGTCCAAAGTACAAATACTCTAGAGATGAGCACATTTTTAAATAACGTACATTAAATTCGATACAAATATTCCTGCATGGCCATGTTGGTGGACCGGCATGCTCCTTAACGTGATATCTTGAGTTCATCTTCTGACCACAGTTGACTCAAAGCCAGAATGTGTCTGGTGTTGATACAAATAACTATTGCAGAGTGAGGCTGTCCCGCTTTGATGGAGTCAGCGATGGCTGAGACCAGTCCTCACAACCCATAGGAATGTGTCATTTCCATGAGAAATTATAAATGTCATTAGAAGACAGTATGTTGTCATTTTGTCCACATGCCTGAATCAGAATATTTATCCGATGTGTGCTACGAAGCTATTTTTCACACGTGTCCAGTAGGGACGGGTCAGAAAGTTACGATACAACAACTTTGGAGTGCAAAGTATAAGAAAGGTAAACATCCTTGAAAATAAATACATAAAATAAATAAAGTATATACGTTCAAATTGTATAAATATTGTACACAAATTCCCAAGCTTGTGAAAGAGAGCAAAACAGTCCCAGGCCACAGCAAGACAACACAGTTCCTCAATAAAATGTAACTTTCCATCCATGGGTAAGGATTAAAGTTACAAATCACATTTGTAAATGCAGCCCTCTTTTAATTCACTGTTGGAGGGGAACCTCCTCCCCCTGCTGCTGTCCTGGTCATGGGGGCAGTTTGACCATCGGAGACCAAGCACCGGTTCAGACATCACTAATGCGAGCCGTGATGTGGGATCGAACTGCGGTTGCTGGGTTCGCAAACCGCAGAGGGCTAACCACACTGCACCCACCCCTGCCACACATTGTTTGTTTGTGATTATTCCAACCGTTTCTATATTTTGCAAAGATCCCCCGTGTAGCCTGAACAGACTGTAGTGGCAAGTGCTGCTATAGCAAGCAGCACCCATGTGGCACACGGGCGGGTGGGGTGGCCAGCATCCCCGTGTGGCGATGTTTACACGACCGCACCATGTCCTCGCTTGAGGCTGAGTCGACCTAAGGGACCGGTTCAGATATTAATCACGGGTGATGGCCGTGATTATTGTCACTGGTGTTGGAATCGAACTCGGGTGTTGGGGTTCGTAGTGCGGTGTGCCACCGCTGTCCACACACGGGTCTTGACACACGCACGCGTGTCCATCCCAGGTGAGCCCTCCATGGAGACGCGTCTCGCTTGGCTGGGGGTGAGAGAGCCTTGCCTCGTGAAGAGACGAGATTCACATCCCGTATCTGTATCGTGGCGGCGGCGGCGTGCAGGGTAATGCGGCAGTGCGATTGTGTGCCCAAGGTCGAGACGGATGTGTGTATGCACACGCACACTATCGTTGTCATAATTTATTTAAAGCCAGGTGAGACGACAGAGAGAATAGAGAGCCCATCGAGATTCAATGACTCTCTCAAGGGGCGGGCGGGCCTTGGCGAGGAATTTGTCATTCGTGTTTAAAAAAAAAAAGCAACCACCATTCGCCTCTTCGTGTTGTTCGTCGTCTTCTTCCTCCTCCTCCCACTCCTCTTCGAGGCGGCCGGCCTTTGCAGATGTTTCCTTGTAGAGAGATTGCGCATCGCACGGGGCAGCCGCCTGCCCCCCCACACCGCCTTGCCGAGGAGGCGATGCGGCAGCGGCGGCGCCATTGGCTCGCGGCGGGGCGCAGAATGTTCGAGAAAACGAGGCTCGGCCTAGTGGGGGTGGGGGGGGGGGTTCTCTCTCGTTCTCTCTTCCCCCATCATTGTTTTGTGATCAGAGGAAACAAGAAGATGCTCGGTGTAGTCGGCACTTTCTTTCGTTCATCATTTCGGTTTTTTTGTTTTGTTTTTTTATGCTTTCTCTCTCTCCCCTCTCTCCCTTCCCTCTCTCCCTTCCCTTCTCCCTCCGCCCTTTGAGAAATGAACCACAACTGAGCTTTGGCCAAACCATCAGCCCACGCAGAGGGGGGGGGGGGGGTGATCCTGTTCGTTTGGCTGAAATTGATGAGCACCGCGTGCTTTTTGTGATTTCATTAGTATCGCAGTTTGGGTTCGTCTTTTAATTGAATGCTCAGTTTGATTCGATGTGTGTTGAGGATGATGGCGAGTGCCTCATCTCGCACAGCCACCCCTACTTTTGCCTCGTGGTATCTTCCGCCATCAAGCAAGAGGCGCCATGTTGACTTGCGGTTCGGATGTACCATCTTGTTTATGGGGGTGTTGTTATATTTAAAATGTATCTTTAACCAAGTGTAAGCGTCGAAATAAACCTGCTTATTCTGTGTCGCTGTCTCCGTCGGTCTCTTCGTAGAGGAGGAGCTAAAGCACTCCCGCACATTTGTTAAGGGAAGCGCATTAGCGGCTCCCTCCAGCAGCACGAGGGGAGGGGAGGAGGAGGGGGGCGGGGCGCCGGGTGGTTCGCGTCTCGTCCCCCACCAGGGCCAGGCACGTAGGCGGTTACCGTGGTTACCGCGGGGGGGGGTGGGGGGGACTGGGGTGGTGGGAGGGGATGGGGTGAAGGTGGGGGCACTGGGGGAAGGGTGGAGTAGAAGAGGAAGGGAGGGGGGACCATGGGGATGGGAGGAGTTGGGGGAGGGGCTGACGGGTTGGGGGGGGGGGAGCGTGTGGGGGAGGGGGGAGGCCTGCAGGCGGTGGAGTGGTGGGGGGGGGCAGAGATGAGAGAAGAGGAGACGGGGTGGGGGCTACAGGGGGATTAGAGCAGCGAGGGGAGGAGGCTGTTGGGGGAGAGGGTGGGGGCTGTGGGGGGAGAGGGTGGGGGCTGTGGGGGGAGAGGGTGGGGGCTGTGGGGGGAGAGGGTGGGGGCTGTGGGGGGAGAGGGTGGGGGCTGTGGGGGGAGAGGGTGGGGCTGTGGGGGGAGAGGGTGGGGGCTGTGGGGGGAGAGGGTGGGGGCTGTGGGAGGAGAGGGTGGGGGCTGTGGGGACAGAGTGGAAAACTACCAGCGCACGCGTGGGGCGCAGTGCTGCCGCCATTTCCACTCCTGACCAGAATAAATACTGCAGTGGCAGCAGACAGGAGGGAGGGAGGGCCGGGCCGTCTCTGGTGTGGGCGGTGGTGGTGGTGGAGAAGAAGAAGGTGGGAGGGTGCCCGCCGTTGTCGGGAGAGCGAGGTATGGTGGTGGTGGTGAGGGGGGGAAGCGAAGTGCGTTCGTCCGCTGCCTCCGAAATGAGAGCCCTGAAAACGGCAGAGAGAAAGCCCCATCGCTCGCTGCGCTGATTAAACTATCGCTTGCACAGCCCCCGCGTGCGTCTATACGGCACTTGTTGTTGCTGTTGTTGTACTATATCATCCTTCGCCGGGGATGTTTTTTTCATTCAGAAAAGACACAAATGTTTGATGGTGAAAAGTTGCCGCTTCAGTAAGTTCATCAGCTGCCGTGGTCGACCGACCCCACGATGCTTAAACACATTCACCGCAAACTCCGTCCTCGGTGAGTGTATATACAGTAATGGTGAAATGAAAGATCTTGACGTTTCGGCCAACTGCCCTTAACAAAAATGTGGGATAAGCCGGACAATAACAGCACTTTACAACACAAAACAACGGATGTTTAGTCTAACGTTCATGGTACAATGCTGTGGTTGTAGAACGGCAAACAAGTCTTCAAAACATCAATGTCCAGTAATGTTTAATATGGCCCACGTATTACAATGGCATTAATACATCGGTAAGTTTGAGCTTTGCTAATCTTCAAAATGCCACTGAACTACTCTGCAAATATAAAGCGGTCGGTCTGTGAGGCGACAAAGGTTTTGGCTGGAAAGCGACAAGAGAGCGGGGCATGGTTTGTTGGGGTTGCGTTCACCTCATGGGAATCCAGAAAGTAAAACAACACAATTGTTAAACTGCTACACTTTTAGCCACACACACGATACTGTACGTGTGCGAGGTGGACTATGAAGAGGAGACAGATAGGCTGTGGGGGCTTTCATCCAGCAGTGGATCGACCAAGGCTGCAGATTATGATTGTAATGTTTTCACCTTTACCAAATCCTCATTCACGTTTCTGGCAAGATACATTTTACGAGGATGTATTTCGTTGTTTAGTCATTAACTGCTATGATAATTGCTACACACTTAGCAGGGGTAATTGATTTCATAGAGTAACATTTACTTCCTTTGTGGTTAATTGTTTTTAAACGAATGCTAATCCCCTGCAATTTAAAAGTTGGTAAAGTCTGAGGGCTGCTCACTGCTCTGGGCGCATGAGAGATTCTAAGGAATGTAGGACCACGACATTTTCCAGCAGGGGTGCTCCTCATCCACAATGCACACGCTACTCTTTGTGTATCATGTTCATAGTTTGTCATTTAATGTCTTGAATAGAGATGTAGGCCCGTGTTCTTCGTCATGGCTCGGCTCAGACTTGGCTCAAGTGAGGTGGCTCAAAGCCACGCTCAATTTGAGCCAGCTCTGAGCACGATGCCAGGTCTGAATACGGTCCCAGCCATGGCTCAGACTTGGCACTGGCTCAAGTGAGTCGGCTCAAAGCTATACTTGAGCCAGCTGCTCCGAGCCATGGTCCCAGCCATGTTCACAATTTCCATGAGCCTGAGCCGAGCCAAAGCTGAGCCACTCGTGCGTCTTTGGAAGAAAACTGAGCGGCTCAATCCTGAGCTGAGCTGTGTTAGAGGGCACGCCAGAGCCTAGTCGTGACTTTAGATTACAGCTCACATAGGGTTTCATGTTTGGGGGGAACAGAGACTGCATATCTGGCAGTCAAAATATGAATGTTAAAATGAAGCGCACACAAGTGCATTGTGGTACGTTCGCCTTCTGTACCCTGCTGAGTGGCTCTAGAGCTCCCTCTAATAATGGCCCTTCTGCCAACAGTGGACTTAGCAAGCAATTGCAGGACTGCACCTTTAAACTGTTTCTCCGTATTAGGCATAAGCATGGTGGTTCAATATAATACTCAGAGTTGGTTGTTTATAATAGAGTAATGGACACCATTGAACCTTAGTTGGCCCGACAATTGTATGTACATGCATAGTGCACACAATGTTTATATTTACAGACTTTTGTCAATCCTCTGCTGGGTGAAGGTCTCCCGTGCCTTGTAGGTCATAGAGATTGTTTGACCATACTTAACTACGTTGGTCAGTGCGGGTTGGTGAAGCAAGGAGGCCCAGGACGGGTTCTACCCTGGCTGGCAATTGAACTCAAGTCGTCGGGCCCAAAGCGCAATACGCTCGCCACTGCACTAAAACACAGTGTCGTAACAACGTCGATGTGGGAAGCCAGTGCATTGCAAGCATTGATAGGCTCTGAGACAGGCACCGGAGTTGTACCTGGGGCAGTGACGTGGCTCTCTTAGTGTGCAGGCGGTGTAATTGCAGCGGGGCCCATGGGCTGGGCTAGGACGACAGGATAATAAATGGACCACAGGCCCCATTTCATTCCAGGGCCCAAGCCAACCACGCTACGCCACGGACCTGGGGGCCAGTGGCAAATGGTAGATCTCAATGCAGATGGTGGTTAACCTGAAGAGCAGACTTTGGAGGCCCCGGTATTGGCTGTGCAACGGTTATTGGATCTGGCAAGAAGTAAAGAAGTGATGATGAGGTGTGGTGGTATCAACGGCATTGACCGTGATGAGCTCTCGACCTCGATGCTAGGTTATCCTGGAGAAATCTGATGAGCTATGAAGCTCTTTTTCACAGATGTCCACTATATTCACAAATGTCCATTCAAGGTCGAGAGCTCATCACGACCTCGAATGCTCTCGTTGATGCTAGGTCATGCATTCAAGATCCTCGTGAGCTCTCAACCCTGAATGCATGATCTCGCATCGACGAGTACTGTACGCATTCAGGGTGCATTGCACGTGAATCCATAAGGCAGCCAAGAAGACGCAGCACACAGCACTCGCACTCTGTGATGTTGAACCGCGACCAATAGTGTCCCTCTCTCCTGTCCGTCTTTGAGGCTCACTTTGTCTATTTATTTATTTCCCCCCCCCACTCGAAAGCCCTTTGGAGGTTGTTATTTCGGATGCGGAGGTTTTTTGACTGGAGATGAAGGAGGAGACTTTGAGGGTCGTTCTGATCGTTGGAATGAAAGAGCCGTGTGCTCCTTATCCCCCTCGCCGCCGCACAGCACCGAGAGGAAATTAAACACGGCTGTCGTTCCAGGTACTTGGTCTGCACTCACCTGTGAGAGTACTCAAGTTGCTGGGACTGGCTGATTGCTTAAAGGTGAAGTATTGTACTTAGGTGTGCCTATTTTTGCATTTCTGAGGCTGGCACAAATATGCGAGTGTCCACGAGTCACCTTTATTAATAGTTTATATCAATGGGTGTGACGGTGATCTGCATCAGTGACGTGCGGTGGGGTCAATGGCTGGGGAGGCACTGGCTCGTGTCAGAGACAGATTCACACACTGAGGGGGGCGTGGCCTCATGGAGGGGCGTGGCCTCACTGAGGTGGGCGTGTCAGACACGTCCCCCTCAGTGAGGCAGATGTGATAGCTGCCTCCCCTGGTGCTTTTTCATTGCAGTTTCATGACGAGACCAGCGAGCCTAAATATACACATACGTAAAATAAGTTACCTGGAGTATGGAAGGCGAGGACATGAAATGAAGGGGTCTACAAACATTACATTGGTGACATGCTGAGATAGTAACAGGCACACGCTTATTGCCCGCGCTCCATCCAGTTACTGAGGGGTTGCACAATCAGAGGGGAGGCTGAGCTGGTCGCTGCCTCACCTCTCGTCTCTTCCTGTATTTGCAGCGGAGCTCCGCAAATTTGGCGATTTTTACTATAAAAATGATTGGAATCGTACAGAAGTGACATATCACAGATCAGTGGGAAAATCTAAATATTTATTTTATTTGATTATTCTTTTTTTTACTTTTCGTAACAGCTATTTTCATTGGAGTATGACAGGTGAGACTCTGCCTCCTCTTACTCCCCTGACTGCACGTGCCTGATCTGCATAGGCCTTCCAAACCAGTCCTCAGAAAATAATGTTCATATATTTAAAAAATGAGGTGTTGGGGTTAATGTTGCATGTATCCTAGTTCCCCCCAGATTAGGAAGCACAGAGATATGTATGCAGGGAATTACACAGAGAGAGACAGCGGAAAGACAAACATTGATCAGAGAACTGAAGTTAGTCACATTGTATTGATTTCTCGAAAGTACGTGGGCTTGGGTAGGTCACATGACTAGATGGGAGGATGGGCAATATGTGAAATTGGTGAAATAGTGGCAACCAAAGGAGAGATCACACTCAAAGTGGACAGCTGCTGCAGAGATAGAGTGATTAGAGTAGTTCATGTGCAAGAGTAAGATGGATTGAGACATCTGTGATGGATAGCAGCTATGTATGGTGGCCTTCAGCAGTGGATACATCACAGCAGATGATTGCGATGAAGAGAGTGATGATAGACTGAGTGGATGCCTGACTGGGATTTTAACTTTAAACCAGCCAAATGAGTTGGCTCGTTTTGTCCTTTTTGATCTATTTTCCGGACGGTGCAGGTCTGCGTATGTGGCCTGGTTATTGTTGCTTCCAGAGCCCTTGAGTTTTTTCATTACCCCACGGTGATTCCATGCTTAATTTGAAGATGCGTCACAGACCGGATCTGAACCCGAAGAGGAATACTCACGCGAACAATTCTCTAAAAACCATGACTTGTTCCAGTCAAAACGGGTTGCCCTCTGCTGTCAGTAAAGGGGTTCTGTACTTGGCGAAATAAAAGGTAAAATAGAAAGAGGCACTCCTGTAATTATTTGCTCATGCTACTGCTGGCAGAAGAGCCCCTTCTAGAGAGAGCTCGAGAGAGCCATTTCTCGTTGGTATTAGACCTACTCTGTGTTTAGTTTGTTGTCCTTCCCCCACACCGATTAACACGGATGTCTATGTACGGTGCGAAAGAAGTTCAACAAACACAAACTTTACTCATTGGCTGTGTCGGGTGTTGGCGGGTTAACGACACATTTATATTTACGTGATATAACCCAAAAAAAACCCCTCCATTATGGATACACATACGAAGACAAAGATCCCCCGTATAACTTAACAGACTGTTGGGGCAAGTGCTGTTAGCGAGCACCTATGAAGGCCCGACCGCCTTCGTCTTTCCAGTGGCGATGTTCTTTTTTACACACCTCACCAGGTACTAATTTGAGGCTGAGTCGACCTAGGGGAGGCCCAGGACCGGTTCAGATAATCGTCACTGGTATTGGCCGTGAGCGAGAATCCAACTCGGGTCGCCGGGCTCATAGCGCAGCGCGCTAAACACTACACACTACCGCTCCCCACACACATACAACAGACATCCTGGCAAAGGTGGGAGTGAGGACCCACACTTTTCACAAGCTCATGCAACCTGATGATCGACTAACTATGGTGCACCCATTTATACTGCTCGGTATACAGAGGCGAGGCAAGGGGAAATTAAGAAACTTTCCGCATTGTTTCAACTGCTGGCATTGGGAGATTGAACCTGTAACCTCTGTATTGCGGGTCCAGTATGTTAGCATTACACCACTGCAGCTTTCCAAAAGGGGAATAAGCCTTTTTAACTGGTCCAGCAACACATTTTTGTGAAAAATACAAATATATGACTCAAATGAGAATTTTAACGGTTAATCATAGAAAAAATGGTAATTCGACAGAAAATATCCACAATACCTCGTGGCCTTATTTTGTCCCACTTGGTATGCAATTAAAATTTAAATTGTACAATTATTACTGGACAAATGATTGTTCGTGCGATCGCCACCACTATAAGCGTCGCTATAAAAATGGTAATAACTACGGCGAGGAAAACATTCCAATTGCCTATTACGGTGTCATAATATAGCTGCGTGCGTTATTGTCTCGTTCAAGGTTAAAACAAGCTATCGCCTTCGCCGCCGTGCATATAATCATTGTACTGTCAGCTTTACGGTCATTAAGTATGCTTGCATGGCACATTAAGTTGACATACCTTAGAGCCAAAGCCGCACGAACATTTTACAATGAGTAAAGGGGGATAGTGGCCCTCCCTCACCTGCCCTCCTCGACACGGCGAGGTGCCTGCCCTCCGTCCGGCCCTGCTGACGTCAGCCGATGATGACCCTGGGTCGGCTGCTGAGCCGTGACACTCTTAAGTCTTCCAAAGCTGCTGCAGAAAGCGTCCGCGCTGCGTCTTCTTGTCTTTACCGATCCACCAAGCGTGGATTATCCACCGCCCTTTCTGCCACCTGACTTTCCCACGCACCCCGGTCTCATCTCTTCACGTTAATTGA
Source organism: Lethenteron reissneri (assembly GCF_015708825.2). NCBI lineage: Eukaryota > Metazoa > Chordata > Hyperoartia > Petromyzontiformes > Petromyzontidae > Lethenteron > Lethenteron reissneri. The sequence continues at coordinate 2,669,188 of NC_083814.1, forward strand.
ACGTTTCATTATTTAACGGGGCGGCATCCCATCAAAAGCCATTATGTCATTGGCAAGCAAGAACTGGGGTAACCAACCATCGTTACATAATCTTGATTTGAAGCTTTCGTGACTGCAGAAATCCATACTCATTGGTTCTTTCGGTAAAGTCACGGAGGTATAAAATAAATAACGACGTTTCGATTGCAACACAAGCTGAACTAGCTAGTTCAGCAGTTCCACTGCTGGATTATATTTTTTCCGCCAGAGGACGACCGCTTGTGTTGCGATCGAAACGTCGTAATTTATTTTATTTTATACCTACGTTACTTTACCGAAAGAACCAAAGAGTATCGTTACATAAGTAGGGTTATTTTTATTTGCGACTCGTTTTGTTCACTTGTGATCCTCACGGTATCCCCAAGACTCGATATCACGAGGGTCCTGCGTGGGATGTTTGGCCAGTTATCTTGTATTTGTGGCTCGGAGGAAACCAGAGTAGCCCAGAGAAAATCCACGCACATCAGTAGCTGACAATTCAAGCGCCACCGAGATGGGTCAGCAGTCGTCAACCTATTTGCTGTACACGCTTCTGCAGTACCTCCCTGCTACGGCAGGTGGGTGTTTATACCGATAACTCGTTATTTGATATAATTCCCCCAAGAATAATGACTTTTGACGTTCAAAAAAATCACTGGATGACATAACAATCATCATAATCGTCAGCCATGTGTGAAGCCACTGCTGGATGAAGACCTAACCAGCTGCTACCATCTCTTGCGATCCTGTGATGTAAAACAATCCACCCAGCATTTGCACACGAAATCTTATTTGGCAGAATATTACTTGTATTGAAAACAAAGACAAAATAAAGGATTCATTTGGATCAGGTAAGTTATTTATCTGATTCAGTTGACCATTTTATTGGGTGCTGCCATTGCTGTTGTAATTCCCTTTATCCAGAAAAGCCTCACCGAGTCTCAAGACAACACAGACGCTTTTTTTCCAGGAGGTTCCTGCATTGGGATGTTTGGCTAATCCAATTAACAAGCGTTTAGTATCAATATCAGGGAGGGAATATAGGCTGTACGTTGTGTAGATGTAAGCGGTAGCCAATAAATAATAATGTGCCAGTAATATTTTCATTTCCCGCAAGTATAAATACTCCTCAACCAATTAGCAGGCACAGTGACCTCGTAGCGGTCGGGATGTGGTGGGGGGGGGGGAAGGTGTAGCACAGGGAATGCATGTCATTGGTGGATGTGGACGGAGGTGTGGTTTTAACGAGACTTAAGGAATAATTACATGAAATGAATTCAAGCCAACATGTTAACATCTTTAACGAGACTCGCCATCGGTGTTGAAACAGAAACATAATTTTCCCTTGGACGAATCATCTGGACCGCACCCAGCCTCAACACATGTCCAAAGTTGAGCAGTTTTCAGCATGGATACTGCTTGGGTACAGCAGGGGTTTAGGCTTCTGCAGGGCTGCACTGTCAGCAGAGGGCATTGTATAAAAGAAAAAAACAGTTGTACTGTACTATGTTTCCACATCTATGCACCCCATCTTTACCAACCCACACTGACCAGCGTGGTGAAGTGGAGTCAAACAACCCCCACAAACCCCAACAGGATTGGGGAGGCCCTCATCCAGCAGTGGATTGACAAACGGGCCATGCATGTCTTGTATGTGGATCTCTTCAGCAAATATGCATCACATTTGTACAATTTTACTCATATAAGAATCGGACTTCGACAGCAGCGACGAGGTTTGAGTCGGCGTGACACCCCATCTCCACTGTCACTGAGCGTGCTGGTGTATCGGCATGGCAAGTCAATGCAACGATTTCCCCATGACATTCCTTTAGCCTGCAAATGGCTTGGATAAGTGTGCACATTTAATCAATGAATATTGCCACGGGAATGTAGTTAATTCACGTGCTGACCAATTCTTCCTTGTCTCCTAATTTCCACTCGTCCACGGCAGCTTACGTTGGATCTGCGTTCAGCTCATTTCGGGAGTATCTCCCGTGGTGTAGCTATCACGGTGTGTGGGCAGTGTGTGTAGGCAGTACAATTGCACCAGGGTCCCAGATGCCAGCCTCCATAAATGGGTGATAATTGACAGGGGACCACATTTAAATCTTTGCACCACAGACAATGCCATCAACTGGGGTGAGTGCAATGGGCAGAGCGCTCCAGAGCACTTTTCTATTGAACGTCCCGTGAGCCCAGAGTTCTAACGGTCTGAGAAGCTGCCTCGCTGAGAGTGAAGGTGGGCATATCAAGATCAAACCAATTGGAGGCGTTGTACCTTCCTGTGAACTCTCGATTCATGGACGGAACGCGTGGGCTTATTGGCTGAGCGGGTGCATAATGCCGCACCACCACCATTGCGAGGCGCTCGGCGTGCCAACGCACGGTTCAAGAAGAGCTAACGTCCACCTTGTAGTCGCACCACTGCAGAGCGCTCTGCAGTGGTGCGACTACAAGGTGCTCTCGCCCGGTTCAAATGTTCGTGGTCTGGTGTCCATTTGCATCTCCATTGGTCGCCCTGATCCAGCAGTGGAAGTTCCACATTCCTGTGGCTCAAAAACGGATCGAGGTTCCACAAAGCGATATATATTTTAACAACCCCAGCCGCTCGGCTGTTTGTGTTTGGTAAATTTAAAACATGTCCAAAGCAGCACACCATTCCCATAGAACAGGGTTCTTCCACTGGTGGCCCACATGCCGGTGTGTTGGTTTCGACTGGTTAGTTTTGCATCGTGGAATAACGATTTTCCTTCATACGGCCTGACAAAATAAAAGCCTTTGCTTTGTATGTATATTGAACTTCTTTTGCATTGTGCGTAGCTAACCGGAACATAAGATAATCTACTGCTATTTGTAAACCCCCAAACAAAATGGCCACTGTCTTTTGAATCTAATTGCTAAATATACAATTCCATACTTAAATATTAACAAATAGACCGTTGTTCCGATAGAAAAATTTCACAAGAATACAAAGGACAATACAATATCAGTACACCTACAATTGCAGTGCACTGATATGTGTTTTGAAATGTATCTCTCTACGGCCAAAAGTACGATCCACTGTATTGGGTCGCACGTAAATGGGAAGACTAATATCTGGTTATGAAAACAGGCGACAGAGGAGGCGTGTAGAGTTTCACCACCGCTGTCCCCTGTATATTTAACATGCCTCATCCATCTCCTCTGTCGTGGCGGTGTTGAGTTACGAGGCACATTAGCCAAGTGGGGCCACGCCCGGTGACGTGACCGAGTCGAATGTTCTGGTCAACGCCCCCCGTGACCCAGTGTGCGGCTGTCCCCGCCGATGAGCGGTGGGGGAGTTCTGCAATAATGAGGCAGCTGGTGAGCCCCGCTCGCTAGCCCTCCTCTCGCACAGGCCACGGGCGCCTGCGACTGTAAGAGCCCTTTCTGTGGTGCGGCGCAGCGAGCGGGGACGACGAACCCTGCGCTCTTTCGCGTGATTGCAACGTGCCATGCTGCCGTGGGTCCTTCATGCTGACCTGTGCCAGGCGGCGTGCAGTGCAGAGCTAATGTAGTCGTGGGCTGATTTGGCACGCAGTGGTTAAGCCAGTCTCTAGGATGAACGGTGCTGTGCTTAAAATATCTTGCCCCTCCTTCCCAAGAAAATACAGGGATTAATGATTTGAAATGGGCATTTAGCAATGGTAGTAACATGTTTTTTACACATATATACGAGCCTACAGTTCATGCAATTTGCATGCCATATCTACATGTTCCTGCTTTAATAGCCTTTCTGGCAAGCCGTTAAGGCCACTAATTGTACGGTTCAGTAGGCAGAAGTAACCAAGCGGAGTTAGAAAGGGGCAGGGGGGTGGCTGGGGAGGAGGGGACATAGTGGGAGGGACCGAGACCTTGGAGATTTCGTGGCTCGCAAAGCGTGGGGACAAGATGCGAGCTGGAACGGCCCAGGGCCATTCTTTGGCCACCGGATCTGCTTGCGCGTGGCCGTGGCCTTGTAGCAGCACAGGCCGTGGCTTGCAAATGCTGCTGCGTTGCGATTACAGATGTACGTCGCACACTTCCTAAAACAAAAACTGTCAGCATCTCCTCTGGATGAAACACCATGAACGCACGCATGCATGCAACACCAGCCCCAGCGCGGTGATGCACGTACACATACTATATTTGCACCGAGCGTAGGGATTTCGGAACGCCTCTGTTTGCATGCCTGGGCTCCTTAATTAAAAGGAGGGCCCTGTAGGAAAAAACAAGGTAGGGATATTTTGCTAATGCAATTTGATTAACATGCTCAGGCAATTAGGTACTTCAGTGGGCTCCTCGGCCAAGTGGGGGGGGGGGGGGGGATGCAGCAGCTACTTCGTAAGCAGCTTTCACTTGTCACGCCGCTGGGGAGCCGATGGGCGGCAGCGTGCTCTCCATCGAGCCAGGTTTCGTCAGCGATTCGACTCCCACGGCTGACCTCCGTGCACGAACAGCCCTTTTATAATTCCGCTGCTGGATGAGAGAGAATGGCTTGACATAAGAGATGGGTGCCAGAAAGATGTAAACTACCTGAGGATATTTGCACAAGACAGAGGAAAGTGGAAACAAACGACAAAATATGCAGTGGACAACTACGGGCTATCTGCCCATGGATCATGATGATGATGCTGGATGAGGGCCCTGCCGTGCGGATCGTGGTGGTGATTGTTTTGTACTCCACCACGCTTGTCTGTGGGTTGGAAAAGGTGGTCTTAAGTATCTGGGGAAAATCACAAATGTTTTCCATCTCGTAAGAATTGAGGCGACCCATCTGATGGCATTATTGGCAAGGGTAGAGAGCAAGGAATCCCTCACTGATGTCGCTGCGATCGCTGCCCTATACCACTCGGCTTGCTCAGCACAAGCAAGCAACCTCTTGAGTACCCCACGAATCTACAGGAGCATTCCACTCTGCATCAGCCTCGTGAGCCATTTCCAAATTCACTGAAACAGTTGATAAAAAAAACTGCTGAGCACAGGCCCAAAGGTCCATAATTTCAAGCAGCCAGCAACAAGCAGCACGCACAGTCGCAATAGATACGAATGTGACATGTTCCCTGAATTGAGCTTTGTCCTGAAATATGCAACGAATATCTCTCGCCTATCAGCAGGCGCTTTTCAACTAAACTAATTTCTTTAGAATAGCTTTTTGTGTTTTAATTGTTGTTCTTCCCCCGCACCCCCGATTAGCACGGTTGGCTATGTACGGTGAGAAAGAAGGTCAACATACATAATACATACCTTGAGATGCACAATGCTTGGTGTGGGCGCTTTTGTAAATATCCGCAGTGCACTGTGAAGGTGCTCGTCCGTCTGTTATCGCAGGATGTAATTGTAGCCATGCATTTGTGGGGAGTATCGTGGAATTGCAGTTTATTGGTGCATTGCTCTAAAGTCTTGGCAAAGTGCTTTCAATTTTTACTCGGCTCACACCAGCGAGGGCTTGGTGTCTATATCTGTGACGGGCCTCCCCTGGGTCAGCGCGCTCTTAAAACAGTTCCGGCGCTGTGCTCTGTCAACACCAATGAGTGTCGGAGACACGGAGGCAGCTCCGAAGTGTTTCTGCACAGCCCCAGCCTTCCCCACATCACCGGTTGTGAGGAAATTCACAGCGTTTCGGTTTGGCCGTTCCGTCTTCTTGATGGTTCGCGGCGGTACACGTCTATACACACACGCACACACACGCGGGCGGGCACGTGCGCAAACATGTACCCATGATAATACAAACACATTCCATGTACATATACGCTCACTCACTCACTCACCTACTTAGTCACTGAACCGATCACTCAGCCACTCATACGCCCACCCACCTAACCACTTAACTACCCACTCACACGCCCACCCACCTAACCACTTAACTACCCACTCACAGCACCCACCTAACCACTTAACTACCCACTCACACGCCCACCCACCTAACCACTTAACTACCCACTCACCAACCCAATCACTGATTCGTTCACGTTGACTCGCACTCAGGGAGACATTCCAGCGCTGCCTACCAGCACGCGGTACTGTCATCACATCCAAGGGAAATGCACAACAGCAGCACAGTGGGTTCATATGCGGTGCGTGGCAAGGGCTAACAAGGTTTAGCCCACTAAAATCCATTCAAGGCTGAGTTGACCTAGAGGAGGTCCAAAGCAGGTTCAGAAAACACTTTCTACTGTTGTCATTCGTGGTCGGCAATCAAATCGAGGTTGCTGGGTTCAGAGCACGGGTTGCAAACGGCTGTAACACCACACGAACACTGGAGCGCAGACGTGCTGCCATGCCGTCAGCAGCAGGATGGGTTCTGTATGGTGCATCGATTCATCGCTTAGAATCCAGTCTGACACTCGTGATACATGCCTCAAAACATCGCGCGCGTTCGAAAATTGATCATTTTCAATTGCTATATGGACCCGAAGCACGAGAATTGACAAATGGAACAAAAGATTAAAAGTGCGTAAAGAAGCATGAAGAGGTGCATTCTTGGAATTGAAATGAGAGATGAAAAGAGAAACGCGTGCGTTCGAGAACGTACACAAGCTAGAGGCATCATCCAAAATAGAGCATTTTGGGTTTCATCACGTAAATATAAATGCCTCGTTAAAGCTGCCACCAACCCGACACAGCCAATTAGTAAGGTTTCTCACGTCAACAAAACATACGTGTTGGAGAGTAAACCCACAACATTTACAATTTGAGGCATCGTTTTTATTGTTTAAGAACAGCAGGTGGATTTGAGCAGCAGGACATGTCGCTTGAAGGTATGCTGGCCAAGAGGAACGATGGAGTGGCATGTAAAGGAGCGAACACACTCGTGTGCAGGGGCTAGATGGATTGTTGCATTGTGTTGCTGTGAAACATAGTGATGATGGCTTGGGAAAGCTTTCATCCAGCAGTGGATAATTCATGGCTGATGATGATGATTATATGCCGTGTGTATAATTAGTTAATGTAATGTCTGCCGCAACTCGAGATTTTACGTGCACTGCATTGCAAGACAACAACACAAATTGATTCAGGATTGAATTGCAACCCCTCAATCAGAGCAATTGGATCAGAAGGGGGCCTGGGGTGCTGATGGGGGGGGGGGCAGTGAGCGAGTGGTGGGGGGGGGGTGAATCATAACACGCAAACTCAACCGCTCTCCTACTTTCTGCAGTTCCCTCGGAAGGTGCGGGGCTAGCGAATGTGCGCCACGTTCAGGCAGATTGACCGCTTTACCCACTTTCTCTTGTGTTGCTCCCCTGCTATGGAGCGCCTGGCCCAGTCTCGTTCGTAACTCGTAGCTTATAGACAACGGCGGTGTGGTGTAAACCCTGCCTCAAGGCGCGATAGTTCTCTCTTGCTAGAGGTTCTCTCAACTGGCGTACTGTGGTGGCGAGATGATAGCTACCTCGCCTGGTATACAGGAAGTCGTGGGTTTGATCCTGACCCTGACGCCTGTACAGGAACACCTCGCACTTTCGCTTGGTTCGGGACCAGAGCATGGACGAATGTCAAAGCAGAGCCGTTATTTAGCTTCTAAATTTATTTTGGCCGGCGAAAAACGTACATGCAAATAACTACAGTAAATATAAAAACGTACGTACAAATAACTACAGGAACTATATAACACATGCGTGCGAAACATAAATAAACAGAAATAAAATAAAAATAAACTTAAGTATAAATAAAAACTAGATAAATATCCAAAACGAAATAAATAAACAAAATTATACCTTTAAATATGTTTTATTCTTGCGTAAGTAAACACTGTAGTATTATACTGTTATCACAAAACAACTACTAATTGTTTGCAGTATAATCACAGAAATAAGTACAGTATTAATAATATATGAATAAACACAAATATAAGAGACGCTCACTGAACGACTTCCATTCAAAGACTGAACAAAAAAGACGGCGCATGGCGCGAAAGTCGTGGAAGGTTTGGGATGAAATCGGACGAAATTTGAAATGTGCTTGTAAATGAAAACGACCGAATGAGCGAAGCGACGAAAGTCAAGTTTACGGAAGTCAAGGTATCGCTGTATATTTTGAGTTTGTATGTTCTCCCCGTGGCCATGTGGATATTTTTCCGGGTCCTTCAGTTTTTCCCTCCACATTTAGAACTATTAGTTAAAAGTATTTGGCTGCTGCTATAAATGTCCACGTGGTGATGAGCCACTTGGTTGAGCTGTCATTTACGGCCACGTCCCTTCTGAAAAAGAGCTACGTAGCTCAGTGGGCCTTGCCTGGTAAAATAAAAAATAGTAATTAGCGCCTATAATTATTACAGCACCTTGAGTACATTGCAGAAAGGTGTTTGTACGTCTAATTTTCTATTATTAATAATAATATTACCTTGTGTCGTCGTCCCAGGTCAACAGACTACGTGAACGGCTTCTATCCGACAGCCAGCGTCGCTGGGCAGCTGTTGGCATTGTGCTCCAACGCGGCCGTGCCTGCGTCCTCCCGTCTTGCATTCACGAGTGGCACGCATTTTGCGGTAATTCGTTGACGACAGCCCGCGAAGCACCAATGGATTGATCGCTGCCTGCTCCGATTTTAGAAAGGAAATGGGCCTTGTTTCAGTTTGGGCCGAATTTGGAAGTAAAATAGCTGAACCTGAAATCATTATCACAAAATGTTCTCATGTTGTTAGCCAGAGTGTGTCACAGATGCCTAGAAACATGTGATGTCCTGCGTCTTAGAAAGCTGGGCTGACTGCAACGACCTGCAACCTTGTGTGTGAACGCGCACGTTTTATTATTCTATTTATCTATTAAGTGCAAAACGCCTAAACAAGACGTTTCTCAACATCAACAGTGTGAATTTCAAATTATGCAAAGTAAACGAAGGCCTGGTTCCACTTCCTCTTGGATGGGGGGGGGGGGTGAGGGGGGCCCAGTAGAGCTGTTGTGCATGGGGGTGGGGGGCACCGTGACAGTGAATCACCGCTAAGGGGAAGAGTGATCTCAGGGGGGTGGGGGGGGGATGCCAAGGGGATATTTGGTGGCGCAGGGTCCACGCAGGGCCCTCCCCAGCACCGCCCTAGCGCCGGCCTTGCTCCCCCTCATGTGCCGTGCTGGCTGTCATAGGTGCTTGCCGATAGCACTTGCCTCAAACATTCTGTGTAGGTTACATGGGGCGTCATTGTCTCTGTGTAGTTACGTGTGAGAAGTTGTGACAAAAGCGGTTAGTGCGCTGTAGCAATGCAAACCTGCCAACTTGAGTTTGATTTCTAGATGAAGACTTCCACAAGCCGTGCGGGTCATGCCAGTTATTTGACCATACTTCACTACACTGGTAAGCGTGGGTTGGTGAATTCCAGGAGCATAAACATGGGAACATAGTACAGTACAATAATAGATTTTGCTTCAGTCACTTACCAATAGAAATGTTGCTAAGTCTCGAGATACTTTTTCAAGAGCATCCAAGTTAGGATATTTGGCCAATTCCTATGTGGTGAGAGAAAACTGAAATGCCTGAAGGAAAACTCCAGACCTATTAGGAGATACAATTCAAACTCCACGCAGATATGTGAGTAGTCTACGTACTTGCTGTAGTGCCTCCTACAGCCCCTTTATAATTCAGCAGGGGTTTATCGGGGGGAGAGTAAAGATACTCGCGGTTAAGCCAGCGACGAATGTTGAACTTCTTTCGCACCATACGTCGCCAACCTTGCTAATTGGAGGTGCGGGAATTTTGACAACTACGAGGGCGATCCTGCAATCAATCCGTGAATCTGTGGGATGCCATGTAGGTTCTAAGAATCGGGGCAACGTGATCACGTTTTTACAGGTGAGGTGAGAAATCTGGCAACGAGCGTTGGGTGAGGCTGAGCAGCCTGGCGCTCGGTCCGCATGGCCGAGGCTACGTTTGTAATGTGACGTGCCACGTGATCAGCGGAGTATCCACAAGCTTCTTATGAACACGATGGTCGTCTTAAAGAGAAATAGGTGACGCGAAAGGTGTGCCACTTCCTTAACCCTTCGGTGAAAATCGTATTTCTTTTTTTAACCACGTTTTTAACGGCTAACAGAGCAGAAAGCCTTGCTCCCATTAGAAATGGGTTGAATCAACGTCTTTGGGTTCGCCTCTTTTACTGAAAGTCAAGTCACGGTGTCTCTATCCGGGGCGCTCAGATGTTCCCAAAGGCCTGGGACAGAACGCCTTGTGGGGCACCCTCATTCCACCATGCACGACGTTTCGAATCCACATCCAAATATCTTCACGCAAAAGAGATCACTTTTTTTATTTAAAACGTACGGCGTGCATTATACAATACGCGCACATTGGTGAAATTACAATACTGTTGTTACATTTGTGAAGAAAACAGGCCCATTGTGAGGCCGTCTTTTGCGCGAGGCAAACTTGCCCTATTGTGCCCTGTCCCCCCCCTGGGCAGCTGTGTCTCTCCTAGACATCTGTGAAAAAGATCTTTACAGCTCATCGGATTTCTCTAGTATAAATAAATATTCCGAAGTGCTGAATGGGACGGTGGGTGACAACGACGGCTCGGAGTGGCCTTTATCCAGCAGGGTGACTGATGATGCCGACTAAATGGAGTGTAAGAAAATAATTTGTCATAATTTCACTCTTAGGAGAGTCACAATTCCAATCATTGAGTGCAGTTGGCATTAATCCTGAGTGCAGAGCCCACTGTCAATCCGCTGCTGGATGAAGGCCGCTCACACGCTGGTTAATTCAAGGTGATTGTTGGACCACAGCATGGATGCTCCACTCACGGTCCCTTTAGGCCCTCCCTCTAGTGGAGGCTCTTCCACCAGCGGTGGCTTGACCAAGTAATTGCAGGGTTGCACCTTTGCCTTTTTTACCTTTACAAAAATATATGGCCAGGCTAGGTGCATTTTGAGGCCACGTGAAGTTATGGAGACTCGTGGCTGGCACGAGGTCCCAGGACAGGCCCAGGTGCTATGAGTTGACTGAGATAACTGGCGGATGCACCCACCTGTGCTCCTCGCTGTGCCAGCCATCACACGCGCACAACAAAAACAACCGCCGTTCGACAAGTGCTGAAGGCTCGCCGGTAAGAGGTCTTGAGACAGACACAGGTGCCATAGATCAACTGACTGAGATGACCTGCGCACAAGACAAAGATCCCCTGCATCGCCTTAAGCAGACTTTTGGCGCAAGTGGTGTTGGCGAGCACTTACGAAGGCCGGCGCGGCACTTGAGGGGGTGGGTGGGTGGCCAGCACCACGCTCGGCCGCATTTGTCTCCCCAGTGGCGATGTTTACACACTGCAGCAAGTACTCATTTGAAGCCGAGTCGACCTTGGCGAGGCCCATGACCAGTTCAGATCATCGTCACTGGTGTTGGCCGTAAGTCGGATTCGAACTCGGGTGGCTGGGTGCGTTGCGCAGTCTGCACACACACAATCCACACAGGCGCGCGTCTCACCGAGCCCACACTTCCCACCCAGTGCTTCAGCGTGGCTGCGCGTTGCTCTCCCAAGCACGTGTTTGCCTACCGTCTAACATTCATGCCAAGCTGTCTGGAAAATAAGCACTGTAATGTGACCGGCTGTCTGGCCAGGCCAGCAAATGTCCACTTATAGCGACCGCGGAGGGAGGCGCTGTGATGAGCTGTGTAAACCAGCACGGTCTTTTCATAGCAGGGGTGCGCAGACTCACCAAAACGTGGTCACACTGACTGACCAACTCGTGGTTACACTGACACACCAACTCGTGGTTACACTAACTCACCAACTCGTGGTTACACTGAACAGTGGTCCTTACAACTGGGTGGTCTTGACCATGTACGACACGAGCCAATCGGATGGGGGACCTTCAAGCTAACCATAATTCCACGACGGTGAAATTAGCCCGAATGCTAACAGATCACCAGGAGTGCACCTGATCTTGATAGCTAAGCAGGATTCGATGAGTGATCACCATGCAGCGGAGCTAAGTGGCCAACTATTGGCAGTTCAGTTGTATTGTACATAATAGAGGTTTTTGAGTTAGATCGCGTAAATATATAAATGTGTCGCTAAAACCCGCCATCACCCGACACAGCCAAGTAGTAAGGGTTGTCACGTAACCAGAACGTGGCCAATTCGTCACTAGTACAGCACTAACCGGTGTGTTGGAGAGCCAAGCCACAACAGTCGATCGGCCCTCATCAGCAGCAAGAATTTGAATATCTTTATTTTCTCTCAATTCTATAAAGGCTTGTCGATGAGATCATTGTTGAAGTGGAATCAGCAGTTAGACATCTCCCTCATAATCAAGCTGAGATAAATAGGTACGAGGTTGCCAAAATTATGGAGAACAGCAACGTGTCAAAAACAAATATTAACTTCAGTGAAGCAAAAGCCTTAAGAGAATTGAGAGCAAATAAAGATATCCACATTCTTGCTGCTGATAAGTGCCGATCGACTGTTGTGATGCCCCGTGAGGACTATGATAATAAAATCAAAGATTTACTCGATGAAGGTGCCTGCCTTAAAATTAAACGAGACCCAACCAGCACATTAGAACGTAAAACAACAGCAATCGTTGCCAAGTCATCAATTCCCAAGGAAGAGGAATACCTGATCAAACTAAGGGCATCAAAACCACCAATACTTTATGGGCTACCAAAAAATGCACAAACCTGATGTCGCATTAAGACCCATAGTTAGCACAATAGGCTCTGCCACGTACAAATTAGCACAATACGTAACGAAATAAATACAGCCCTACATCGGTAGGACCTCTTCGTTCATCAAAAACTCTGAACATCTCGTAAATATAATTAAAGATACTCTTTGGTTCTTTCAGTAAAGTCACGTAGGTAGAAATAAAATAAAACAAATCGCAACGTTTTGATCGCAACACAATCAATCTTCATCAGGTGGAACAACCACAGCAAGAAAAAATGCTGAAGTAGGCGAGAGAGCTGCTGTGGCAAGAGGTTATATAGGCAAGAAAGGGGGGAGAGAGGGGGGGGTGGAGCAGGGGAAGGGGGAGGGGCTGCGTGAGCACTAGGGGGAGAAGAAGTGAAGCTGGGGGGGGGGGGGGTAGGCGGGGCTAGAAGTGGGAAGCTGAGTGTGGGACACGGGGGGGTGGGGGGAAGTAACTCGGAAAAATAGACTAGTACCTGGCGGGTATGATGGAAACAACCATAACCAGTTAAAGCTTTACCCGGTTAATAACATCCTTCCAATGATTGCTCAATTTGTATCCATCTTCTCGGTTGAAGTTATGTCTATGTTTATATATCTGGATGGCTTCATGAACAAACCTTTGATAGTTGCCCGAAGGTTTGCAGAGTACCTTGGTCTCGGAAAAAAACAATATCATGCGAGCCCACAGCGTTATAACAATGGTCAGCCACGGCAAGGGTATTGGTTCTGCCATGTTTCAGATCTGCCTTGTGTTCGCGAACACGTTCCGAGACATGTCATTTCGTTTCCCCAATGTAACTGCTGCCGCAGGTACAACTACGTTTGTAGACTCCAGGGTATTGCATGTCAGGAATGACCTCCTTCACAGATGGGATTAGATCACGGAATTTGTGTACTTATTGAATCGGACCTGGATCTTGTGTTTAGATTTTGGAAATATTTTGGTAACACCTGCTATGTATGGTTAAGTAATGGTTTTGATTGGCTTCTCGGGAGGTTATTTCTCCATGTTTGGAGAAACAGCTTGGCTCTCCAACACACCGGTGTGCTGTACTTGTGATGAATTGGCATGTTCTGTTTACGTGACAACCCTTACTAGTTGGCTGTGTCGGGTGGTGGCGGGTTTTAACGACACATTTATATATTTACGCGATCTAACCCAAAAACCTCTATTATGGATGATATTGGTCGCGAAAGCCTATGTGTTAAACTGTTGTATTGTACTACGCTCCAATGTCTGCTCCCCATCTTCACCAGCCCGCACTGAGCAGCGTGGCGAGTTATGGGCTGTGGTCATCTTCTTTGATGGTTCTCATTTGAACTTATTTATGATGGGGAGTGGGGGAGGGCAATGTATCTGTTGGAGAACCACGAATTGCTGTCGGACGTTAAGTCAAAATGTCCCCATGCTCTTAGCAGCATTGGTTGCGGTGGTCACCTCTGTTCGGAGCTCAGCGCAAATGATATACATTCCACATTTCTGGACCAATCTTCCTACGCGACAACCACTGTGAACTGAACCACGGTGCCGGGACTTTATCTCGCAGGAGATGGGATGGGCCGCGTCAACTCCCAAACCAGGATTTTGACTTCTGAATCCTTTTATCTGCCACTTGGCCAGATAAGCGAATTGCCTGTGCCTGTAAATAATACATGTGTCTCTGCCCTGCGGTAAATCAATAATGACTTTACAAATGGAAGTCGGCATCTCGGCGAGCTGCGGAGGCTGCATGTACAGTGAGGGAAAAAGGTATTTGATCCCGTGCTGAATTCGTACGTTTGTCCACTGACAAAGAAATGATCAGTCTATAATTTTAATGGTAGGTTTATTTGAACAGTGAGAGACAGAATAACAACAACAAAATCCAGAAAAACGCATGTAAAAAATGTTATAAATTGATTTGCATTTTAATGAGGGAAATAAGTATTTGACCCCCTCTCAATCAGAAAGATTTCTGGCTCCCAGGTGTCTTTTATACAGGTAACGAGCTGAGATTAGGAGCACACTCTTAAAGGGAGTGCTCCTAATCTCAGCTTGTTACTTGTATAAAAGACACCTGTTCACAGAAGAAATCAATCAATCAGATTCCAAACTCTCCACCATGGCCAAGACCAAAGAGCTCTCCAAGGATGTCAGGGACAAGATTGTAGACCTACACAGGGCTGGAATGGGCTACAAGACCATCGCCAAGCAGCTTAGTGAGAAGGTGACAACAGTTGGTGCGATTATTCGCAAATGGAAGAAACACAAAAGAACTGTCAATCTCCCTCGGCCTGGGGCTCCATGCAAGATCTCACCTCGTGGAGTTGCAGTGATCATGAGAACGGTGAGGAATCAGCTCAGAACTACACGGGAGGATCTTGTCAATGATCTCAAGGCAGCTGGCACCATAGTCACCAAGAAAACAGTTGGTAACACACTACGCCGTGAAGGACTGAAATCCTGCAGCGCTCGCAAGGTCCCCCTGCTCAAGAAAGCACATATACATGCCCGTCCGAAGTTTGCCAATCAACATCTGAATGATTCAGAGGACAACTGGGTGAAAGTGTTGTGGTCAGATGAGACCAAAATGGAGCTCTTTGGCATCAACTCAACTCGCCATGTTTGGAGGAGGAGGAATGCTGCCTATGACCCCAAGAACACCATCCCCACCGTCAAACATGGAGGTGGAAACATTATGCTTTGGGGGTGTTTTTCTGCTAAGGGGACAGGACAACTTCACCGCATCAAAGGGACAATAGACGGGGCCATGTACCGTCAAATCTTTGGTGAGAACCTCCTTCCCTCAGCCAGGGCATTGAAAATGGGTCGTGGATGGGTATTCCAGCATGACAATGACCCAAAACACACGGCCAAGGCAACAAAGGAGTGGCTCAAGAAGAAGCACAATTAAGGTCCTGGAGTGGCCTAGCCAGTCTCCAGACCTTAATCCCATGGAAAATCTGTGGAGGGAGCTGAAGGTTCGAGTTGCCAAACATCAGCCTCGAAACCTTAATGACTTGGAGAAGATCTGCAAAGAGGAGTGGGACAAAATCCCTCCTGAGATGTGTGCAAACCTGGTGGCCAACTACAAGAAACGTCTGACCTCTGTGATTGCCAACAAGGGTTTTGCCACCAAGGACTAAGTAATGTTTTGCAGAGGGGTCAAATACTTATTTCCCTCATTAAAATGCAAATCAATTTATAACATTTTTGACATACGTTTTTCTGGATTGTTTTGTTGTTATTCTGTCTCTCACTGTTCAAATAAACCTACCATTAAAATTATAGATTGATCATTTCTTTGTCAGTGGGCAAACGTACAAAATCAGCAGGGGATCAATTACTGTTTTCTCTCACTGTACGGTATTAGCCACGAACATCTGGCGCAGTCCACCGGGCCCCAATGCCGGAAGCAAACCAAAGGCAGTCCCTGGATTTTAAGTGCGTGGGCCCGATGTTGTAAATTGCCTGAAGCGTTCAGAGAGGGCTTACCACACTCGGTATAATTAACGGCGTGAAGTGCGAACGAAAATTTTTCAATGTTTCGTGTTTATTTCGTTTAACTCCGGGGGGTGAGAACTTCAGGAGAGTCGAGGATGGGTTTGTCTCATTTTAAAGAGTGATCCGAGTCACCGAAATGACAAACGTTAAAACATAAGAACGCAGTGCAACAAAGAAACAAATAGAAATCAGACAGAGAAAAAAACAATACCAGCCAGTGAAACATCAGAGGGAAAACCATAAATAACCCGCTTTCCATAAGAAAAAAAATTGTCAATACTGCAGAAACACGAATAAATATTAAATAAAATACGTTTCCTGTAGTGAAATTAGCTCGGACAATTTACTTTTCATTCATAGGCCAATTACGATTAAGTTAATGAAACACTGAAATGTAATTAGGGTGATTATCGCGCTCGTATGTTAACAAACAGGGATACGTGTCGGGTACATTTACTGGTAGAAGCCACTGCCACCGCTGCCAGACGTAGTCTCTGGCAGTGGTCCCTTTTGGCCGAAGTGTCGAGAGGACAGAGTCCCACGGGGGTTCTCCCAATCTCGGGTGACGCGCGCGACGTCCGGCACTTCGTTAGAGCCTCCTGCAGCAGAACGAGAGCGATGGCCCCGTGCGTCTCCCCAGGAAGAACTCTGTGGTGACGGCCCAGTGGAAGATACCTTCACACCTGGTGGTTACCAGCCCCCCCCCCAGTGATTACCCCCCCCCCCCCCAGTGATTACCACCCCCCCCCAGTGATTATCACCCCCCACCCAGCGTTCAGCCCCCCCAGCGATCAGCCCCCTCCAGTCATCACCTCCTGCCCCCACACACCAATCAGCCCCATCCAGTGATCACTCCCACCCCACACAGCAATCAGCCCCATCCAGTGATAACTCCCACCCCACAGCAATCAGCCCCATCCAGTGATCACTCCCACCCCACACAGCAATCAGCCCCATCCAGTGATCACTCCCACCCAGCCAGCGGTCAGCCCCATCCAGTGATCACTCCCACCCCACAGCAATCAGCCCCATCCAGTGATCACTCCCACCCCACACAGCAATCAGCCCCATCCAGGGATCACTCCCACCCCAGCCAGCGGTCAGCCCCATCCAGTGATCACTCCCACCCCACACAGCAATCAGCCCCATCCAGTGATCACTCCCACCCAACGATGAGCCCCCCCCCCAGCGATCAACCACCCGCCTGCAATTAGCCCCCTCCAGCGATCAGCCTGCCCACCCCCCTCTAATGATCAGCCTCACAGTGATCAGGCCCCCAGTGTACGGTGGTTAAAGCCACACCAAACTTAAACAAATAACAAAAGGTGAGAATGTGTCTCGAGTTTAAGCAGTAGGGGTGAGGTTAGGCTTCGGCGGTGGACTGCACTGGTGCCCTTGGGCTGGGGGGGCCCAGATGCCATCCTGCAAAGGAGGGCAATTTGAGGAGGCGGTGCCCATTGTATTCCTCGCACAAAGGCCCATGCCATCCGCGCGCTACACCACCAGGTTTAATGTTTGGGGTGGAGCTCGAGTTGAGGGCTGATTGGATAGTTTCTTCATTTGGGGGTAAGGCTCGGGTATGGTTGGCTGCGTGTGCCGCACCCCACATCCCTGTGGATTCCTCGCCATTGCCAAGTTTGGACATTCATTTTTTTGTTCATTTTCACTTTTGTTGTTCAAATGGATACTCCTGTAATCCATTGCTTGTGAGGTAGAGTCGGTAGGTACCGTAAAACATCATTATGCGTTTATACCTCCCAGTAGAGAGCGATACAAGGCAGCCGTTAGGTGGGAGTACTGAAAATTGGTTGCTGGCCTGTCTGTACAGATGTATGAACGCTGTCTCCTCGTGGGCTTTCTCCAGGCACCCAAGCTCAATAAGGAATTGGCCAGGCAAAAGTCTTTTCCCGGAACAAAACCGAGTGAGACTTGAGGATAGTCCAGCGGCATTAGTCGGCATGAGGTGCAGCTTGCTGCCCCCGCGTACTCGAGCCATGAGCTGAGTTCAAATGAGGCTGAGAGGCTGAAGAGTGTTTCTCTGAGACTCCTTCATGGTGCGTTTGTGTGCGCGCGCACGCACACACACACGCACGAAGAACATTCGCCAGACTGTTGGGGCAAGTGCTGTTAGCGAGCACCTATGAAGGCCGGTACGGCACACGAGTGGGTAGATGGCCAGTAGCACGCCTGGCTGTCTTGTCTCCCAAGTGGCGATGTTTACACGCCACGCCAGATACTCATTTAGGTTGAGTCGACCCAGAGGAGGCTGAGCTGAAGACCGGTTCAGATATTCGTCACCGATGTTGGCAGTGACCGGGAATGGAACTTGGGTCGCCGGGTTCGTAGCGCAGCGCCAACCACCATGCCACTGCCCCTCCCCCCGCGGGATGAGCTGATGTCTGCCCGCCGTGGCGTTGATATCGCGGCCACGGTCCCGATAAGTCAGTGTCACCCTGCCCAGTCATCGGTGCACACTAACAGCACTTGCCCTAAAAGTCTGTTGAGGCTATACGAGGGAGACCTTTTGTCTGACTAATTGAGCACTTGACTCGCGACCTCGCGGGCGACGAGTTCAAATCCCACTCGCAGCTCGACTGATCATCCCGCTCAGATCGATACAACAGGTAGCGCTGGGTCGATACTCACACGGCGCTCAGTCTTTGGGGAAACTATCCCCTGCCACAGGAATGTGGAATTTCCACTGCCGGCATCAGCCCGCCAACGTAGATGAACGTCATCTCAGCTGGAGCTCTCTGGGAGCGGAGAGCTCTGGAGAATATTATTATATCTCTCTCTGCTCCTCCGTGTCCCACTGAGCCAGAGGTGCTCAGGTGGGTGGGTGGGTGGGGGGCTCGGCAAATATCCCCGTGACGATTGAATCCCCGAGCGCCGCCTCGCTGCTCACTTGAGCAGGGAGAATCCCGGGGCGTTGAGCTTGTGCTGCACTGCGAGCCGACGGGGGGGGGGGGGGTGTCCGCCCTCTCGTGTTACAACAATAGGGGCCCCGGCTTTGACCTAATGTCACTCGTCGTGCGTTGCCGCGATGATTGTCTGGTTGTGACACAAGCCAGCCTCAGCTGGAGATGAGGCTGCCGTGACTGAGCTGTCTACACACACCGAGCCGTGTCGCGTTTCCGCGAGCCCCCCCCCACCCCCCCCCCCCCCCCGAGGTTTTGAGCGCCCGGGGCAGAACGGGGAAAGCCAGGGCGGTGGTGGACATCGTCCCAGTGACACCCGAGCGTTGTGTGTGTGCGTGTTGTTGTGTGTGTGTGTGCGTGTTGTTGTGTGTGTGTGCGTGTTGTTGTGTGTGTGTGTGGGTGTTGTTTGTGTGTGTGTTGTGTGTGTGCGTGTTGTGTGTGTGGGTGTTGTTTGTGTGTGTGTTGGTGTTGTGTGTGTGGGTGTTGTTTGTGTGTGTGTTGTTGTGGTGTGTGTGTGTTGTTGTTTGTGTGCGGGTTGTTGTGTGTGTGTGCGGGTTGTTGTGTGTGTGTGCGGGTTGTTGTGTGTGCGTGCGGGTTGTTGTGTGTGCGTGTTGTGTGTGTGTGTTGTTGTGTGTGTGCGTGTTGTTGTTTGTGTGCGGCTCGTTTCAATGGGTCGACGGTGCGGCTCTCTCCACCGTGGCGTCTCGCTCATTGCGGGGAAGTATGAACGCGATGCGCCGATTGTTTAGGAGATATGCCACGGTGGTAAGATGGTAACTAGCTCGTCTGGTATGCAGGAGTTCCTGGGTTCGATTCCCATCCTGACGCCTGCTGTATATTTGGAGTTTGCGTGTCTCTCTCTCCGTGGTCACGTGGGTTTCTTTCTCCGGGTCCTCCGGTTTTTCCCTCCACATTTAGAATCAACATCACGCGTTTCGAGTATGTGGCTGCTATGAATTTGAGCCACTTGGTTGAGCTATCATTTGTGGCCAGGTTACTTCTGAAACAGAGCTACATAGATAGTTCAGTGGACCTTAACTGGTAAAATATATATTTTAAATAGTTTAAATAAAGGTACGGCCCTGGCATTGCTTGCAGAAGCCCCCCCCCCCCCCCAATCAAGAGTGTTCTAGACAGACCCTCGAAAGAGCATTTTGGCCTACTCTTCCACGTAGAAGAGGTGGGAGTACCCACACTTTACCCCACTACGTCACCTGCCGATCGACACATTCATAGTTTGTTGCTAAATTTGAGGATCAATTCATGTCTCAATCAGTTGACCGCTCTTCTTGTGTATTTTGCTCAAAGTCCACTGCCTGTTCTCCTGCATCAGAGCAGGGCAATCCGCACCGTCGGTTAGCACAGTTGGCCATGTACATTTTTCGCAATAAAACGGCACCAATAACCCCGCCGCCAACAAAGAGTGCAGAGTGCCAACGGACCGTCTATAAATGACGTCACGCGATTTTTGACCCCCCCTAGTCACACGGCGTCACAAAAAGTCAGACCCCCCCCCCTCAAATATGACGTCACAAAGCTACCAGTCTAAGACCTTACCTATCGACCTCTGCTCACATCAGAGTTGCCGGGCAGCGTGTGCAGCGATGGTGCACTGTGCAACCCCGTGGAGTTATCCACCCTCCCCAGGTTATCCCTCTGTGGGCAGTGGACGCTCTACGCATAGATCGCACTCTGCCAGAGGAATGTGGAACTTCCACCGGTGGCTCAGGATTTGCCACCGCGAAGATGAACCCCACACCGCCCTGCGCTCGTTCGGCGAGAGGAGACTTGCCTGGGAGGGTTGTAAATGATTCTGAATGTCTGTACTGTACATGAAAGCATCTCTTTAATGCGCTTATGAGTCACTCCTTCTGTGCAGTATGCCGAGTAGGAATTGAAACGAGTTGTGAGTTAAACGCAAAGCAACAAAGACAAAGGGCCCACCGTATATAGCCTTTAACAGACTGTTGGGGCAAGTGCTGTTAGCGAGCACATAAGAAGGTCGGAACCATGCCGCCTTTGTTTCCCCAATGCTGATATTTACACACCACACCAGGTACTCATTTTCGGCTGAGTAGACCTAGGGGCGGCCCGGGACCGGTTCCGATAATCGCCACTGGTGTTGACCGTGAGCGGGAATCAAATTCGGGTCGCCGGGATTGTAGCAGAGCGCGCTAACCACTGCGCCACCGCTCCCCAAGGGGCATCCTGCCACCGCAGGACGCCGCTTGCAGTGACAAAGGTGTTCAACTTAGAAACGCCGTGTCTCCCGCTCGACAATATTCATCTCGAGCCCCTCCCCGGTGTGTCGACCTATTTGGAGGCCCAGATCCAGTTCAGATAATAGTCAACGGTGTCGGTGGCCGTGAGCACGAATTTAACTTCGCCCGGGTTCGTAATCGCTGCTCCACCGCTCCCATAGCACACAGAGGAAAAGAGTGTTGGGCCAAGTGCTGTTAGCCAGTAGCACCTATGAAGGCCGGCACGGCACACGAGGGAGTGGGTGGCCAGCACCACGCCCGGCACAACGCCTCCACCCACGCACGCAGACCGCACACACAACGGGCCAGGCAGCTATAATGGACAATCCCGTGTGAGTGTCCAAGTGAAGCGTGAGTCGGCCGTGTTGAATGGAATGCCATCTGCTGGACGTGGGATGGCAGGGCAGAACGGAACGTCGTGTCACTGGCGGCGGTTCTCTCTCTCGAGGGAGAGAGACGGATGAGAGGGGGGGGGGGGGCTCAGGCTGGCTGGGTGTGAGCAGCACTGGCTCGAGAAGAGGTTTGAACGCCTCTGGAGCTTGCTACTGTATCTGTCATTCTCGCCCGCTGAGGAATTCCGGACGGACCAGTTGCGTTTGCTCCCTGACAGCCCCCCCCCCACAACCGCCCCCCACCACCGCTCAAGCAGTGTGTGGGTTTGTGTTGTGTTCCAACAAACCCTGGGGGTTTCGTGGCCACCAATGAAGGCCATGGGTCATTTTCACTGAGAATCGATTGCTTGAAAGATATGTATACGGGACCCCTTTGTGTGTGTGCCAATTTCAGGGCAATAATACACGTGTTGAGATGCTCAAACACTAAATCGACACCTATTACAAAGGCATCGAGTCTGCATAAACCACATTTTGTAACAACATGCGAACGTATATGTGTTGCTCTTGAAAGTGACCAGAGACGGCCTCTTTTTGTGGCCATGTCTCAGCGGTGCTCCAGTACCAAAGGACGTCACAAGGCGAACAGTACAAGGGCAATGCAAACCCCAAAACATTAATAGCTCTGGTTAAGCAGTTATATCTACGGGCCCTTTTTGCCAATATCAAGGTTGTGAATAAGGAAAAGGATTTGCCCTGGGTCCCCCCCTCCCCCTCATTCACCAACTTGCATTGACCCAGCATGGTGAGGTATGGTCAAATAACCCCCCCCCCCCCCACCATGACTGACACGGTGTGGAAAGGCGTTCATCCAGCAGTGGATTGACAACGTTCTGTGCGTTACAACTGTCCAATTATACATTAACACCAGAGGAAGAGGCACACTTCATACTTTGCTAGGGATTGCTCTCATCTCAGTCCCTTGCTAAATGCACGTGTGTTCCTCCACAATAAATGTAAGAATAACTTTTTCCTGGAGTTGGGTGAGTGAATGTTCACCGTCATGCTTGTTTAATCAATCACCCATTATGCCATTAAAGTAGACAACGTATTCCTACGAGTAGTATTTTTGTGTATTCAGTACCCTCCTGTCCTGTTCAATATTGAGTGGCCAGGGCAGGGTTCACTTGCAGCAATATCGGCTGGGCTCCCAACTGTGAAGTTGTAAGTTGTAATCCGAACCCAGCCTATGACCAAATCATTCAGCAGACATCTGATCTCACCAGCCTTCCGAGGTTAATTTCTACGCCCGATGGAGAAGGGTCATTGCCCAAAGCTTTGCCCTTCATATGTTATGTATTTTTTAACTTTTAATGCCACAATGTTATTGGCATTTGCGTTGATCGTTGCATTGCTAAACAGGGTTGAGCCAGGGTAGTGCTCGGATGAGCGACCACCACGCTTGTATAACGGGTGCTATATAGGCTGTGCCACCCTGTTGTTCTGTACTCTTTGCTAACATATATTCTCGGCCACCTTCACCAACCCGCACTGACCAGCATGGTGACGTATCGACAGATAACTCCCACGACCTTCATGGCATGGCGAGGCCCTCATCCAGCAGTGGATTGACAAAGGGGCCGCACGTGCGCGTGTACAATCCCAGCCAGTTTGGCTAATTTCATCATTCCTCCAGGGTTGATAAAAAATGTGTACCACGTTGTGAGAAGTCGACTGGTTGTACCATGGCACAGTTCCCTTCATAGGGAATCTAGGGGCACCATGGTGGCGAGATGTTAACGATCTTACCTGGTGTGCAGGAGGTTGTAGGTTCGATCCAGACCAAGACGCCTACTGCTGTATATTTGGAGTTTGCATGTTCCCCCCGTGGTCACGTGGATTTCCTCCCGCATCCCCCTAGTTTTCCCTCCCCATTTAGAATCAACTTGCATTTAGAATATTTGGCTGATATAAATTGCCACAATAAGCCACATTCGTTGAGCTATCGTTTTTATTTATTGTATTAATAATTTTTATGCGGCCTGTTGCAAACGCTGTGTTTTACAGTTTGTTCCTTTGTTCATGAAACCTGATTCAAGAGCTTCTTAGCTCACAGAACAATTCTAAATAAACTGTTTATAAACTGTTCATTTGTGGCTAGGTGGCTTCTGAAAAAGAGCTACAGTATATGGTTCAGTGGGCATCACCTGGTAAAATAACAAATGTTACGTTTTTAGTTAAGGGACTTGATGGCACGGTTTGGGGATGCCTCCATGCAGCCAGTGGAGGATTGATCGTGGCTGATGATGATGATGACGACGACGATAAGACGTGTTAATGATGTGCTAATTGTAATGGGCCGCTCGCTGGGTACGCAGCAGCCGATGAGATCCGTAGCCATCGCTCAAGTGGAGTTGCCCGAACGCTGAATCTGAGACCGTCTGCGGCTAAATTAGAACCTATTTTCGCACACGCTGGGATATCTCGGCATGCGAGACTTCTCCAAAGCAAATAGTCTCCACGCTGCTGCGTTGGATATGATGGCACGCACTCGGCTAATGTTGGAGCCCCACGGTTCAAGCTGCTGCTGCTTTTGTAGCAACAACACTACAACTAAACTATAAACAAGTTTTTTTTTTTATTTTACCAGGTAAGACCCCACTGAGCTATTTAGGTCTTTTTCAGAAGCGACCCAGTTTTCACAAATGGCTCATCATCACGTGGAGATTTATAGCCAAATACTATAAACGCGTGACGTTGATTCTAAATGTTGAGGGGGAAAAAACGGAGAAAAATCCACGCGACCACGGGGAGAACATACAAAATCAAAACATACAAAATAAAAACATACAGTCGTCAGGGGCCGGGATCGAACCCACGAAACTCCCGCATGCCAGGCGAGGTGAGTTCACATCATCTCGCCACCGTGGCACAGTCGGGTTTGTTACCATCGGGTTTATTGCCTTTTTATATTAAACCCGATCATCTGAGATTGGGAGAAATCCGGTTTAATTGGTTCTAATTGCAGAACCGCACTTCGCCAACTTCTCAACGACGGGCTTCATCCATTCCAAGCTCAGGAACTCACTGGCGCCCACGATTGTGGAGGAGAAGCTCGTGTTCATCAAGACCAACCTGCCCGCCGTATTCTACGACTACCCCGTGCCCGACGGCCCCCCGAGTACGACAGCAGCACCGACGAGGAAGCAGCCTAAGCCTCTCAGAGTTTCGTATTCATTAAACCAGGTTTTAATTCCCCGAAATCGGGTTTAATTGTATTAAAGAAAAAACCCGATGCCTGCCGCTGGAAAAATCGGGTTTTTTCCACCCATGGGTCTGCGTCCTGTCACCCGCACAGCCACCAGTGCGGGAGGCACAGTGCCTCCCGTGTCCACACGCATGCACGCACGTACGGCCTCTCGCCTGATAAAATACTTACAGCCCCCACATTCTTTCTCGGTGTGGGGGGGGGTGCTCCTTAAGTGTGGTATTCAGTGAAAGCGCCATTCACCCCCCCCTCCCTGTTTAAATATCCATTGTCACGCTCAGCCAGGGCTTTGTGAGGGCCTCGTGTCTTGGTTAACTGCCACGGGCAGAGAGCAGTATACCCCCCCCAACCCCCCCGCTGGACTTTTAAGTGCGCACTTAAAAAACCTCTCGCGGAGGCCGAGTGTAAATGCTTGGCCTTCACAGTTCTCTCGATTGCTCGCGCAGATGGAAGGACGCACATTAAACGAATGTTTTTGAATGCGAGAAAAACAACTGGGGCAGGGATGTCATTCATCGATAAAGTTTACGGCCCTCATCTCCCAAATAAACGCGGCGAGGTTCGATTCATAATTCGTTTTAAAGGATTTCCATTGTTGGGTTTGTTCACGTTGACAACCTTATTTATTTTGGCAGCGTCTGCTGGAGGAGGGTGTACCGCGCGCACATTGTCGGCTTTGTAGGCGCGCGGCGGCGATCGGTACCCACGAATCAATCGTGATATAGCGATGTCGGTCGCGGATGCCTTCTTTGTTGCACGTGCGTGTGACAAACGCAAAGCAGGGGAGTTTGTTCAGAGTCTCAGCCGGTGAAGCGGAGTGACCGTGGCCGACGCTGCTGCCCTCTGCGGGGAGAATCGGTGCCGGATTAAAGTTACTGTGGATTTTTGGAAGTTTCTTCTTTTTTTTAAATCCTTTATATTAAGTTCGCTTGCTTGCTTGCGTGCTTGCTTGCTTACGACCGTGCAACTCTTTCGGTCGTTTTTTAACCCACTTCCCGTGATCCAATCGAGCTGACATTTTGCACACAGACTCGTTGTGCGAGACAAGTAATGTTCGTGAAAATGTTTTTCTAAAATTTTACACTGTTTAGGGAAAACAAATTAAATATTTAATTACCAATTGTTTAATACTGGCAGACAATCATCTGACCCATAGGTGGCAGCCATCTCAAGCCAGAGGACGAGAGGACTCTAGCCGCCACGCATATAAAGGATTTATAGTGAAAAACTTTGTTTTTACGGGTTAATTTTTCACGTAATTGGTTTGGCACGTACGCTTCCGCGACCAATATTATTCGTGATGAAGGTTTGTTTGGGTTAGAACGCGTAAGTTTAAATGTGTCGTTAACCCGCCACCACCCGACATGGCCAGTAAGGGTTGTCACATAAACAAGACGCGTTAATTAGTTACTACTTCAGCCCACCGACGTGTTGGAGAGTAAATCCACAACACACTCGTAACGAATTGTCACGTTTTGTTTACGTGACAAACCTTACTAATTGACTGTGTCGGGTGGTGGCGGGTTTAACGACACATTCATGAATGTAGTTGCTTTTGCCATTTTGGTGAGCCAGGTCACTCTTACAAAAGAGACATGTCCTGTCTCTTGGTTCTCACCTGTGTAAACAAAATACACTTAAAATAAATCTGCTAAGTGGAATGACTTCGCTCATTATCTCTCTGGGGTGCGTAAAATCAGTGTCACTTTGTGGGGCGTCAGCGGTGGATTGTTCAACGAAGAGATTGGCCACTGTGGCATTTCCATCGCTGGCTTGGTGCCACAGAGAGAAGTAACACGCCATACGATTAAGGAGATGCTGTCATTTCACTTGTCCATCATCATCGGCCTTGGTCAATCCACTGCTGGATGAAGGCCTCCGCTAGCCGCCGCCAACTCATAATCCAGCGATGCAAGCGATTAACTTGAAACTCGGTTAATCATTTAAATGTGGCGGTGCGTGAATCTGTCTAATCAATACTATTGCCTTCTGGATACTTTCTAAAAAAAACGAGCACTCTTTTGTTAACTCCTAATCACTGGAACTTAAAATAACACGGAACAACAACAAGGGTTGGTGTACCCTTGCGTCCATTTATTCTGCAATGCAGCTTCCAAGACAACGACAAAGATCCGCTGTATAGCCTGAGCAGACTGTTGGGGCAAGTGCTGTTTAGCGAGCACCTACGAAGGCAATGCAGAAGACGCACGCACGGATCCGACCCCACATCGTGGAGTGTTCTTTATGTTTGAAGCAAGTTGCGTGTTCTTTGTGTATGGGATTAGCGGCAGGGGGAACGGGCTGTCTATGCTGTTGCTGGTGTTGAGTGACGATTATCTGAACCGGTCCTGGGCACCCCCTCGGTCAACTCAGCCTCAAATGAGTACCTGGTGCGGTGTGTAAAAATCGCCACCAGGGATACGAAGGCGGTCAAGCGTGGTGCTGGCCACCCGCCCCCTTGTGTGCCGTTCCGGCCTTCATAGGTGCTCGCTAACAGCACTTGCCCCATCAGTCTGTTAAGGCTGTACGGGGGGATTTTTGTCTTTGGTGTTGAGTGGAGATGTTTCGGCTCGGGGCGCGGTGTGGCTTCAAGCTGGGCCAGACAGGATGGTATGCATTTTTTTTTTATTTTGGCAGTTGGGGAAAAACCAACTTTTGAATTTTAACAGTTGGGGGGGGGGGCCTCCTGCACAGACGGTTGACGGTTGGGATTGAACCATGTTTTGAAACGAGCCAGTGGGGGGCGGGGGGGGATGTGGAAAGAGGTTGGTGCCTTACAAGCCGTGCTGGGTCCGAGTCCTCCCGCACATGCTTTGTGTGTGTCGCGCGCTTTTGTGTCGCGAAACCACATCCAAGTGGCGGTGGGGGCCGGTGGTGGTGGTGGTGGCGGCGGCTTCCTGCTGCCCCCCTGCTTTTCTCGGCAGCAGTGTTTTTTTTGAGAAATGACCGGTGGCTGCTAACCATGAGCCTTGCCAGCCAGCGGAAAAAAATACACAGCAGATGCTTGTGCATCATTCCGCGCTTTTAATACGCAACTATAAGAGGAGTGGATAAAATATTTTTTGGGAAGGAAATACGAGCGTACAGTTATTTCTGTTTATACAGAAGTTACTCTCTCAAACGAATTAATTATTTACGTAATATATTAAACTTGGCCCGCTTACTCACTTGAGATAGATGTGGTCGTACAGAGTTGAGTGATGGCTCATTTTCACGAGAAGCGACCAGGGAGAGGATCCTGTGGCTTCCACACAGCGAGGGGTTGGTTACGCGGCTGCGCAGAACTTACCTGGCGTGTGTTTCTAGGTTGTGCCCGCGGGTGTTGTTTGGCACCCACGTCCTTCCAACAACATTGCGGCAACAAACCTCAAAGTGGTGCACCTGGCCTGGCACAGGCGCCGTGGTGACGTCGCCGTCACTTAGTGGCGAATGGCGGTTGTTGGCACAAACGGAAAACACATCAGAGATCTGCACCCACGCAATTGATGATGAACTTTCCATGACCTTTGACCTAGGTCAAAAACACTCACGGCCAGAAAAAATACCACTACTAATCTAATGTATGTTGAACTTATTTCGCACCATACGTAGAATTATTTGACGTTTCTAAACTTTCTTCCCATTTCTCCAAAAATAATTCAGCTGAGAGTTCAGATGGGGTCAACAGTGATGCGATGGCAGAGGGCGGAAGAGTCAGGCCACTCAATGCAATGCCGCCTCGTTTACGATCATAGCTTAGACAACGGCGTTTCCTCATTCTGTAGGATAGCCTGCCATACCTGTCAACCTCTTATCAGTGCCCTACCTTATTACAGACCAATTCAGACCTTATTGGTCACCCCGTGCCCTTATACATCTCAACATTCATCCTGCAAAGGCCCATCACAAGGGAGAAACACAAACAAACAGACAAAAACATTGTTTTGCCCGTATTGAAACGGCTGTACCGCCGTATGGACCTGAAAACTCAAATTCCCTGTACAAGAATACGGAGTAAACCATATGGGTCGACATCCGTGGCCTGCTCGCAACCAAGAAAACCATATCGAGAACTCGGGCTGGTACCAGGGCCTTCTCTTGCGCTCCACCCACATCCAGGAATGTCCTCGTCATGACCAATCTTAACATCCCACACTCACCGCCTCCAGCCCTGTTAATAATAATGACATTTTTTGCGACTTTTCATCAAGATATCTCAAAGCGCTGTACAGGACACAGCAGCAGCAGCGGACACTCAGCATAAAATAAATAAATAGATTTTAAGAATCATTTACGAAATGAACTAAAAGTTTAATAAGCGGAGGCCGTGCCACCATCGCTGTCAACTCTGCAGCCGAGCTCCATTTTGTTCGAGGCTGTGCGCACGGCTTATTTGCACGTGTCGTCTGTGACAGGGATTGTCGACACTTTTGTTGATTTATATAGAAGCACTGTTTATCGTTTATTCTGTTTGCAGTTAGTTCTGGCCTTGGTTTTGTGTAAATAATTATTTGTTGTTGTTTGTGCTCTTATTAGTTTGCACATTTCCTCCCCCTTGAAATGTCCTGCAACTGCCACCACTGCCTATGGCCTTGGGCCATGGTCTGTGAGTTTGTGTAACTATGGATCTCTGCGTAACTCTGCGTATCTCTATGTAACTTTGTACCTCAATGTAACTCTATGGACATCTGTGTAACTCCATGGATCTCTGTGTCACTTGATGTATCTCTATGCAAGTCGATGGATCTCTGCGTAACTCTAAGTATCTCCATCCAACTCGATGGATCTCTGCGTAGCGTCACGCAACTGTAATGTCCTGGATCTGCCGCCACTGCCGACGGCCTTGTCCTGTGGTCGTCCTTGTAACGGAGCTGCTTCACTCAATGGGGCTTTAGCAGCTGAGTCTGAGTTTGGCTCAAATAAGACGCCAATGTTCCCGCGACCTTCCAGTTACAATCCCACGGGGCGTATGGTCAGGACGGCCCTCCTGTTACAGTGCGATTAACTGCAGAGATGAAACCGTGACAATGATGCTTTTCCATTAGGGCATGCGCCCGCCAGTAAGATAAAAACATATTTAGCTTAGTTTTGTAAGTGATTTGTTTACCTTTCCGATAATTTGCATTCCAACCGTGTTTTTGTACTGTTTGTTGTTGTAACGATCTGATCTGCCCCTATTGGACATCTGTGAAAAAGAGCTTTATAGCTCATCGGCTTCCTCCAGTATGAATTAGTAGTCTAATTCTGAGTAGGGCAGCATGTTAACGAGTGCACGGTTGTACAGCGTGCACAGAGGCGTGATGGCATCGGGTCCCACCGCCCTCATTGTCAGCCATGGTCTATCCGCTGCTGGATGAAGCCCCCCCCCCCCCCCCCCCCCCCGATGCAACAGGCCGTCTCGGTCCTGCGCACGAGCCGATCTCGTCGCCCCATCTCCCCGCGGTGGGCGAGCATACTCTCAGCTGCGTTTCTCTCCTTTGGCTGCCATTCCGTCGCTCCTCTCGACCACCGGCCGTTGTTCCATCAGGGCCCCTCCGACATGCCGTGGAGGTTCGCCCGCAGTTTCCAGGATTGCCACTGGAGGGAGACAGGGCCTCCTTGCTTGCTTGCGTCCAGCAGCTGCACGGATTCACGTTTGCCTTCCAGTCTGTGCTGCGAATAACCCTTTGTGATGGGGAGTAATAAGATTACCAAAGAAACGTTTACCAAAGTAATCCCATGCTCCCACTTCGCCGGGGTGACTTGGAAGCAATACGCTTATCAGAATCAGAATATTGTTTTATACTGGAAGAATCCGATGACCGATAAAGCTCTATTTTAACAGATGGTGAGAACGTTACAACAACAAACAGCACACAAACACGTGATAGTCGTGCAAAGTACAAGAAAGGTAAACAAATTACCCAAACTCGTACAAATAAAACTTAACCATCACAATCCAAGCAGGCTACGCCCACTGAGGTATGAGCTTATTTTTCCGAAGTGACCTGGCCACAAACGATAGCTCAACAAAGTGGCTCATCATTTGGATATTTATACCAGCAATATAATCTAAATAGTTTCAACGGATGATTCTAAATGTGAGGAGAAAAACCGGAGGACCCGGAGAAAAAAATTACGCGACCATGGGGAGAACAACTCCAAATATACAGGCATGAGGTTTAGGGCCGAACCTGCATAACAGGGAAGGTATTTTTTTCACTGCCCAAATAAAATGACTAGCCCATCAATCAATGGCCCATCAATCAATGGGCCAGGACATACTGTCGGGCGATAGAGAAGTATGAGGCTCAATCATGAGGTCGTAAGTTCACTTGTCTATTCTGGAAAAAAATGTAGACGATGGATATTTAAGTCTGTACTTGAGTCGACAAAACACAGAATGGAAACACACGGCCCAGCGGTAACGCGTTCACCGCCTGCTGTAGAGGTTTGACGGTTCAAATCCGGTGGCCGCCCTGGTTATTACCGCCTGTGTCATAACCAAATTTGCCCAAAAATAAGTTTTTAATTACCCTGAACATTGCTCTTTTGGAATATACACGGCAGTCAATGCCCCCTGCAGCGAACGACTCGGCATGACTCTCCGGGACAAAAGTCACGAGATTCACGTCGAGTTGTCTTGGGTCAGGGGTCGGGAACCAAAATGACAAGAAGAGCCATTTTTTTTTTATTCAGTAAAAAAACCTCAATATTTCAAGAGTCGGTGGGTCCTTAATAAGTAACGTCACGGAGCAGTATTCAAAGAGCCGCATGCGGCTCAAGGAGCTGCAGCTTGCCGACCCCTGTCCTGGGTAAAACAAGGTAATAATGAGAAAACCCTATTCTTATTTTTCATCACTTTCTAGTTTTTAGAGCAATGCACCAATAAACTCCAATAGCACGGCACTCTCCACCAACACACAGCTACTATTACATGCTGCGATAACAGACGAGCGCCTTCGCGGCCCACTGCGGCTATTTCCCACAGCGCACACACCAGGCTTGGCATCTCCACGTATGTATGTATACTGTGTATACTCTTTGCTTCTTTCGGTAAAGTCACGTAGGTGCAACAGTTCTCCTGTTGTATCAGTTCCACCTGATGACGGTCGTTTGCGTTGCGATCGAAACGTCGTGATTTATTTTATTTTCTACCTACGTGACTTTACCGAAAGAACCAAAGAGTATGGATTCCTGCAGTCACGAAAGCTTCAAATCAAGATCATACTCTATATGTTTAACTTCTTTCGCACCGTACGTAGCCAAATTCGCTAATCGGATGTGCGGTGAGGGGGGAGGGTACAACAGCTGTGGAGATCTCTCGCGGGGCTACCGCGCACGATGGTGACGATTCAATCACCGCCCTGCTGCATTGTGACGTCCATCCGCTCCTTCCCGTCCCCTGTGCCCTTTCGTCATCCCCAAGTACCCCTCTATCGCTGTCACTCATTCCTCAGTCCTTGCACGCCCCTGCCGTCTAAATCATTCTCCTGCGTCACCGTTTTTTTTCTTTTAACTTGGTCAAGATCCTTGAGCGAAGGTGCTCTATAAATATAAAATGAGATTAGAAATTAGATCACTGAAGGTACGGCACTCTCAAGCACGCAACGCGTGACCCTAAGAGATCGGATGCCGAGTCGGCAACAATCCTTACACGGATGTTTTACGCGGATAAAATGTGTCGGAGTGCAACGCCGCATATTCCACTCGCGGTGGACTGCTGGGCGGGCGGATATGTGAAAATGTTTGATTTGTGAACATGTCTAGAAAATGACAGTTACACTGTAGTGCGCAAATGGGTCGCTGCGTGGAACGTGGGCCAACGCGTTGCTGTACTCTTGAAGCGAGAGAATGTGCGTGAGATTAAGCGGACAATTTGTCCTCCTACAACGCGTAGTTTTCATAACGCGAATTGGATATAACGCGATGAATGTATTAGGGATTAGGGATTAATAAATGAACAAACACATTTTTATAACGCGGATGCGAACTGGATATAACGCGATCGAGCGAACAGAACTACGTTGCGCGAGTAGTAACAAGCGATTGTACGGCTGCCTCGGCGTAGCATCGCACGAGGCAGTGGGATGCTGCTGGATGCTTCTAGATGCTACCCACGCGCCTCGGTCTTTGCTCAGCCTGCGTTACGCATCTCACGTGTTATCGCGGACTCTGCTTTACCCTGCATTATACATTCTTTATTAAAACGCGACATTTTCATACCGTGGTGTAATTTGTGGCCTGCGGTAGTTTGTAAGTTTTTTTTGCGTAACGCGTTCGTGTTCGAGGTATCCACGTCAGAAAGCTGGAGGGGGGATTTTGAGGATGGGAATTAGTCCGGCACTTACTACCACACAAAAGATAAAGATCCCCCCTCTAGCTTTAACAGACTGTTGGGGAAAATGCTGTTCGCGGGCACCTATGAAGGCCGGCACGGCACAGGGGTGGGTGACCAACACCACGCCCAGCCACCTTTGTTTCCCAAGTGGCGATGTTTATACACCGCACCAGGTACTCATTTTAGGCTGAGTTGACCTAGGGGAGGCCCAGTACCGGTTCTGATAATCGTCACTGGTGTTGGCCGTGAGCGGGAATCGAACTGGGGTCGCCAGGATTGAAGCACAGCGCGCTAACCTCTGCGCCACCGCTCCCCAAGGGGCATCCTGCCACCACAGGACGCCGCTTGCAGCGGCAAAGGTGACGGAACACGCCACTATAATTAGGAACGCCGTGTTTGCCGCTCGACGATATTTCTCTCGAGTCCCTCCCCCGTGTGGAGAATGACTGCTGCGTTGTGAGGAGTCGGCAGCGGTCCTCCCCCTGAGAGATTGGCGCCTGTGATGCGAGAGTGAAATTTCCACCGCGTTGCCCTACGTCTGTGTTATGCACGTTGAAATTCTTTCGCGCTGTACGTAGCCGACCGTGCTAATCGGAGGTGCGGAATGAGCCCGCACCCCGCGCTGACCTGGGCAGGGCGACACCACGTTCGCTGGACGTGACAATTCAACTCCCTTCCTCCAGCCGTCCTGCTGCCCTCTTCTGCCCGCACCTGTTCAAATCCTCTTCTTCCCCTGCCTGTGACCGACCGCCTCTCTGCCAAATAAACACGCCGCGTCTCGAGATGCAGCCGCGTGCGCACGCTACCGCGTGTGTGTGTAACGCCACACCGTGTTGCGGTGTAGCTGTGTCAAATGGAGCGATGGGGTGTAGGGAGGGTGGATTCTGGGCTGAGGTCAAAAGTTGCCTCTGAGCTTTCCCTTGATGCCTCGTGACCGATGCGGCGATCGATCGCTCTGCGCCCGGCACCGTTTGCAGACGCTGACAACCGAGGGCCGCGCTCTCGATCACGGAAACGTCGCGGTGCCTGCCAGAGCGTCGGTGAGCGACATCCTCCCCCCTGGCTGCCGACTGGACGCTGTACTCTCCCTGTTTCTGCCTTCACCGAGTGGTCCCGGCAGCCGGCTCCGATTCCGCTCCAGTTCACTCACCGCGGCCCCGGTGCTGCCTCTGCATCAGGACAAGTTGTTTGCCACCGCCTGACCCTGTTCACGCCGGCGTTCGTACCCACGATGGATCTAAATGCGCAGTGGGGTTTATTTGTTGACTCCGTCGTTTCCACTCTCGTCCGGTGTGGTTGATGTGTAGCGGTTCACGTGCGGAGAGTGTGATTTGTAATATTGCCTGGCTTCGTCTGTGTGCAGTGTTCATACTAAGTGATTATGATTCACAGCCTTTGTCGATTAACTGCTGGATGAAGGCCTCCCCTTGCAGTGTGATTTATGGCATTTGTTAAACCATACTTCACCATGCTGGTCAGTGCAGTGCACAAACAACACAGGTGCCACTGCTCTCTCCATGTAAATATGAGTCTGTGGTTATTTTCAGTTTTTTTTCATTTATTTGTTATAGCCTTGTGAGCCATTCGGCTCTTGAATCGGGTGCAACAGCAACACACAAAAACATGAACAAGAAACATCTTATATGTGTGTGTGTGTACACGTGGTGCAGCGGTTAGCGTGCTGTGCTCCGAACGCAGCAACTCAAGTTAGATTCCCATTCACGGCCAACACCAGTGAGGTTGATCTGAACTGGACCTGAGCCTCCCATAGGTCGACTCAGCCTCAAATGAGTACTTGGTGCGATGTGTAAACATCGCCGCTGGGGAGACCAGGGCGGCCGGGTGTGGTGTTGGGCACGGGGACCACCTTGCGTCCCATGCCAGCCTTCATCGGTACTACTCACTAACAGCACTTTCACGACCAGTCTGTTACAGGCAATACGGTGGAGGGGGAGGGGGGGTCTTTGTCTTGTTGAAGAGCTGTATCCGAGGGAAGTTGGATGGAGTTCTGCAACACGCGAGGGTCACGTTCTGCGTGACCCCCGCGTGTCGCAGAACGTGACCCCTGTGCGTCGCAGCCCGAGGATGCGATCACGCCGTTGTAATCGCCATCGTTGTTGTCGAATCGATGGACGTCGCGTTTATTGATGCCGCGTGCGTCTGTGCTTTTGTCTCGGTCCCATCGTGGGGTTCAAGAGGTCGTCAGGACGTTGTGCGCAGGACGTCTCGGCATTATTCCCCACCGGGGGGTTGGTGCAGCTTGAATTTGCGTTTCGTGGATTTGTCGCACTTATGTCTCCCTTGTAAAAGATCGTTCCAGAAATGTTGTACATTGACACATTTGTCAATAATCACCGTGGCCTCAAAAGGAAAAATATATATTAGGCGACATTTCAGACGATGGCCCTTGTGCATGGCACGTAGGGAGGCCAGAGAGGTAGAGTGGATAAGAGTTAATGCCATGCGAATTGATTCCATATATTCGGATTCATTGTTTAATGGGCCATTCTGCCCATGTATGTGAGCAGCAACCTACTTGCTCAGTTTGCCTTCGACAGATACCTCGTTGTCCTCTACAGGTGAGTGTCTCACACGGGCGCTGTCTCAGCGTGACCCACGAAGCCAATCTTTGTCACTGTAGCACAGGGAAAGCACCACCACCACCAGTGCAGAGCGTAGTCCACCAATGACATTTACGATGATTGACGATGGTGATGGTGATGATGATGACGAGCTCAGTGCTTTGCTGAAATGCCCGCGAGGAGACCATTGAGATTGAGTGGCTCGCATGGCCCCTTCACCCCCAGGGCACACGCCTATATTCTGTATGATTTTGAAATATGGCTCCCGTCACGCACCTGGCCATTGCAAACGGTAGAGCGGTAAAGGAGCACCAGAGCCGACGAGCCGAATTATTGGATCAAAATCCAGATTCTCTTATACTACACACGTCCTCCACTCTCGCCGCACAAGCTTTCAAACGACTCCCTCCGTCATTTGGAGCGGTTGGAAAAAAGCTCTCGGGAAAAGCAGACGTACGTACACTGTACGTACGTTTAATTCTGTGATGCTGCAGCTGCTGTGTTGGCAGTGGTGCACAAGCACAGCTGACACATTCACAGAAAGCACCGTGGCCCGAAAGAATACGAAAAAAATTAACCCGTAAAAACAAAGTTTTTCACTATAAATCATTTATATGCGTGGCGGCTAGAGTCCTCTCGTCCTCTGGCTTGAGATGGCTGCCACCTATGGGTCAGATGATTGCCTGGCAGCATTAAGTAATTGGTAATTAAATATAAAAAAAATTCCCTAAAAAGTGTAAAATTTTGCAAATTATTTTTTCACGAAAATTAATTGTCACGCACAACGAGTCTGTGTGGAAAATGTCAGCTCGATTGGATCACGGGAAGTGGGTTAAAAAACGACCGAAAGATTTGCACGGTCGTAAGCAAGCAAGCACGCAAGCAAGCAAGTTAACTTAATATAAAGGATTCAAAAATAGGTGACGATTGAGGCATTGGCCCTTTTTCATCGCCGAGAGTGCGTACATATGCCCATATAAGTTGCATGTTACGCGACAAAATAGATCAGCAGACAATGCTTCCTTATCCAATCTCCCTAATATATAAATACAAATATATCTTACACAACCCATGAGCAGCACTGGCCCCTCTGGAAGTGCCTAATTTCAGCAGCATTGGTTCAACACAAACAAAACTCTGGACCAACTTCAACAGAGTCTAAAACTATTTAAAACTAAACTATTTTTATTTTACCAGGCAAGGCCCACTAACTGT
The DNA here is from genome assembly GCF_015708825.2 of Lethenteron reissneri. Classification (NCBI taxonomy): domain Eukaryota; kingdom Metazoa; phylum Chordata; class Hyperoartia; order Petromyzontiformes; family Petromyzontidae; genus Lethenteron; species Lethenteron reissneri. The sequence goes on from NC_083814.1 coordinate 2,706,178, forward strand.
TCAGCTCTTTTTCAAAGCGAACTGGCCACAACGAAGTGGCTTTTCACGTGGAAATGTATAGCAGCCAAATACTCTAAACACATGTTGATTCTAAATGTGGAGGGAAAAACCGGAGGACCCGGAGAAAAATCTACATGACCATAGGGAGTCAGGCTCACTTGAGCCTGACGTTATCGGCAAGGAACCAGCTCTTAGTAAGGCACGGGTTCTTAGTTGTGTGGATCGTCGCGTATGCTGTGGGTGGGTGTGCACGTCGGAGTCACCGGTGGAGATGAGTGCCGCCCTGCACCTCCTGGTTGAGGCTCTCTGTCGAGTCTGTGGGCTGCGCTCAGCAGCTCTGCTCACGCTGTGTTCCGCGTCTTTGCGAGGCGCCCTTGTCTCTAAACTAAACAATTACTTTCAATGTTTTATTTTACCAGGTAAGGCCCCACTCGGGTATATGGCTCTTTTTCAGAAGCGACCTGGCCACAAATTATTGCTCAACGAATTGGCTTACGTGGAAATATATAGCAGCCGAATTATCTAAAGGCATTTTTCTAAATGCGGAGGGAAAAACCCAGAGAAAAATCCACGCGACCACAGGGAGAGAAACATGCAAACTCTACATATACAGCAGGCGTCAGGGTCGGGATGGAATCCACGACCTCCTGTAGACCAGGCGAGGTAGTTAACATCTTGCCACCGTGGCGTCTTACATCGTGCTCGGGCGTTTGGACACCGCAGGGAAACTTTCCTTCACAGCGCAGGAGCAGACCCAATATTCTCCCTTGTACACAAGGCACTTATTTATACTCTGCCAGCAAACCCGTTGCATCGCGGTGCTAGTGCATGAGAACAGTCGACGCTTTGTTTAAAAAGTGACGTGGCCAGGAGATGGCAGCACAGCACTGGATCCGTGAATCTATCTTGAAGCATGGGTTCTCTCTTGGGTACGCCAGTTTCCTACCATATGGCAAGCAATCATTAATGGAATTTGCTTAAACGTCCCCTATTCAGGGCCCTCCTGAAAAGGCGTCCTGAGGCTTTTCCTGATTAAACAGAGGGCATTCATTTTATTCACTGCCCCCATTTAACTTTACCCAAGGACCGGATTTAAAAAAAGAAAGAAAAATATCAAAATCGGCTGTGGGAGATTTCCTAACGGGGGCTGGTGAACCGTGACACCAGCGCACACCGCGGCCTGCGCTTACAGATGAAGTCACGGGATGTTTAATTATATTATCTACTTTGCAGCAGATGGTACGCGTTGGTAATCCCCCCCCCCACCGCTGGAAATTTCCCGGGAGGCTGTGGGAGTTGAACGGTCGCCGGTCGCACCCACGCGGACTGGGCTCGGCCGGGCGGGCGTGCCACACCCCCCCCCCTGACCACAAGCCACTTGGGGGCTTCAGCACTTTTGCAAGTTGGTGGTGTCCTAATGGCAAATGGTTCCTGGTGGTTATTGCTTTGATTGCAGATATTTCAGTGGCCGGGTCGACAGTGGTTGCTAATGCTGTCCTTAGTGACTCTTGTCACGCTATAAAAGACAAAGATCCCCCGTATAGCCTTAACAGACTGTTGGGGCAAGTGCTGTTAGCGAGCACCTATGAAGGCCGGCACGGCACGCGAGGGGGTGGGTTGCCAGCACCACACCTGATCGCCTTTGCCTCCCGAGTAGCGGTGTTTACACAGCGCACCAGTTACTCAATCGAGGCTGAGTCGACCTCGCGGAGGTCCAGCACTGGTTCAGATAATCGTCACCGGTGTTGGCCGTGAGCAGGAAGCAAACTCGGGTCGCCAGGTTCGTAGCGCAGCGCGCTAACCGTTACGCCTCCGCTCCCTACAAACCTCACTATACACAGTGTAAGACAACCCCTGCTCCACACACTGTGTATGCTTCACAACAAACAACGAGCGGAGCGCTTGGCAGTCAAAACGCAGAAAGTTGGCACAGTAGGGGGGGGTGCACAGGTGGTGTATCTGCCAGCCATCTCGGTCCATCAACACATGGCACCTGGGTTTATCCCGTGATCTGTTAGTGGGCGTTCGACATTTTCGTGGCCTTAAAGTGCACATAGCCTGGCACAAGCACCTTGGTGATGTCACCGCCACTTAGTGGCGAATAGCGGTTGTTGTTGTTTAACTTTGACCAGGGGTGGAACATTGTGTGGGTGCCTCTTTGCCTGCCAGGTGGCTCAGCGGTCCAGCGAGCAGCCCGGAGCCGGTAGGTTGCAAGTTCAACTCCTCCTGGTTCGGCGGATTGATTCAGCCCATTATCCAACCAGGGTCGATAAAATGAATACCACTTTGTGGGAAAGTCAACAGCGGTTGTCCTACGTATAGTCTTACTCCTGTCATAGGAATGTGCCTTATTTTACCAGGTAAGGACCACCGAGCTATACAGCTCTTTTTCAGAAGCGACCTGGCCACAAATGATAGCTCAACCAAGTGGCTTATCACGTACAAATGTAGAGCAGCGAAACACTCTGAACGCGTGATGTTGATAATAAATATGGAGGGGAAGATCCGGAGAAAAATCAAGGCGACCATGAGGAGAACACGCAAACTCCAACTATACAGCAGGCATTAGGGTCGGGATTGAGCCCAAGACCTGTTTATCAGGCGAGGGAGTTAACATCTCACAGGAAATCAAGATGAGCGGGAAATCACGTTGAATTGACATTTGTCTTTTACGCAAAAACATATTGGGGGAGGGGGGTGAGGATGCCCACGGCCATCGCGGTGCGTGTGCATGTGTGGTGCGGTGCTAGTGTGGTGCGGTGTTAGTGTGGTGCGTGTGCGTGTGTGGTGCGTGTGCATGTGTGGTGCGGTGCTAGTGTGGTGCGGTGTTAGTGTGGTGCGTGTGCGTGTGTGGTGCGTGTGCGGTGAGCGATCACAGACACTTTCTGACCGCACTCCGCAGCGGCGCGCGCTGCCCGGCCGCCCCGGGGCCTCCCACAAGGGACGGCCGGCGACGGCGCTCATTAACGATGCGCCTTGAGATTTTTTTTTATCATGAGGCAAGAGCCGGACTTGCCATCGGCACACACGCCGCGGTCGTTCGGCGTGGCGCTCATTAACGATGCGCCTTGAGATATTTTTTTTATCATGAGGCAAGAGCCGGACTTGCCATCGGCACACACGCCGCGGTCGTTCGGCGTGGCGCTCACGACCGCGGCGACTGGCGACTCGGGGTGGGGAGGCGGTGAATCATCGATGGCTTTGCCGGTGCCAGCGAGGGCCTTCTCTTGCCCGGGCTCCTCGTCGTTGAACGCTCGCCGAGCGCTCAAATCAAAAATGTTTCTTGTTCATGTTTTTGTTTTGTGGCGGTTGCACCCGAGTCAAGAGCCGCATGGCTCACAGGGTTGTACCTAATAAATGAAACTGAAACTGAAAAGGCACGCGCAACGTGATTTGCGAATGTGACTTTCATCCTCGCCCGCGCAGTATCATCGGTGATTCAATTTGAATGTGCAATGAGGGGACTCTGTCGTCTGTGTCGTCTTGGGGTGGTCTGAGGCTGTTCTTGCTGTTGTTGTTTCTGCCTTGCTCAAGCCTGGGAATTGGTGTGCCTACATAATTTGAGTTCATATACTTGTTTACGGATATTTTTTGTTAGTGATATGCTTCCCATTCCTTTACTTAGCACTCCTATCCTAGTGGTGTTGTTTGTTGTTGTTGTTTGTTGTTGTAACGTTTTCACCTGTCCCTGTTGGACAGCTGTAAAAAAGAGCTTCATAACTCATCGGATTTCTCGAGGATAAATAAAGATTCTGATTATAGAAAGACCAAGATCCTCCCCCCGACCACCATTGAGGCCTTTCACTGACTGTTGGGGTGAGTGCTGTCAGCTGGCACCTATGAAGGACAGTCCACCGCGCCAGGGGGCGGTGTGACCAGGCGCCATGCCTGGCCGCCTCTGCCTTCAAAGCAGCTAAGGTTTACACATCGCACCAGGCACTCATCTGAGGCTGAGTCAACCTCGGGGGATCCCACGACCGATTCACATTTTCACCACTGATGGTAGCTACACTATATTCTTGGGTCTTTCCTGCAGTTACGAAAGCTTTAAGTCATGATTCAAACGCTACACTGTCATATAAATAAACATGTAACGCCTTTGAATGGTTATATAGCCTTGAATAACCCCTTGCCGCACTCGTGATTTCACGTCGCACGGTGAAAATCATCGGCAGTGAAGGCTGGCACGGCGGCGGTCGACCAAGCAGACTGCTGTGCACACGACGCCTCGCAACGTGGGACATGACATGCGCACAGGCACGGGGATTCTATTGGGATCGCAATCCTCCTGTACTGGCCTCTCGCTCCTCAAGTGCAGCTGTGTGCTTAGAAAAACAACAATTATTATTATTATACACGTTCGACTTTAGTTGCACGGCCAACTTTGTACCCGTGGCACTCCACATGATTTAAACTGCAGTCTCCAACTGTTATTCGTAACTTTGTCTCTCTCTGGCCTCTCTTTTTATAGTCCTGTCAAGAAGGGCCATTTTAACACAGAAAGGTTTTTTTTGGGTTAGATCGTGTAAATATAAATGTGTCGTTAAACCCGCCGCCACCCGATACGGCCATTGCCTGGAATGTCACCAATGAAATATTTTTTCTTTTAAGTTCCCCCGGCGTTGTTGACACGGACCGTGTGTGGAGTGTTATTTGCTAATTGTGCTTGTGCACCACTGCCAACCCAGCAGCAGCAGCGGCGGCAGCAGCAGCGGCATCGCCGAATAATTCGATTAAAAGTGTCGATGGTGGTCGGTAAATCCGTTTTCACGCAGACCGGTGGAATGCGTGTCAGATAATATTTTTCCTTCCCCCACTAAGTGCAAATGGAAAAGCCGCCGCGCGAATTTCCCGTCGCCCGCATCCCCGTCCGTGTGTCGGATCGCGCATCTACCGCGTGCTGCTTGCAACGTAATCTGGCTGGGAGGGCAATGTGGGTAGAGTGCTTGGAATTAGGTTGGCCCCGCTGTGAGCCAACTGCCCTTCTATTTACGGGCGGATGAAAACGGCGCACCACCTTGTGAGAAAGTCAACGTTGGTTGGCCAGTGAATTGACTGGCCCCTTTCCATACGAATGTGGAATTTGCATCTCTGGCTGAGAACTGACACTCGAGAGAGGCTGCGGAACAGTTTGGCAATTTGACTTTGATCAACCGAGAGGGCCGTCTTAAACTCACCAAACACCGGGGCTCCCATCGAGCTTTTGTGGAAATTAAATTTGTATCATTAATGTCGCTTTGTTGTTAGCGAGACGGTTTGAGGAAGCTGTGAGACAGCCTCCAAAGGGACGTCGTGCTGCGCATGCCCTTTTACATGTTTATGTTTAAGTGAGTGTGCGATGCGAGTTTCGCGTGCGCACACACACGCGCGTGTGTTCACGAGTTTGTATGCACGAGAGTGTGCGTGTATATGTGTGCGTGGGCGTGTACGTAGGTGTGTGCGTATGATGTGTGTGTGGGAAATCACCAGCAGTTTTCCTATGGAGTGAGTGGCCCTGAAAAATGGAAAATTTCCAATTTGGTTTGAGAATCAGTGTGGAATTCCGCCAACGAAGATGACGAGGACCACACCGCGCTCATTTGAGCGTTCGCTTTGCTGGAAAATGTAATTCAGTGAGTGACCCGAGCACATACCCCCAGGGCATCCCTCACAAAGCGAATAAACAATCTCACAAAAAAGATTCTGCGAAGGTTACTCACATGGCATTGATTGATTGGTTGCTCATCGCCATTAGGATCATCGCCGCCATCGTTATTCCTGACTGCGTTTGGCGTGAACTGTTTTCTGCGGTGGGGAGGGGGCCTCCTTTACCCCCCCCCCCTCTGCTGCACCGCTCTAAATTTAGCGGCAATTAAAGTCGGAGGCTGGAGACAACAGCGAGAGCCGGGCCCTAGCCTGTTGCGGCCCTCCCTGCCACACGCGCACGCAGAGGTGGCGGCGCTCAGATGGGCTCGGTGCCCCGGGGAAGCGCCCGTCCGTAGAAACGTTTAATAATTCACGGAGGGAGCGCGCGCGCCTCGGTGGCGGTGGACGGGCGGGCAGCTAATTAACCTGCGCCCGCGTTGTGACACGGAGCTCGAATGCCACCGGGCCTGCGCCCCGTGCTCACGCCGCACACGGAATAGCAGAAAGCGCGCGAGCCCGTTTACCTATCGACTGGACTGTTGACAATAGCACCGCGTTGTGTCGTGCGCTGGCAACGTTGTGCCCGTCGGCGCTCTACGGGAAAGGGAGTCGAGTCGAGGTTGTGACGCATCGAAAAAGATCGAGGAACGGGAAGAGAGGAGAGAGGAGAGAAAGAATGGGGAGTAAGAGGGAAAGGGATTCCATGGGAAACGGGAGCAAAGGGTCAGGAGAGATGAGGACGGGGAGGGAGAGGCTGCGTTAAGGGCCTCGCTGCTGTTGCGCACAGCAGCGTCTGTTTTCAGAGGGGGCGGCGGCAGTGAGAGGCGGAGTGAATCAGAGTGGGGGTGTGGCCACGCAGAAGTCGCCTGAGTTTACGGGCTGCTGGGGCTGATGTCGGTAAGAGAGATACGTGTTGTACAAGGAGCCTGCCACGGCGGTTTAATGATTCGCACAACGGATTTGCAATCCAAAGGTCGCCTGTTCGATTCCATCTCCCGGCGTGGCAGTTGAAGCAACGGGACAAGTTTCTCAAGTCCCCCCTCGCGCCGTGTAAGTGGTAACACCACAGTCGATCGGTAGGTCGCGTGCGGCGGGGTAGAATATTGGGTACTACCCACTTCTTCCAACACATGTGACCATTGTGGAAGAGTAGACCAAATACCCTCCAGAGCTCTCTCTAGTGGAGGCCCTTGCCTGCCGGCAGTGGTGTGAGCGGGCAATAGCAGGCCTACCCCTTTGTCTTTGTACCCTTTATTGGATACAAACACGGACTCGCCCGAGAAGAGCTGCATTATTAACGACTTCAACTTGAGCTGGAAATTGTTACAAATGAGTGCTGTCCCCCCTCACGTGGGTTTTCTTCTTCTTGCAGGCACTCTGGACACGTGCATTCAAAAGTCATCGGTCAAACAATCCCAGTCGCAGGATCCTCTTGACGAGAGTGTATTGAGACTCGAGCTTTGCACGGAAACGTCCACAGAGGTTGCAAGGCCAGTTGAGTTGGAGTTCTTGGTTTAGCAATCATGAGCATCAGTTATCACATATCCACTGCTGCATGAAGGGCTTCCCCATGCTCTCCCAGCCCTTGTGGTGTGCCATGATGCCATCATCCATCTTACTCCTTGCACGTCGGCTGATCTCATCACTCCATCTCCGCGGTGGGTGTCCCCCTGGGGGCGGGTTCCATCCTTTGGCTGCCCATTGCCTCACCAGCCTCGCGTCCATCGGGCCGTTATCCCTTCTGGCAAATGTGTCCTGTACAGGTCCACGTGGCGTCTGGAATTTGCGTCGGGTTCTCTGCTCTTCGTGTGTATCCGCTGGTCGTGTCTCCCGGCACAATTCCCAGGCCGGTCGGTGCCCTTTTCAGATGATATTTCCCCCTTTTTCTTTGTCGGTGTACGTCCGTCATAGCAGGTCGTATGCGCCGATCGGACACTTTATTTCTGAATTTAACAAATTATTGGGTGATGCTCCTCTGCTGGTAGTGGTGCACAGGCGCAATTAATAATCAAAAACCACCGTCCATAGAAGAAAAACAGAAAATATTTTATCGGCGACGTTTCCTGCCGATCGTATGTTTTATTTAAAAGCACTGTTGAGTGTGAGTATACATTTTTCCGTCGGTAGAGTGGTATATTTTTTATTTTATGAATTTCACTTTCCAAGAGCACCCCAATATGTTCCCTCTCTCTCTCAGCTCTCATACATTGCCATTTTGATCCCATTCTGCCTTTTCCCTAGGTATGAATTACTCGGTTGTATTTATTTACCAGTTGTGTCCCACCTTCAAATACATGCTCTTTATTTTCAACCGGTCTGATTTGAAGCAGACATCGCCACTGACGTTGGCCGTGGTCGGGCATCAAACTCTGGGT
>NC_083814.1:2721814-2749314 GCF_015708825.2 Lethenteron reissneri
ACTCGGCTTGTTCTAGAGTGGAGACGCGCCTCCATTTAACTCTTGATATAAATCCAAGGAGGCTGCACGTAGACGAGAAACAAGGATATATATTTTGTTTAAATGAAATTGGCAGCGCGATATTGAAAACGGAGAACGTCAACACGGCACAGTATCCCGTTGCGAATTACGCTCGTAATTTATTTTTGACTGTCGGTTCGTGGCGTCGTCGCTAAATCGCTCCGGCTCGTGGCTGACGTCGGCCAGAGAATGAATGGCACGGCTTTGATGGGATTGCGTATCCCCCGATTTCCACCGTGCCGGAAAACGCGGCCGCTGTGGTCGGTTTACTGCAGCGGCATCGCTGAGGTTACCCATCGTGACACTGATGGGCCACTGCCTAATAGCCTTCCGATATTAGCAAGCCACTGAGAGCGATGCACTTTTAAATTATCTAGATTGAAAACTCATTTTTTTAAACTGCATTTTGCGTTTAGTTTGTTGTGCTTTTCCCGCACCTCCGATTAGCACGGTTGGTTACGTGCGGTGCTAAAGAAGTTTAACGTACATACATACGGCATTTCATCTGTTGGATACAACATACAATACTTACGACATTTCATCCGTTTGATACAGCAATTCGACATGTGCTCTCATATCCTCATTCACGATTATTTCAGAAAGCGACATCTTAAGTTTTAGAAAACCAAATATATTGACTTCAGTATGAAGTTGTCAACCGGTTGTTACACGATGTCCCGTGTTGGTGTACACGATTGGATATCAAATACGCAAATACACTTTGCGGTGCATCTTTGTGAGCTCTCTGGCGCGTTTCTTAACCGCGTAATGTTCGGCACGACATCCGACGTCTCGCTCCACCTGCGTTTGTTTTGCCGAATAACTGCGAGCACAACTACGAGAAAAAATATGAACTCTAAAGCGGCCATCCACATTTTTATTTCCTTCAAATAAATTGCATCGATGCATCTGTGAACGCACCAGGAGGAAGAGGGGCACGCACACTACAACGCTGGCTCGGGTAGACATTATATCTGGTTATGATGCTGCCTGCTGCTGCTGCATAGGCAGTGGTGGCGCATAACACACAAACAACAACAAACTTAACACATTTGTCAATAACAACACTGTGGCCTGAACAAATATATAACAATAATATATAATTGGCGACGTTTTAGAGCAACGGCCCTTCATTGTGGCTCACAGATAGAGGGGCCAGAGAGACAGAGACTGCATCATGCGGCCTGATGAGAATTTTGTTTTTAATGTTTTCTGATGACCGGTTCTTAAATTGGCATCTGAATAGTTACACTAATATCTATGTTGTATGTATTGTTCGACCTCTTTCGCACCGTACGTAGCCAACCGTGCTAGTCGGGCGTGCGGGGGGGGGGAAGGACAACAACCTAACACATAAAAAGCAACAACACAGAAAACAACAACAACAACAACAACGAGACGCGACCAGGGACGTTACCAACTACACAACCCGACAGGGAACACAAACGTGGGCAAATGTTGCGACGCGGATGCACACAAACACACAAAGACAAAGATCCCCCCTATAGCCTTAACATACTGTTGGGGCAAGTGCTGTTAGCGAGCACCTATGAAGGCCGGCACGACGCTATTGGGCAAAGGACAAACATTTGTTTTCATCGTGAAGTACTGTATTGCTACTCGCTGTTGTAGTTCTGCATATTATACAAAGTCAACGCACACTGAACGCGCCTGCCTGTTCAAACGAGCCTGGGTCCAGTCTCACGTCCATTGGTGGCCTTGAGCCAGTGAGGGAAACTCCACATTGCCAGAGCGGGGGCGAGTTTATCCACAACACCTGTTGCCTTCCTACACAACGGGCACCATTCTATAAATCCCCGAGTGGGATCATTTGCCGAGTCAATCTCCCAACTGGGATTGGAACCCCGCGACCTTCTGAACCGTTGCCGTGGTTGGAGACTTGTGAACCGTGCGAGGCACCCATCTGTGCATCATCGTTGTACGTACATACGCGCATACGTTGAACTTCTTTTGCGCCGTACGTAGCCAAGCGCGCTTATCGGAGGTGTAAGTGATGCGGCTTTGCGAAGCGGTTTTGCGAAGCGCCAGCTTGCCCATTCCCCATCAGTGTGGTGGTGCACGCGCGTATTCCGTTTCTCCTGTTCATTTTCGCAAATTCTCAATGGGTTTCGCGGCAGAAGTAAAGGGCTGTGCAAGAACTCGCACTTGGCCAGCTTCACGTAGCGGTCGGGTTTCGGAAGTGCAGGTGGTGTGGGTTGTGAATATCAACCGAACGTGGAACTCCCATCCAATTTCTACTGCGGTGACACATCCGTGCGTACGGTCGTGTTCCCCTACAACGCGGTAGTAGTTGCATTCCTGAACAACACCGCGTTATGGAAAATCGCGTTATGTTATTTAATATCGGGTAAATCACAGTCCGCGATAACACGTGGGATGCGTAACGCAGGCTGAGCAAAGACTGAGGCGCGTGGGTAGCATCTAGAAGCATCCAGCAGCATCCCGCTGCCTCGTGCGACGCTACGCCGAGGCAGCCGCACAACCGCTTGTTCCTACTCGCGCTGCGACGTCGTTCCGTTCGCTCGATCGCGTTATATTCAATTTGCATCCACGTTATAAAAAAATTATTCCCTAATAGATTCATCGCGTTATAGCCAATTCTCGCCCTGATAACACGTGGCGTTATAGAAGGACAAACTGTGCTGTATGTTGAACTTCTTCGCCAGCCGTGTTCATGGGACAGGTGCGGGGGAAGGGCAACAAACTTAACACAAGAAGCAGTTCTCAAGAAATGAGTTTTCGATCTCGATGATTTAAAAGTGCACAGCTCCCAGCGGATTCATAATATCGGAAGGCGATTAGGAAGTGGCCCATCAGCGTCACGTGGAGACATGGACTACCTCCCAGCATCCCTGGGCGCTTAGACATCGATGCCCAAACGGACGCAAGCCTCTTATAGCCCATTGCTACCGTGGGTAGACATTGACAGCCCCTTGTTTATTTTCTCTGTCGATCCACTACGTGCGTCGTTGGGGGGGGGTTACCCGGCCATCCTTCATCACGCCGGTGCAGCCCAGCGCGGGTTGGTGAGGGGGGCCGACAAGGACCGGTTCAGATATCACTCGCCCATTATTATTATTATTGTTTTATTATTATTCTGTGGCCCGGATTCGAACTCAAGGTTTGCCGATATTCATAGAGCAGAGCGCCAACCGCTACGCCCCGCCGTGCGCCGCGCCGTCTTGTGTTCGGCGGCACGTGCAGTGTTGCACATCGGTGGTGGTGCGGTCACTGCGATGTGCACTGCGCTCATGAAGTCGGCGACCCGGGTTCGATTACCCGCTCACTGCTGACACGGTTCGCCAGTACAATGTACGAACTGGCCGTAGGCGGCCCTCACCAAACCGCGCCAAGCAGCGCGTGGTGAAGTATGGTCAAATAACCCCCACGGATAAACAGCGCGAGTTGGGATGATAGAGTGCTCAAAATGATCATGACCACAATGACGGGCGCGGTAAAGTACGGGTCAGACGACCGCCACGGGCTGGCACGGGCACGGGGGGAGGCTTTCATCCAGAGGGTTGACGAACGGGGCAGCGCGGGATTAGACGACTCGTGTACGTGACCCTTCTCTGACCCCCACCCTAAGCGTTTCGCATTTGGGACCCGGCCGCTGTGACCCACGGAGGCGTTGATTCCCCGCTGCCTTCTCCGCGTGGTCTCAGGGCTCTCCCCTCCGATAAGCCTAAGGAAGGCTTTCTTTGCCGGTAAATCTCCCACGCGGCGTACGACCCCGCGTGCTCGACCGTGCGTGCCGGCGGAGGAGGTCACACGAATGTCGCCGCCTGGTAATCCCCGTCCGTTGTGATCGCGCTGCAGAGGCAAGAAGCCCTCGCTAATCTCGCCACCACCCCTCCTCGCTCGCTCGCCCAGAACCCCCCGCTCGTCGCCAGGTGCGGCGCACGGCACACGACAAAGATCCCCCTCATAGCCTGAACAGACTGTTGGGGCAAGTGCTGCTAGCGAGCACCTACGAAGGCCGGCACACGAGGGGGTGGGTGGCCAGCACCACGCCCGATTGCCTTTGTCTCCCCAGTGGCGATGTTTTTAACACCGCATCAGGTACTCATTTGAGGCTGAGTCGACGTAGGGGAGGCCCAGGACCGGTTCAGATAATCGTCACTGATGTTGGCCGTGAGCGGGAATCGAACTCGGGTCGCCAGGTTCGTAACACAGCGCTAGACTACCCGCGCGGCACAAGCGCGCACACACGCACACAGAGAGGCAGCGTACGTACGCAGACCTCGTGAGAGTACATTGAGTACAAACTATTTATATTTTTAGCAGGTAAATGCCCACTGAGCTATGTAGCTCTTTTTCAGAAGCGACCTGGCTATCACAAATAATAGCTCAACGAAGTGGCTTATCATCATGTGTGGAATTTATAGCAACTAAATACTCTAAATGCATGTTGTTAATTCTAAATGTGGAGGGGAAAACCGGAGGACCTGGAGAAAAATCCATGCGACCACGGGGAGAGAGACACCGCAAACTACAAATATAGAGCAGGCGTCAGGGTCAGGATCGAACCCACGACCTCTGGTATACCAGGTGAGGTAGTTAACATCTTGACACCGTGGCACCGGCTTAGCTGGCGTCTCTCTTTAGCATTAGATGTGGATTACAGTCACAAGATACAATAACAATACGGTAATGTGAAATGGTGCAATGTACTGTACAGCCCTTTTATCAAGCCACTGATTAATGAAGGCCTCCCACTGCCAGTCACAGGGATTTGTTTGACCATACTTCACCACCAGTGCCGGTTTGGTCAATGATGGTTTGTGAATGGAAGAACCAGGACCGGTTTAAATAGCACTCACGACTTTTATTAATATACAATACGTTGAACTTCTTTGGCACCGTACGTAGCCAACCGTGCTAATGGGAGGTGCGGGGGATGGATAACAATCTGAACAGAAAATCAGCTCTAAAGAAATTCGTTTTCAATCTAGATGGTTTAAAAGTGCATAGCTCCCAGTGACGTCCTAATATCGGAAGGAAGAGCGTTCCAGACGGCCACAGAAGCACATCTGAAAGCGCGCGATGCGGTAGCCGTCTGTGTTCGATGGCCGAGCCAAAATCCGCTGCTGCGATGATGACCGCAGTTTGCGTGATGGCTTCTGCTCCTTGACTTGGGGTGAGCTGTGGCCGGGAGTTGAACTTGGGTCGCCGGGTTGATGGGTGCAGCGCATTGAGACTGACGCGTCATCGTGGATGAATGACCGTTGGCGGCTCCAGCCAGCGGTGGAAATTCCACATCCCAAATCCAGCTTTAGGCTTCCGTGACGAAGAAGCCGGGTTCTCAAGCGTGGCGATGTTTACGATCTCAGTCTTCGGCGCAGTATTAAAGTTTGGTTTCCACACAATTTGGCGGGTTTCCATGCAATTTGGCTGATTGCGGCTTTGAGATTTTTGACATTTTGGTTCGATTGATGCGTGACCCGCGCTTGATTTCGGCCAGGCATGTCCCGGTCAGTGTCCTGGGAAATATGTCTGCAGCTGGTAGCGGGTAGCTGGTACAACACCCGCATTCAGTGTCCCTCTCACTGTGGCTTTCACGTTCCTGAAATAGTCGATCGGCGATCCGGAAAAACGCTCCTCTCCTGAGCGTGGCACGGCATGCTGCTCTGTGGATAAAACTGCCCTTTGAAGTGGCTTTAGAAGGAGGCGGTGCACGGTGATTCATTGCACGTTGCGGAGCCTCGAATTGAAATGTATTCATCTCATGACTTCATAGTGAACATACAATTAGTAAAAAAAAACGGTGGATTAAAAAAATAGTTTTACTGTGAGAACATTATGTTACAAGACGTTACGGCATACTTCTATGAAAGCGTATTGGTCAGATGTGTACATCTCTCTGCTTGAATGAGCACGAGGGCAGTGGCAGTGACGGTGGTGGAAATTCCGCGTTCCCATGACGAGGACCAGTCTAGCCACAGAACAACCATTCTCAGTCTTCCACAGAGTGGCATCCATTTGGCAAGTTGAATCGCTGATCGGCAAATTTGCCTGTAAATGTCTTAAGACAACCATTCGCATGGCCAAAGTTACTGAGCCTAAATATCTTTGTGCAAAATCAAAGGAAGTTTTCTGATGGATAACTTTTGCCCCCTTCCCGTAGCAATGTGGAATTTCCACAGTCTGCTCAGGGTCACCAATGAATACGAGCCCTACCCCTGTACTTGACTGAGCAGGGTGGGATGCCTTGACCGTTGACTCAGACTCACGTGGTCGATGGACAGCGCAGCTCTCAACCAATGCGCTTTCAGGAGGTAGTACCCGCGTGTTGTTCGGCACGACGTCCGACGTTTCGTTGCACGTGCTGGGCACTTCTTTAGGAACCGGCGTGTTCATTTTGAACAGACTCCTTACTCGTGGACCGTTCCTCACAAATTCAACTTGCATTTACCAAAACATCCCAATGCTGAAAGATGCCACTGCAGATCGCTCGATTGGGATCAATCTCACAGCAGCAGCAGCAACCCCCCCCCCCACCCTATAAATGCTTTGATAGCAGCATCGTCTTCTCTGTCCTGACACTGGAAGTGGGACACTGGTAGTGGGACTAGGCCCAAAAGAAGGCTGTCGCTGGTGTCGGCCAATCAGTTTCAAAGACAATTTGTACATTATCAGACAATGCGCACGCGTTGTGAACTACCGCGCGTGTGACACGTTGCAGCGGGGTCATTTATTTTGTTTCAGCAAGCGACGGTTTTGTGACGGCCGTTCCCCGGTGTCGGCTGACATCTGCTGTTCTCGAGTGGTAGCTCACGATGTCCGACAGGATTTTCGATTTTTTTTTTTTACACCGACTATGATCCGCTTAATTTCAATTCACCCGTCGTTTGCAAGAGACCTCGGTAGCCCTGTTGATCGAGCAACGCAATTAACGAGTGCACAAAGGACGTCTCCTTCACGCGCCCGTCTCTCTACAAAAGCAGCTCGGAGTATTTGTTTCGCAAGACATCGAGCCGCACGGCCTTCTTGTAGGAGTTGTTGCAGCATGTCAGCATGCTCAACGTCAGTTTAACACGGGGGCTTTTCGCGACCAATATCATCCATAATACAGATTTTTTTTGGGGTTAGGTCGCGTAAATATATAAATGTGTCGTTAAACCCGCCACCACCCAACACAGCCAATTAGTAAGGTTTGTCACGTAAACAAAACGTGCTAATTCGTGACGAGTACAGCACTCCGGTGTGTTGAAGAGCAAATCCACAACGTATTTATTTCACACGCGCGCAGCATCGCACCCTGAGCAGCACGGGTGCGTCACTGCCACGGGACTAAACCTTCCGTGTCCGCTGCGACATCGTAAATGATAAAATCACGAAGAATAGGGGCCGTATTCTTAGTCACGGCACTTTCAAAACAATCATTCGCGTCCTTGTGAAAAATGTAAATCAAGTAACTCAGCAATGTCTCTCCCACATACAAAGTAAAGGCATTTTTTTCTTTACACAAACCATCAGCCGCACGGCACTTTGGGAGTGCGTAATCTCTCCAGCGTCGATTCAAGACGAGCAAAACTCTGGACCGGTTTCGACTTGCAGTGTCTCGACAGCAGTCGGGTTTGCTTGAATCAATGCCGTCGAACTGCAGAGCTGTCGACCCACACGGCTCACTCCGTATTCTTGTGCAGGGAAATTGAGTTTTCAGGTCCATACGGTGAACATCCGTTTCAATATGGGCACAAAAAAATTTGATTTCTTTGTGTTTCTCCCTTGTGATGGGACTTTGTCGGGTGAAAGTTGAGATTTATACGGACACGGGGTGACCAATAAGGTCTGAATTGTTCTGTAATTAGGTAGGGCACTGATAAGGGTTTGACAGCTATGTAACTGCCCATCTTATAGGCGAGGTCTTCGTCAGCGATTGTTGTTGTTGTTGTTTAAATGTATTACCAATTCAGACGTGACACCGATGACCAAATCACTCGGGAGCGCGCCCCCATCGCGTCAGACCTCGCAGGCTCAGCGGGCGTTGAGCCTGGTTAGTCCGCGGGCGGGCGACCACCAGAGCGAACGAGAGGGGAGCAGTGGGCGACGTGGACACCAGAGGGCGGTGCAAAATACAAATCCGTTGTCCACCTTCCTCCTGCTCGCCCCGCACCTTCACCACCCACCCCACGCACTGACCAGCGGGGTGAAGTACGGGGCCGTCCATAAATGACGTCACGCACCTGGGGGGGGGGGGGGTTGAGAAATGTGACGTCACATCAAAATGCGCAACTTTAAATAAATATAGACAACACGTTCTACTTAATTAAATAGACTTTTTAATAAATGTTTTTTCCTACAACATCAGAGTACAGCGCCACATTAAATACGCACTACAATGACAATAGTTTAAAGCGATTTGAAGCATGTTTTATTTTGGGGAGGGTGGGGGCAGAGCTTTGTGACGTCATATTTGAGGGGGGGTCTGACTTTTTGTGACGCCGCGTGACGAAGGGGGGGGGGGGTCAAAAATCGTCCAAAATCGTGTGACGTCATTTATGGACGGCCCCTACGGTCGAATGATCTTCGCTGCCAGCACGGCGCGCGACGCCCTTATCCAGCAATGGACCTGCACTCGTGCACAATGAACTTGCACACGCGCACACGAAACGGCTCGCTGTTGGTAACGATTGACGACCAATTGTGTTGCATCTCAATTTCTGGAGTCCTGTGACGAGGCGAGAGATGCTCTGCTGGAGCCCGCCAGGGCATCTTAGCAAGTCAGGACGCGACCTCGCGCCTCCATCAGAGTGTCATGATTCTTGTTCGTGAACACTTAACTCTTTCCCATTCCGATGACGCGCGTGTACGCCGTCGGTTCTTCCATTCCCTTCCGATGACGTACGTGTACTGCGTGTGTGTATGTACGTGTGCTGCGTGTGTGTATGTACGTGTGCTGCGTGTGTGTATGTACGTGTGCTGCGTGTGTGTATGTACGTGTACTGCGTGTGTGTATGTACTGCACGTCATCAGAACGGAATCGGAAGTAAAAGGCCACGCGGGAGGGCGCGTGGCACAGTTTGGCGCCAGCTATCTTAGAGTGCGGTCGTGTCGCTAGAGTTCTCTGCGGCGAATAGCAATGCCTTTTAAAACAACGGCGCTACGCCTCTCTAAATAAAAAAGTAATATTTAAAAATACTTTTTTTAAAACACGCTTTAATTAAATGTACCGTACGAGTAATGGCAGAACTCCACGACTCTAGGAAGTGGCCCTGAGGCTTGCCACAGAGTACGGGGCTGTGGTGATTTCCAGCCAACGTAAGTTGAGCGTGGACAATTTGACCCAAGGCGAAACATAACGTATAAAAAAGATGGTTTAAAATATTTTTTTTAATTTTTTATGATATAATATAGTATTATCATCAGTATGACATAAGTATACCAAGTTTGCAGTCGATACCACATTGGGAAGTGGGTTAAAATTGAGTTACAAGATTTGAGGATACGACAACAACAACAGACAGAGTGAGTTAAATAAAAAGCGTGTACTAATTAACGTGGGATTCAGCGGTGAACGGGACCCCCCCCCCCACCCTGCAACTTGCAGCCGTCTCGCAACGGCAAAGGGTTAAGCGGTGTTCCCTCTGCGCTGCTGCTGCTGCTGCTGCGGGTGATCCACTGCGTGCCAAGTTGTCTACCTTGCGGTGGCCGTGATTTTTAGCTCTGAGCGCTGGAAGAGATGTTAGAGATCCCAATTACTGAAGTGAAAAACAACATTACATGAGAGGCGGCGAGGCTGAAACCGTAAACTCGCCGCCGTGCACTCGAACACCTCTTTCAATCACGGCCGGCTGAAATTGCGAATTCGAGCCCCTCGTTCTCAAATTTGTCGACCCGGCGGCGCTTTGAAGCCACCCGACTCAGAACCGCACGGCCGCCACTGCGCGGCAAAGTCATCGAAATTTGGTGAACAACAACAACAACAACAGCCGCCATTCACCACCAAGTGGCGGTGACGTCGCCACGGCGCCCGTGCCAGGCCAGGTGCACTTTGAGGCTATCGCGTGAAGTGTCGAAGGCTCACTGACCGGAGGTCACGGGACAGACCCAGGTGCCACGGGTTGACTGACTGAGATGTCTGGCAGACGCATCAGCTGGTGCCCCCTACTCTGCCAAATTGCTGCATTTTAGCTGCCCGGCGTTCCGCTCGTTGTTGTGAGCATTGTTGTGAGCATCGCTCCCCTGCCCTCCGTTGTTGCTGGAGGGCGACTGCCTCTTACTGCCAGTAGCAGCGTCCTTCACGAGCCTCCTCCTCAGAGGCCGATCTTGACACCGCTGGTACCAGTCAATGACAATGACATTCAGTGTACACCCTCTGTAGCACCTGCAGGGTATTGTGGAATGCTGTATACACAATATATATGTTTCTAATTAATGTGTGCATTCATCCAGGTCCCATCAGATATCAGAAGATAAGCAGGGTTGGGGCTGGACAGCGCTTGTATGGGAGACCACCGGATGTTGCGACGGTAGAGACGAATGACAGAATGGCAGCCGACGTTCACCGTGGAGATGGAGCGATGGGATCAGCTCGTGCGCAGGAGATAGTTCGATAGATTGTTGCATTGCGGGACAGTGCAGGCGTGAGGTGGATTAGGAGAGATGCTGACGGCTTGCGCAGGCTTTCATCCAGAAGTGGATTGATCGTGGCTGACGAGTGGATTTGTCTGCCCTGATCAAGTTCAAGTGCGCCCCCTCCCCAGTGCAGATAAGCACGGGGGGGGGGGGGGGGTGCCACTGCGTCCCTGGGTGCAAAGGCAGGAAGCAGCCTGGAGGGGCAGGGATTTGGTGGTCTCAGATCGGACTGCACACAAAAAAGCATCACATTCAATTTGGTTCGTTCACTTAGTTTGGCCATCGCTTTGACAGTTACGCGACAGACATTCCTCCCATATGCGAGGCGAGTGGAAAGCGATGCCCTCCGCTGCGTGTGGACCAGAGGGGAGCGGCAGCGTAGCGGTCAGCGCTACGCTGCTCTACGAACCCGGCGACACAAGTTCGATTCCCGCTCACGGCCAACACCAGTGACGATTACTGGAACCCGTCCTGGGCCTCCCCTCGGTCGACTCAGCCTCAAATGAGTACCGGGTGTGGTGTGTAAACATCGCCACGAGAGAGACACGCAGCCGGGCGTGGTGCTGGCGACCCACCCCCTCGTGTACCATTCCGGCCTTCATAGGTGCTCGCTAACAGCACTCGCCCCAACAGTCTGTTGAGACTACACGGGGGATCTTTGTTTGTTTGTGTGGACCAGACGTGACCTGAAGGGGTCTGAGAGGTAGCTCTATGATCTCCACTTCTTCCGTCGAGATCAAAACAGAGGAAGATGGCCACAAACAAAACATCTCTGACGGACGATAAACTGTCAACTAGTTTTATTTGTAACAGGTAAGGCCCGCTGAGCGATCGAGCTCTTTTGCAGAAGCGATCACAAGTGATAGCTCAACGAAGCGGCTTATCACGTGGAAATTTACTGCAGCCAAACACTCTAAAACGCGCGATGTTGATTCTAAATGTGGAGAGAAAACCCGGAGGACCCGGAGAAAAATCCACGCGACCACGGGGAGAGAGAGAGACACCGCAAACTCCAAATATACAACATGCGTCAGGGTCGGGATCGAACCCACGACCTCCTGTGTACCAGGCGAGGCAGCTAACATCTCGCCACGGAGAGAGTGAGACACGCAAACTCCAAATATACAGCAGGCTCAGGGTCACACGACTTCCTGTGTACCAGGCGAGGCAGCTAACATCTCGCCACGGAGAGAGTGAGACACGCAAACTCCAAATATACAGCAGGCTCAGGGTCACACGACTTCCTGTGTACCAGGCGAGGTAGCTAACATCTCGCCACGGAGAGAGTGAGACACGCAAACTCCAAATATACAGCAGGCTCAGGGTCACACGACTTCCTGTGTACCAGGCGAGGCAGCTAACATCTCATAGCCACCGCTGCGCTGTCTCCGTGTCTCAGGGGGAGCTGCACTGCGAGGGTGGGGGCCCCGTGAGGGTCTACGACTTCCTCTCGGAGTCGTCCGCTCACCACCCCGCGGCGAGCGCCGCCGCCTCCACGAGGCTGTGCGGACACGGCGGAGCCGACTTCTTCCTCGTCGACGCCTTCATCTCCGCCGTGGCCGTGAGCGCCGCACTCCCCCAGGGGCCGTCGCCACGGGCAGGGCCGCATCAACGCCACGGGCTTCGGGGAACTGCATCCCAGGGGGCTTTGGGTTTTTGAGGCGGTCCCCCAATAAGACTAAATATAAATATACGATTTATTTTGTGTATATATATTTGCACGAGGTAAGGCCCACTGAGCTGTGTAGTAGCTCTTTCAGAAGCGACCTGGCTATCACAAATGATAGTTCAACGAAGTGGCTCATCATGGGGACATTTATAGCAGCCAAATTCTCTAAACACATGTTTCTAAATAGAGGGAGGTTTTTTGGGGAGTTAGATTCCGTAAATATATAAATGTGTCGTTAAAAACCGTTACATTTTAATTTATTATTTATTTTAACAGTTCGGATAGCTACCGACTTAGTGCTGCGTGAAAGCAAATTTTATCAAATAATACATTGTTTAAATGCATGCCTATACAGGCCACTAAACTTAAATAGGGATTACCGTTGGTACAGCTATTCTAATACACACAGTGGACAGGAAGAACAAGATCAAAGGGCTCGCATAATGCACATGCATAATGTATGTTGACTCAGTAATTAGTAACGTCGTACTCAGATTATAAATGTTGTGGCTTGGCTCTCCAACACACTGGTGGTGCTGTACTAGTGACGAATTGGCACGTTCTGTTTACGTGACAACTCTTACTAGTTGGCTGTGTCGGGTGGTGGCGGTTTTAGCGACACATTTATATATTTACGCGATCTAACCCAAAAATAGCACCTCTATTATGGATGATTTTGGTCGCGACAGGCTCCGTGTTAGACTGACAGGTTTCTAAATGTGGAGGGAAAAACCGGAGGACCCACAGAAAGATCCCCACGGCCATGGGGAGAGAGACACACAAACTCCAAATACACAGGCATTGGGGTCAGGATTGAACCCACGACCTCCCGTATACCAGGCGAGGTAGTTAACATCTCACCATCGTATATAACTCACAATAAAATACAATGAGGGGCCCCCAAAAAATATCTACAATGTGGCCCTGAGCATGGGCCCTGATTTAGGAATGGAAAGGCGTCCTCCCGCCTCCCCACCTCTCGTCGCCCCAGCTCATGGGCCCCAGTGCAGCTGCGATGATGCATTGGCAAGACGGATTTTGACCATGGAAAGTTATAGCAAGGAGAGGCAGCAGGGGGGGAACACGTGGAGCCAAAGTGGGAACACGTTCAAGACTCCCTCCACACAGAGACGACGGGGGCAATGAAATCGGTTAGCGGCGCAGGAGCGAGCCGCATCGGCGACGTCGCGAGACGGCGGGAGATGGCGACGGCTTTGGCGAGGATGAATCACGGCTGACGACGATGACGACGACGCTGACGATTGATGCCGTCTGCTTCACAGAAGAAGGAGCCGTCGCTCATCCTGACGGGGCCCGGGGAGACGCTGAAGAGCCACCTGCTGGTGTTTGCGGCGGAGCGAGCGCGGCGTGAAAACCGCGTCGTCACCCTGTGAGGGCTCGCTCGCCCGCTCGACCGCCCGCTCGACCGCCCGCTCGCCCATGCGCCCGCTCGACCGCCCGCTCCTCCCGTGCCAGCGCCACTGATGGAGCCGTCTCCCTGTCACTCTATAAACTCCAAAATTTTTTTTATTTTACCAGGTAAGGCCCACGAGCTGTTTTTCAGAAGCCACCTGGCCGTCCAAAACGCGAGCTCAACGAAGTGGCTTATCGTCACGTGGACATTTGATCGTAGCCGAATACTCTAAGCGCGTGACTGTCGATTCGTTAATGTCGAGGGAAATAAACCGGAGGACCCGGAGAAAAATCCACGCGACCACGGGGAGAGACAAAGACATGGGAACTCCAAATATACAGCAGGCGTCAGGGTCGCGATCGAACCTACGACATCCTGTACGCCAGGCGAGGTAGTGAGCATCTCGCCGCCATGATGCCTCCTCACCGCCGGCAGGCTCAACGCGGACTCGCAGCGCAATCGCCGCTCCACTTCAGGGAGCTGTGGGGAATTTTTGATTGCGACGCTCGCGACTCTTCCGAGATCGACCGAGCGCCGGCTACAGGGTACGACCGAGGTGGGGAATCTTGTCCTTACTGAGGGCCGAACAGGACGTTTAAACACCGGTGGCTCGGAGATGTTAACTATCTCGCCTAGTCTGCAGCAAGTCCTGGGTTCGATCCCGACCCTGACGCCTGCTGTCGATTTGGAGTAAGCGTGTTTCTCTCCCTGTGGTCTCGTGGATTTATCTCCGCGTCCTCCGGTTTTTACCTCCACATTTATAAACATGCATTGAGAGTATTTGTGCTGCAATACATTTCCACATGGTAAGCCACTTCATTGGGCTATCATTTGTGATAGGTCACTTCTGAAAAGAGCCGTACAGCTCAGTGGGCCTTACCTGGTAAAATAAAAATAAAGTTTTTTTTACACGAATACACTCGCACAGCTCGACCACCGCCGTCCCTGCAAGAGGCGCTTGCAGCGAGAGCAGTGGCTCAGCGCCCTCGCCTTACAAGGGCAGCACTGTTGCCAGAATTGGAAATACTCTCCTTCCTTTTCTTCTTCTTCCTCTGCTTCTTCCTCTTATTCCTTCTGCTTCTTTCTTCTCCTCGTGCGGCTGCTGATGTAGCTGCGGAGGCAACGACGACAATTTCACATCCAGGTGCTCAAGCCAGATAACCGCGTCAGGAGCCGCGGCGGGAGTGTCACCGCTGTGACGATGTCTCCTCCTCCTTCGTATTTGTCGATCGGGCAAATTATCTTCTTCCAGTACCCAACTAGTGCAGCTGAGACGCGTCGACGCGGTCGGCCTCGTGTGGCCGCGCGCCGCGTGGAGCGAGGTGGTTTGGATCCACTCCACAGCCAGCCCTGCGGCACCAAGCGAGGTCAACATTCTGGGGTGATTCTCGTTTCTCTCGGCAAATCCTCGCAGAGCCAGTGGAGGACGTGGTAAGGGCCTGTCTGTTGATGGTGTCGATCACTTTTGACTTTCCAAAGGAGATGTACTCGCTTATGGAAGTGTCTCTTTAAAGAATCTTCACTGCCACTTTCTTGCTTCTGAAAGTGCTTTGCTGTGCATCGACAGGGTGGTCCAGATGCCTTGTGACCCCAAATTAATTGAGCCATTTTTTGCCTTCGCATATTAATTTCTATATTTCTGTTTTAAATAAACCTTACTTTAAAAACATTAAGTTTTAGAGAATTGGATTGGGGGGGGGTGTCACAATACATCTGGACCACGCTGTCGATAATCACTTGGCGTTCGACCAGGGAGATGCTTTTGTTGTGGTGTTCAGAATCGATGGGTTCAGATCAAGTCAAAGTATCTATGGGGCCGTCCGTAAATGACCTCACGCACCTAGGGGGGGGGGGGGGGGTCAGACATTTGTGACGCCGTGTGACGAAGGGGGGGGGGGTGTCAAAAATCGTCCAAAATCACGTGACGTCATTTATGGACGGCCCCTATCTCCACGCTCAACCTATTACATCTCCATTCGTGGCGAAAATGCCCACGTTCCCCCGGCAGGGGGCGAGTCGTGTCCACTGAAGATCCACCATTCATCTCTCCCAAAAGTGGTGCAGGGTCGACCCGCTTCTGACCTTTGAGTTGATGACCTTCCAGTCGTGGGGCCGACGGCAACGGTCAACAGCGTGGGAGCGCGCCCCTTGAATGTGCTTCTACTACCAAATGATGTCGATTCTTAAACAACAAAAAACACCGGGATGCTTTGGGTTCAATCGGAAAAAAAAATTGCAATAAAAATGTGGGGTGCCGATTTTATTGACGGTTCATTTTGATGTCGCCTTGATTCTACTTCGGTTCGAAATGTGGTCGTAAGGAACTTGCAATGCGTTTATTATTTCCGTAGGGTAATCTGGGTGGTGGTGGTGGTAGCGGTGTCATTCGCGTGGGTACGGTTTGTCTTGGGGGTGGGATAGAGGTGGTTGTGGAAATTGTTTAGAGTTGGGTCTGTTGTTTTATTTTTTAAAAATAAATTTACGCTACCCACAATTGCTATTGTTTGCGCTATTTTACCGCGATCACACTTTTTTTCTCATATGTCGTCGAATCCCATTACATTCCTCAAGGAAATGCCGCAGGGAATTGATAACGTATGAGTATTATTGTTATTATTTCCACGGTGGTAATTCATTTTCTCCGATTCATCCGCTTCTGGATGATGGCTTCTGGATGATGATAATGACTTCACCACCCCTCACGATCTTGCCATCGCATCTTCCATCTCACTTCCGCACGTCAGCTGTGTCCTGGTCGCTCCATCTCCACGGTGGTTAACCTCTTCAGGTGTGTTCCCTCAAAGAAACAATCCTAAATATTATTATTGAAACTTGGCCGCGACCCTCACCATGACAAGCGGATTGAGCAACGAGCGAACGAACGATTATTTCAAGCTGTAACGCACCACACAGCATTTGCTCACGCTTGAGAGAGAGAGAACGACTCGGGAAGAACGAGGAAGGAGCCGGGGAGAGAAGCAGCCACGCGGTCAGCCGATGCCCAAGCTCTGCTGCCCTCGACATATGAAAGTGTTATTCATGAGCGTTTATAACTGGAGCACCCACCCGGAGGAAACCCACGCATGCGAGGGGGCAACACAGTATCCCATACAGACGGAGCAGGCCAATACCCCGTTCCATCAGGCTGCTGGCACCTCAGCGCTCACGGGAAGGGTTGCTTCACGGCATCCGTGCGATCTACCAACCCTCGCCCCCCACACAGTGCCAGATTAGAGGCGTGCGCCGCTGCCATCACCACCACCGTCGCCACCACCACCACCATCATCACCGCCACCATCACCGTCACCACCGCCACCACCGTCACCACCGTCACCACCGACACCACCGCCACCGCCACCACCGCCACCACCGCCACCACCACCACCACCGTTGTTACCACCACCACCGTCACCACCACCGTCACCACCGCCACCACCGTCGCCACCGCCACCGCCACCACCGCCGCCACCACCGCCACCACCGCCACCACCGCCACCACCGCCACCACCACCACCGTTGTCACCACCACCACCGTCACCACCATAACCACCGCCACCACCACCGTCACCACCGCCACCACCACCGTCACCACCACCACCACCGCCGTCACCACCACCACCGCCGTCACCGCCGTCACCTTCACCGCCACCGCCACCACCGCCGCCGCCGCCTGGCGTGATGACGGGAGGCAGTGAGACCCGACCGCGGAGGTCGTGTGTCGACTGAGTGTCGGCTGCGAGATCCGGCAGAAGGAGGGAGGCTCCGGCGAGGTGTGGCGAGACCGTCGGGGCACCATCGGCAGATCTTCTTTGCGCTCTCCTCGAGGTGTTCGTGGTGGCCGTGGGGTGTTCGCGCCCTGGGCGGGTTTTCGCGCCGCTCGTCTGCAGGGGGCGCCGGTGCAGCGCTGCGAGTGCGCTGATCGCAGCTAGGGGCTGAACGGTTAATCGATTTCAAATCGAAATCGCAATTTGAAACAATGCGAATAGCAAATCGCAAAGGCTGCGATTTTTTGCGATTTGAAAAGTCCTCTTACTTATTGGAATTGTTATTTTTTTTTATATTATTATAACTTTTTTTATTTACTTAACAATTGTTCTATGTTTGATAGTTCTATTTCAATTAATATTGTTTAAATAAATACATGTTGGAAGCAATTAATAACTTTTAAGTTCTCATCCTTGCATTATAATATATAAAGCAGTTGATATTTTCATGGTATCACGTGGTAATGCTCCATCACATGTTTTCAATCTACTACACAGTCAATATTGAACTGAAGCTTGACTTTAAACATTTTTTCTTCATCACAAATCAAATTGCAATATCTGTCTGAAAAATCGCAATTAGATATTTTCCCCAAATCGTTCAGCCCCAATGATTCGCAGCTGCGCTTGGCTTCTCAGCCTGGTTGGGGGCTTCGACTACAGCGGGTGACGCCAAAATGAGAGAACACGCCGTGGAAGTACGGCCAGGTGGCCCACGCAGCTCAAAGTACCGACCACATCGCGAACCACGTTGTGTTGTTCTGCGCTTCCTGCAACGGAAAGACGACAGGAACTCTATCTCTCTCCTGAAGCCCTCTCGCAGTGGCCAGCAGCAGACCTTGACACTGGCTGGTGGCATCTCGCTGCTCAACGTATTGCTGCTGCTGCTGCCATCATACGCAGGCATAGACTAGAACTACTGTGGTGCAAGCGATTAAATAAGCAAAAAATGGCATTTCTTGCAGCAGCATTGTTTTGAAACAATGCGGACGAAAGTATGCACTCCCAGTTGTGTGCGGCTTACGGGATGTGTAAGGGAAAAATATATAAAAATACTGTTTATTTTTTTTTTATGTGGAGAGACGGATACGGGGAGTTAGACGTTGTTTATATTCTCCGCAGCGATACTGATGATTGGTGTGGGTTATGTACGATACGAGTTGGGTGCATGTTGTGTCAATATGTACTTCCGGTAACATATCAAGGCGCTGAACGGAAACAGTGGCCACAAGTCAATGAGTCATTTGTTTTAAATGCCGTATTCTAATTTATGTAGCGATGTTGAACTTCTTTTGCACCGTACGTATCCAGCCTTGCTAATCGGTGGTGCGGGGTAAGGAAAACAAACTAAACACACAAAAAAACTGTTCTAAAGAAATTAGTTTTCAATCGAGATGATTTCAAAGTGCATAGCTTCCAGTGGCTTCCTAATATCGGAAGGAAAAGCGTTCCAGACGGCTGCAGAAGCGCATCTGACTTCCACACAAAGGGACGATGAATTGAGTCCACCGTCCGTCAAGCAGGATTTGAACTCGCGAACCTCGCTACTGCGAGCCGCTCCCTCTGTGTCGTTGAGCTGCAGCTGCCTTTGGCTGGATGCCAGAACTTTCACGTTGCTATTTGAATCAATTTTTACTGGTAGGAACCCACTGGTTCCACCAGCCCACAGGGGATTATTGTGTCCGTCCATCCGTCGGTGCAAGGAGGGGCTGGGTGGGGAGGGTGGGGAGGGTGGGGCTGGGTGGGGGGTGGGAGGGGTGGGGCTGGGTGGGGAGGAGCTGGTCACCCCGAGGTGCCCTTATAAAGCCCAACGTTTAACCTACTCACGCCGGCTTGTTCCCGCCCTCACAGTCGGGCATATTTGCGGAATACACCACGCCGCCGTTGACCCTGGCCATTGACCGAGCAACCCAATGTTCCTACCAGCCCTCCCGCAGGAATGTGTTATGGTGGTGGTGATGCTGCTGCTGGGTGGGCAATGATGCACAAGCACAATTCATTAACAAACAAAAACACGTAACACATTCGTCAATAACACACTGTGGCCTTAAAATAAAAAAATACGTAACATTCGACGTTTCGAGCAATGACCCTCACTTCATATGACCTAAAAGAAGAGACCAATGGTATACTGTGGAATGATTACGGTTTGGAGACTGCACTCAATTCGATGGGATCCTGATGAGAATTTAAATTCACGTTCCTCTTTGGCCAATTCGATGACGTGAGTTTGCATTTAACAGGCGGACCGCGTGAGGTTTTCTCATCCTCACACCATCAACCGACCCATCAACGTAGACCTCAACAAGGAACCTCGCCGCCGAGTCAAGTCCCGGATCTCACCCAGATCCGGAAGAACGCCGGCGAACAGTAGAACGACGTCGACCATCCAGAATGATCACCTCACTCGGGACCCAACCATCCCACCTCCAGGCTTTGACATTGCCCCTCGAAGAGACAGGTGGAGCCATCAGCTCGCTCGCCCACTCGTTCACGCACCCACTCACCCACCAATTCACCCACCCATTCACCCACCAACTCACCCACCCACTCACCCACCATATTCACCCACCGCCCACTCACCTTTCCACCCACTCACCACTGGTCTAACCATAAATTCGCTCACCCACTCATTCACGCACCCACCCATTAATTCGCTCACCCACTCATTCACGCACCCACCCATTAATTCGCTCACCCACCCACCCACTCACCTACCCACCCACTCACCACTGGTGCAACCATCAACCCCGTCAGAACATCGACAGGCCGACGCGCACATCTCCGTCACAGCGGCAAATTAAAGACACAAGTCACAGTCTTGCGATTGTTGGCCATGCAACTCAAATTACGGACCGTACAATAAACCCAGTGTAGTCTGCGCTCCTTCAGCGGAGGAGGAGGAGGAATAGCAAAACCAGAGGCACTCTCCATCGAAGCCTTCTCGTGGCTAGCAGCAGACCTCGACAATTTGAATGTAGCTCCTGAACATATTTCCCATCGTACGCAAATCATACAATCGCAGACGCTTTCACAGTACGTAGAAGGGTGCAGCAATTTGTCAATCCACTGCTGGGATGAGAATCCTCTCCGTGACATGGCTTGCCATGGGGGGGGGGGGGCTATGCATTATTGTTGATCCGTGTGTGTGGTGGAGGATGGAGAAGGGCGTTTAGAGAAGGGAGAGTTTCACGAGAACACGATAATGTCAGACAGGTGGGCAAAGCGCTGCTTGGCTCGCAGCGCGCGCGGCGCATTCCACTACGGACGTTGCTATAGAAACGCCACGTTCACGAATGTTTATTAAGAACTTTAAATGTCAGACGAGTCGCCTTCAGTGGATCTCCAGAGCCTGCGGTCTGTCTCGAGAAGACCAAAAAAAAAACATTTTACGAGCGAAATTATAAGGTGATCGACAGTTATTTTATAACGTGGAAAATAAATTGTTTAAATTATATACTGTACGTCAGTGAGGTCAATGGCTGGGGAGGCACTGGCTCGTGTCAGAGCCAGATTCACACACTGAGGGGCGTGTCCTCACTGAGGGGGGCGTGTTAGACAAGTTCCCCCTCAGTGAGGCAGATGTGATGGCTGCCTCCCCTGGTGCTTTTTCATTGCAGTTTCATGACGAGACCAGCGAGCCTAAATATCTTTATACACATACGTGAAATAAGTTACCTGGAGTATGGAAGGCGAGGACATGAAATTAAGGGGTCTACAAACATTACATTGGTGACACACTGAGATAGTAACAGGTACGCGCTTTAGCGCTTATTGCCCGCGCTCAATCCAGTTACTGAGGGGTTGCGCAATCAGAGGGGAGGCTGAGCTCGTCGCTGCCTCACCTCTCGTCTCTTCCTGTATTTGCAGCGGAGCTCCGCAAATTTGGCGATTTTGACTATAAAATTATTGGAATCGTACAGAAATTACATTTGTAACACAGATCAGTGGAAAAATCTTAATATTTATTTATTTGATGATTCTTTTTTTTTACTTTTCGTAACAGCTATTTTCATTGGAGTATGGCAGGTGAGGCTCTGCCTTAGTCACGACTAGGCTCTGGCGTGCCCTTTAACGCACGAGTGAGCGGCTCAGCTTTGGCTCGGCTCAGGCTCATGGAAATCCTGTACATGGCTGGGACCATGGCTCAGAGCAGCCGGTTCAAGTTAAGCGTGGCCTTGAGCCGGCTCACTTGGGTCAGAGCTGAGCCGAGACTCTGGGATATGAGTGGATGCCAAGAAGAGTCTCATGGATCATGCGTCCTCATCGATGGGTTGGTGCGTTTGGTGCGCTGTTGTGACCTGCAGTGTGGTGGTTGAACAGAGTACGGATGACGACGAAAGTCAGACCGACAGACTGAGTCCTCAACATGGGTATGGACATTACCATGGGTTGAGACATAAACATGGGTAGGGTCATGAACATGGGTAGGGACATTAACATGTGTAGGGATATTAACATGGGTAGGGACGTTAACATCTTGCACCAGCCTACAGCATTCACATGCTGGACCCACATGTCCCCTCAAGGCCCCTAAGATGTGGGAGATGCACATCCTCTCTGCATTCCCAGGTCTAGGATTGTTTGGGTCTATGGGTGACCGAGATTTTTTATCGTGCAGCTCCCAGACCACGGAACGCTCTTCCACGAGACATCAGTCAGTGGACATCGTTTAAAAAAGTGCAAAATTAAAACCTATTTATATACGCTTCCGCTCGTAAAATGTTGAGTTAATTTAGTGAATGGATAATTATTACAATTAATTTATAATATCATTAGTTTTACGATGAGTGTCTGCTGCTGCTGTGTCCTGTACAGCGCTTTGATATCCTTGATGGAAATCGCAAATTAAATGGAATGTAGTGTTTTCAAACATCACAGAAAGTTAATTTATTTACAGACAGACGTGGGGGTTTTTTTTGTCTTGAGGAAATCGTAATATTTCTCTCTCTCTCCACCTGACACGGGCCTGAACCCAGCGGGGCCCAGCATCACCATCACCGCCACATGCCACGGAAACCAGAGAGACCCGTTCCATCCACGCATTCCTCCACCACCTCGCCCGGCACTGCGCGATAGCATCTCCTACCCCTCGGGGTGCACAGCCTGGAACCCGTGCCAGGTATGCGCGTGCGCGTGTGTGCGTGCGCGCGCGCGTCTCGCAACACGTGTACATTTGTAAGAGTGCCAATAAAATAACACGGCACCATCCGAAAGTCATTTTTTTCACGATTCTTCAACGCACGTTTAAAATAGCATGGCTAGTCTCGGCTCCGATAAACGAGCACCTTTCAGCCGGTTGCTCGGATGTTTAAGGCGGGCTGGGGGTGGGCCTGGCCCACACCATCAGCCGTGCCGGCTTTAATAGGTGCTCGCTAACAGCACTTGCACCCTACCTACACTGCTTTAAAACCGACAAAATGAGTCTCATATCCTGGGCCTCTTGAATTCACGCCTCATACCCTTTGGGTCTTTCGGTAAAGTCACGTAGATAGGTTCAAAGAAAATAACAATAAATAACAAAAAAACTACGACGTTTCGATCACAACACAAGCGATCGTCATCAGGATTTGTTTTCTACAGTCTGCCCCTACAGGCTGTTCGGTTTTACGGGGGGGGGGGGGGGTTATTTGTCAATCGTCTTTGTATCTGTCTGTGTGTGTGTGTATTATCTGACACGGCCGTGGGACTCGCTTGGGTCGACTCAGCCTTAAACGAGTACCTGGTGCGCTGTGTAAGCGTCGGCACTGGCAAAACACTGCTGTCCGCACCACCCCCCTCGGATTGCATCGGTGCTCGCGAACGGCACTTGGCCGCTAGCGGCCTCTACGGTTCCCCGTGCCATCACAGTTTTGTGGAACTGCGCGGTTGGGAAGTCGAGCCGAGTCAACAACACCTGGTGGCTGTGTGCAATTGCAGGTGCGAGGTTCCAACTTTACATCCTTCCACCACGTGATCTGGATGAGAAGACGCTTCGGAAAGTGAAACACGCCCCAAACTTAAAGCCACGCCCCCATTTATTTATATAGCCAAAGACAAAGATCCCCCAAGTAGCCTCAACAGACTGTTGGGGCAAGTGAGGCGAGCGAGCACCTACGAAGGTCGGCATGGCGCACGAGGGGGTTGGGTGGCCAGCACCACTCCCGGCCCCCTTTGTCTCCCCAGTGGCGTTGTTTGCACACCGCACCGGGTACTCATTTGAGGCTGAGTCGACCTAGGGGAGGCCTACGACCGGATCAGATAATCGTCACCGGTGTTGACCGTGACCGGGAATCGACATCGGGTCGCCGGGTTCGTAGCGCAAGCGCACTAACCGCTCCCCTACCGCTCCCCCACACATTATTGAACTTAAAACAACTCTGGTCAGGCACATACGCACACCTGCCAGATTATAAGTTGCACCCTCCCCCCCCCCCCCCGACTGTAAATGCAGCGGGACGGTGGTTGGTGCGTCTTATAATCCGGTGGTTAGTGCGTCTTATAATCCGGAGAACACGGTAACCGGAGCAGTCACAACTTCAACAAAGGAGTCAGCTGTGCTTCTCACCCCTCCCCGCCCTGCGCGCTTTCCCCGTAGCGAACAATAAACCCCGTGGCTGTCCCCCCAGACAGACGGTCGTGGCGGGGGTGTGGGGGGGTGGTGAGACAATTCACGTCTCGCTCTGCGTGTTTTGGTTGTGACCGAAGGCCAGGTGGCCGGGGGAGTTGGCTCGCGGCCACGCGGCGCGCGGGTCACCGTGCTCACCGCCGCGGTGCTTCGAGCCTTCGCGCAATCGCAGTCGAGCTGCACTCACGTCAACCCATCCCGCACCTGCCCGCGTAATGAGTGCACTAATCGAGTCGTTTGGCCGCGCGTTTGCGCTCCACCTGCCATGAGTCGTGGGAGAGGAACCATCGGCACCGGCGGTGGTGTCACAGCCGTTCATCCGGCGTCTCTCCCCCCCCCCCCCATTCCTCCAGGAAGCCGATGCGCTGCAGGGATGATTTGCTGCACGTCGGATTGTTCCATTACGCATGACGGGATAAAAAACTCAAGTGATCGTGACGTTAGGCGCTAATCCTGCAGTGTAATATAATACATGCAATGCGTTGGTTACGCGTCTTTTTATTGTTTTCAAAATGCTGAACGAGCAGCCGTACCACGTGACCGTCCGTCGATGCATCCAGCCAGCAACACTTTTTTTTGTCAACGTAATTTCGCGGGTACACGACTTTTATTGAAATAAAACATGTGTTTTTCATTTTGCTGTTGTGAAATGGTCACACTCATGCAGGACGGCACCTACATGGGGAACGTGTTTTATGAATGGCTCAGAAGCTGCATTGACGAATCCTTGATTCGTGTCGTCAGATCTCGCTGTCGTCAGGTCTAGGAAGCTAAGCAGCACTTGACCCTGGACAGTACGCGGATGGGTGACCGCCACGCACACGGGGCTGCAACACAGGATCATCAGCACGGTGCGCTCCAGCAACAATGGTTGTACTGCACTGCTATGCTTCCTCGCCTATGCTTGCACCGCCCTTCACCAAGTGTCACCGCTCGGCGAGGTGAAGTATGGTCCAGTAGCCCCAGACGATGCCACGCGGCGTGGGGAGGCCTTCGTCCAGCGGCGGAGTGACAAACGGGGCGATCCGGACGAGTCCTCGCACCTCCGCGTGCGTGATAAGCCACGAGGTGACACAAAAATGAGTTCATAGTTGACGTGGGGCTGGTGGGGGTCGATTAATAATGATTTGTCACCGTTACTGTGAGAGAATGGTCAGAGGCAATTGTGAATGTGATGCGGTCTCTCTCTCTCTCGAGACACAGAAGCCGAATGTTTCAGGTCGGGTCTCTAGGCGAGTTGGTTCTCAACATTTTGTTGGCTCATAATAAAGAGTTTTTTTTGTGTTAGATCGCGAAAGTAGAAATGCGTCGTAACCCTCCTCCACCATACTCGACACAGCCAATTAGTAAGGGATTTGTCGCATAAACAAAACGCCAATTAGTTACTGCTGCAGTCCACCGTACGACGTTTCGCTGGTAATTACACCCAGCGTCATCGGGCGATTTGCCAGAATAGATCTAACACAAAAACTGTTGTTATGAAAAATATTGGTGGCGAAAGCCTCCTCCGTGTTTTGTTGGCTGCTGTTACCCCCCCTCCCTGCCTTGTTGCATTTAGTTTTAACCGATTAACCCCGTTGCCCTCACCCAACACGGCATTGAGAAATAAATGTATGAAGAATGAACCTCGGCTCTTTTCACCGATTGCCCATGTCTGTGAGGTATTCCTCACTGGCGAGGAACTTGCAAGCGAATACAAATACATTCGACGGGAGCTTCTGCACGCGTGACGTCATTTGGAAGCCACTTTGTTTACCATCAAATGAGTTTAGAAAGTTATTTTATATCGTTCTGGGTCACCATATGGAGTAAAAATGTTATCGTAGTTATTTTATGTTGCCAAATTCAAATGCGATACAGTAAGTTTAGCTGTGACGGTCCCACCTGATGACGGAGACTTGTGTTGCCTCCGAAACGTCGTGATTTATTATTTTATTTCTATAATTATTTCTATTATTTCTATTTTTACCTACGTGACTTTGCCGAAAAAACCTAAGAGTATGAATCCTTGCAGTCACGAAAAAATCTAGAATGTGATAACACTGTCTAAAAAATGTATTTATTTTTTGTTCCTGGGTAGTAAGTGTGATTTCCTAATTGCTTATGCCTCAAAAGTACAGAAAATGGCTATTATTCTCCACAAACTTTGCTTTTGTAACCAGGACATTGATATTTAGAAATTTACTTATTTTCAATGAGAGAACGGGCGAATTTGTTGTCTTGGTCTTGATGCTGCTGAGATTACGCACTCCCAGAGTGCCATGCGGCTCATAGTTTGTGTAAATAAGAAATGCCTTTACTTTGTATGTGGGAGAGACATTGCTGAGTTACTTGATTTACATTTTCACAAGGACGCGAATGATTATGTTGAAAGTGCCGTGACTAAAATACGGCCCCTATTCTTGTGATTTTATAATTTACGATGTCGCAGCGGACACTGAAGGTTTCGTTCCATGGCAGCGACGCGCCCCTGCTCCCCAGGGTGCGATGCTGCGCGCGCGTGGCGGGCAGGTCACGCGCGTCTGAACAGGAGACTGGGGAGAGATTCACCTGTTACCTGCCACTGGTGGTGCGGGTCTTCTTACCTCGCATGCAGCGGATCCAGTGGCGGAGGTATCGAGTGTGCAGGCGGCGCAACTGCGCAGAGGCGCGTTGGTCAGGCTACTAACAGGGTAAGGGGGTGGGGGGAAATTTGACAAGGGCACGAGAGTGATTTCCGACCTCTGCGATTAGCACGGTTGGTTAAGTACGGTGCGAAATAAGTTCGACGTAGATACACACGTAGAGTGATCCACAGCAGCAGCAGTCGTAGTGAGACCTTCTGTGGAGGGTGGAATGACGGAGTGGAGCAAGTCACCCGTGCTGCTGCTGCTGGGTGTTCTACACGACCCGCGCAGATCTGCTGCTCTGTGCAGCACAGCTACAGGCTACAGCTGCACACGCGGGTGGAGTGGTGAGGGCGCACTGCACTGTGAACCCCGGCCACCTGAGTCCGATTCTCAGCCAAGGTTTAACATCAGTGGCGAGCGATATCCGAACCGATGGCAAAGTATGGTCAAACAGAGGTATGGGGCCGTCCATAAATGACGTCACGCGATTTTGGACGATTTTTGATCCCCCCCCCCTCGTCATCACAAAAAGTCAGACCCCCCCTCAAATATGACGTCTCAAAGCTCTGCCCCCCCAAAAAATAAAACATGCTTCAAATCGCTTTAAACTATTGTCATTGTAGTGCGTATTTAATGTGGCGCTGCACTCCGATGTTGTAGGGGAAAACATTTATTAACAAGTCTATTTAATTAAGTAGAACGTGTTGTCTATATTTATTTAAAGTTGCGCATTTTGATGTGACGTCACATTTCTCAAACACCCCTCCCCTCGTCA
>NC_083814.1:2754314-2776814 GCF_015708825.2 Lethenteron reissneri
GTTGGTAATGATGCTGGCACCTGGTCTGGAGTGATTGGAAGGCATGGGCCAGATCAGCTCAATAACAACGGTAGGAGGCTGCTAGATTTTTGTGCAACCCATGGGCTTGTAATTACCAACACGCTGTTCCGGCATCGGCATATCCAGACAACATCATAGATGCATGCCGGGTCCAAGCAAGAACATCTGCTGGACTACATAGTGACGGACCAGCGGATGCGAGCCCATGTCCTTGACACCAGGACCTACCGTGGAGCTGATCTACCACCCTCTGACCATCGACTAGTCATCTGTAAGATGCTCCTGCCATTCTTCCACTCTCATCGGCTACAGCACCCCACGTCGGAGAATGAGGATTACCGCAGCCTTCGCTTGGAGGTTCGGAGAGCCGTGAGGCACTGCAAGGATGGGTGGTGGTCGCGGGTTGCTGAGGAGATGGAGTCTGCCTCAATGGCCCGCGATTACAAATCCCTATTTTATTCCATCAAAAAAGTAACCTGCAGCACCATACCTATTACCATCGTTAGGGGAAAAAACGGTGATCCAATCTTCAACTCCCAGGAACAGGTTTGCAGATTTGCTGAGCATTTCTGTGAAGTCCTGGGGGAGGGGAAATTCCTCCACATGGAAAACATCACTATGGGGACCTCATTTGCCAGTAAAAATATGATAATTGGTTCTTTACCCTTCTATCTGGCAACAAAACTGACACCTTTTTGCAAGGAGTCATGTTTGCATAGACCGCAATACCTGCAGTCATAATACAAACAAAAGAACATAACTCTGATGGTGCACATTATCAGAGTTATGTTCTTTTGTTTGTATTATGACTGCAGGTATTGCGGTCTATGCAAACATGACTCCTTGCAAAAAGGTGTCAGTTTTGTTGCCAGATAGAAGGGTAAAGAACCAATTATCATGGAAAACATCGTGGGACAAAATGGGAATGACCCTGCTGAGGCTACGGTGCCTCAAATATTGGAAGAGGAAGTCACCCCCTGTGAGTGGCTGTCTGAGGTGCCATCTGTTTAGGAAGTACTGAAGGTGATCCAGAGTCTAAAACCAGGAAAGGAACCTTGCAGAGATGATCTCCCAAGCGAAATGCTGAGAAAGGGTGGCATTTGTGCACAAACTGCCCTACATGACATCATAACAATAGTCTGGACCACTGGACGGGTTCCGCAGGACTGGAAGGATGCCCTGGTGGTCCCCATCTTTAAGAAGGGAGACCGCACAGACTGTAACAACTACAGGGGTATCTCACTCCTCAGTGTGCAGAGGTGTAGGGAATTCCAACAAGACCTACATATCTGCTTTATTGACCTGGTCAAGGTCTATGATACCATCAGTAGGCCTGGGCACTGGGTTGTTCTTCGTGCTTTCAGAGTCCCTGACCCGCTGCTCATGATCATTAAGGACCTTCATGATGGTGAGCGGGTTCGGGTAAAACTATGTGGCTGGGAGTCGGAGCCATTCCCTGTTCACCTTGGGGTGCGACAGGGATGTCCTTTGGCTCCATCATTATTTAACATCTATTTTGACCACATAGTTCGTGAAGCCTTCAATAGCTGTACCGGAGGAATTTCCATCTGGTACAGATACAATCGGAGGCTGATCGATACCCGGTGCGGTCAAGGGATGGCTCCCTATTGGTCAACCACGTTATGTATGCCGATGCTCTGGTAATTGCGGCTCACTCAGAGGAGGAGTTGGAGGCGCTGCTGCTGAAACTGAAGTGTGCCACGAAGAGGTGGGGCCTTACTATCAGCCCCACCAAAATGAAGCACCTGCCTGGGTATTTTGTACCATCGGGCACTCCACCTCCACAACTCCCA
This sequence comes from Lethenteron reissneri, assembly GCF_015708825.2. NCBI lineage: Eukaryota > Metazoa > Chordata > Hyperoartia > Petromyzontiformes > Petromyzontidae > Lethenteron > Lethenteron reissneri. The sequence goes on from NC_083814.1 coordinate 2,756,150, forward strand.
ATCGGTGATGGGGCAGTTGTGGAGAGAGTGGAAAGTTTCCCATACCTGGGCAGTGTGCTCATGACCAGCTCCGGTTTAGCAGTAGAGGTCTCACTCCAAATCAGTCGAGCGGCATTATCTTTTCATCGGTTGCATAACGCTGTGTGGAAGTTACCTGGTCTATCAATCAGCACGAAACTTCAGGTCTTCTCGGCCACGGTCATTCCCTCCCTTCTCTACGCTTGTGAAACGTGGACACCTCTAATGGAAGGTCTTCGCCGATTAGAAACATTTAGGCTGACCTGCCTACGATCCATCCTGGGTTTAACCAGACTGGGTTGTGTGAGGAGCTCACAAATCCTTGAAAGATGTGGTCATGTCGCCCGCATGCCCAGCCACCGCATGCCTAAACAGCTTTTGTTCGGCCGGATCGAGGGGGCTAAACGGGCGCGGCACTGACTAGAAAAGAGATGGAGTGATGTGGTACAGGAGGACGTGGACTTGCCGATGACTGGTACCAGCGGTGTCAAGATCGGCCTCTGTGGAGGAGGCTCGTGAAGGACGCTACTGGGCAGTTGGAAGCAGTGGCCCTCCAACAACAACGGAGGGCGGATGAGCGACGCTCACAACAACGAGCGGAGCGCCGGGTGGCTAAAGCACAGCAAGTTGGCACAGTAGGGGGCACAGGTGGTGCATCAGCCAGTCGTCTCAGTCAGTCGACTTGTGGCATCTGGGTCTGCCCTGTGACCTCCTGCCAGCGGGCGTTCGACACTTTACGTGGCCTCAACGTGCACATAGCCTGGCACAATCGTCGTGGTGACGTCGCCGCCAATTAGTGGCGAATGGCGGTTGTTGTTGTGTGTGTGTAAATGTGAGTGTGTATATGTGTGTAAATGTGAGTGTGTGTATATGTGTGTGTGTAAATGTGAGTGTGTGTGTAAATGTGAGTGTGTGTATGTGTGTAAATGTGAGTGTGTGTGTATGTGTGTGTGTAAATGTGAGTGTGTGTATGTGTGTAAATGTGAGTGTGTGTGTGTAAATGTGAGTGTGTGTGTGTAAATGTGAGAGTGTGTGTAAATGTGAGTGTGTGTGTATGTGTGTTTGCTTGAGTCAAAGTGGTTAGACGTGTCTGTCTGGTCCCGGGGGAGCTGTGAGTTCACTGGCAAGTGTTCACTCCCGGCTCCGTGACTTTGCCAGGCACTCTGTTGGGCAGGTAAAGCGGTGTGTCAGTGTGTGTGCTTGTACGTTATCTTATCCCTTTAAGTTTTGTTAAATGTTTCACAAATGTTCACACAGAGACTATACACTACGGGTCCTATGAGTAATAACGCGGGAATGCACTCTCGTCTTTGCATACACACTGCAGGTATTGCCTATGTGCGTGTACTAAGTGTCTGTACTGTGTGTCTCATAAGTGGCACGTATGTGTGTGTGTGTATGTGGGTGTATGTGTGTGTATGTGTGTGTATGTGTGTGGGTGTATGTGTGTGGGTGTATGTGTGTGTGTATGTGTGTATGTGTGTATGTATGTGTGTATGTATATGTGTATGTATATGTGTATGTATTTGTGTGTATGTGTGTGTATGTATTTGTGTATGTATGTATGTGTGTATGTGTGTGTGTATGTAAGTGGGGAGCGGTAGTGTAGCGGTTTGCGCGCTGCGCTACGAACCCGGCAAACCGGGTTCGAATCCTGCTCGCGGCCAACACCAGCGACGATTATCTGAACCGGTCCTGGGCCTCCCCTAGATCAACCCGGCCTCAAATGAGTACCCGGTGCCGTGTGTAGACATCGCCACTGGGGAGACAAAGGCGGCCCGGCGTGGTGCTGGCCACCCACCCCCTCGTGTGCCACAGTGCCAGCCTTTAATAGGTGCTACTCGCTAACAGCACTTGCCCCTACAGTCTGTTAATGCAATACGGGGGATCTTTGTCTTTGTGTATGTGTGTTTAATATGCGTGTGTGTGTATGTTTAGTGTGTGTGTCGTGCACGTGATTTGCATGTTTGGCTACGTACGGTGCGAAAGATGTCCAGCATTCTGTGTGGACTCTTAACACGAAGTCGATGTCCTGGCCACTGCTTTGTTACAACATTGCGTAACGACTGGCTAAGTACGGTGCGAAAAAAGTCAAACATGCATGTTCTGCCTACTCTGCAGAATCGTGGCTCCTCTTGTGTGCATCTCTGACTCGGCAAGATACAAACGGATGTGGCTCCCGTAAACTCCAATTCACACACCGTACGACTGTGCAATACACACACCGTACGACTGTGCAATACACACACCGTACGACTGTGCAATACACACACCGTACGACTGTGCAATACACACACCGTACGACTGTGCAATACACACACCGTACGACTGTGCAATACACACACCGTACGACTGTGCAATACACACACCGTACGACTGTGCAATACACACACCGTACGACTGTGCAATACACACACCGTACGACTGTGCAATACACACACCGTACGACTGTGCAATACACCACACCGTACGACTGTGCAATACACACACGTACGACTGTGCAATACACACACCGTACGACTGTGCAATACACACACCGTACGACTGTGCAATACACACCGTACGACTGTGCAATACACACACCGTACGACTGTGCAATACACACACCGTACGACTGTGCAATACACACCGTACGACTGTGCAATACACACACCGTACGACTGTGCAATACACACACCGTACGACTGTGCAATACACACACCGTACGACTGTGCAATACACACACCGTACGACTGTGTCAATACACACAACGTACGACTGTGCAATACACACACCGTACGACTGTGCAATACACACACCGTACGACTGTGCAATACACACACCGTACGACTGTGCAATACACACACCGTACGACTGTGCAATACACACACCGTACGACTGTGCAAGACACACACCGTACGACTGTGCAATACACACACCGTACGACTGTGCAATACACACACCGTACGACTGTGCAATACACACACCGTACGACTGTGCAATACACACACCGTACGACTGTGCAATACACACACCGTACGACTGTGCAATACACACACCGTACGACTGTGCAATACACACACCGTACGACTGTGCAATACACACACCGTACGACTGTGCAATACACACACCGTACGACTGTGCAATACACACACCGTACGACTGTGCAATACACACACCGTACGACTGTGCAATACACACACCGTACGACTGTGCAATACACACACCGTACGACTGTGCAATACACACACCGTACGACTGTGCAATACACACACCGTACGACTGTGCAATACACACACCGTACGACTGTGCAATACACACACCGTACGACTGTGCAATACACACACCGTACGACTGTGCAATACACACACCGTACGACTGTGCAATACACACACCGTACGACTGTGCAATACACACACCGTACGACTGTGCAATACACACACCGTACGACTGTGCAATACACACACCGTACGACTGTGCAATACACACACCGTACGACTGTGCAATACAACAACGTACGACTGTGCAATACACACACCGTACGACTGTGCAATACACACACCGTACGACTGTGCAATACACACACCGTACGACTGTGCAATACACCACCGTACGACTGTGCAATACACACACCGTACGACTGTGCAATACACACACCGTACGACTGTGCAATACACACACCGTACGAACTGTGCAATACACACCCGTACGACTGTGCAACTACACACACGTACGACTGTGCAATACACACACCGTACGACTGTGCAATACACACACCGTACGACTGTGCAATACACACACCGTACGACTGTGCAATACACACACCGTACGACTGTGCAATACACACACCGTACGACTGTGCAATACACACACCGTACGACTGTGCAATACACACACCGTACGACTGTGCAATACACACACCGTACGACTGTGCAATACACACACCGTACGACTGTGCAATACACACACCGTACGACTGTGCAATACACACACCGTACGACTGTGCAATACACACACCGTACGACTGTGCAATACACACACCGTACGACTGTCAATACACACACCGTACGACTGTGCAATACACACACCGTACGACTGTGCAATACACACACCGTACGACTGTGCAATACACACACCGTACGACTGTGCAATACACACAACGTACGACTGTGCAATACACACACCGTACGACTGTGCAATACACACCCCGTACGACTGTGCAATACACACACCGTACGACTGTGCAATACACACACCGTACGACTGTGCAATACACACACCGTACGACTGTGCAATACACACACCGTACGACTGTGCAATACACACACCGTACGACTGTGCAATACACACACCGTACGACTGTGCAATACACACACCGTACGACTGTGCAATACACACACCGTACGACTGTGCAATACACACACCGTACGACTGTGCATACACACACCGTACGACTGTGCAATACACACACCGTACGACTGTGCAATACACACACCGTACGACTGTGCAATACACACACCGTACGACTGTGCAATACACACACCGTACGACTGTGCAATACACACACCGTACGACTGTGCAATACACACACCGTACGACTGTGCAATACACACACCGTACGACTGTGCAATACACACACCGTACGACTGTGCAATACACACACCGTACGACTGTGCAATACACACACCGTACGACTGTGCAATACACACACCGTACGACTGTGCAATACACACACCGTACGACTGTGCAATACACACACCGTACGACTGTGCAATACACACACCGTACGACTGTGCAATACACACACCGTACGACTGTGCAATACACACACCGTACGACTGTGCAATACACACACGTACGTGCTGGGTATGCGGGGGGGCTTCAGTGCCGGATTGTCCCAGGAGCAAAAGTAGCTCCGCGCTGAATGCTTTCAAGCTATCAATTCCGATTCAGTGATTCTGCACTTGCTCTATTACTATAGTACCATCCTGCCTTCAACTTTTATGAACGACTGGGTGTTTAAGGTTAGCGATTTGTCGTATTATCTGGCTGTATAGTAAATGAAAAAATACAATTACTTTACTTTGCCAGTTATAAATGTGTTTTAATATCTTTTTTATTTAGGGCCCCTTTAGAACATCATATGCTACAGGCCCCGCACTAGCTTAGTCCGGCACTGGGGGCCTTGCATGCTTGGTCTTGGCTGTAGTGTCACAACTCCTCTGGGAGGCGAATTATTCGGTCCACTGATCAAGGCTCCCCTATCTTTGTCAGTGTTTTGGGGTGTTCATCGCTGTTGGCGAACTTAAGCCAATGCCGGCAACTCCACATTGCCATGGTGGGGACCAGTTTCCACATTGGGTTGACCTGTGTTAACGTCAAACAAAGTGGTGCTAAATTTTACCCACCGCAGCAGGCATTGTGAGTTGTGCACAAAGTAGTCCTGTATTTATTTTTTCATCAGGCTGGTGGGGATGGATGATTGGCCGAGTTGTCACCTGCCCAGGACTCGAACTCTCAACCTGAGGATGAGAGGCCGAGTGCGACAACCACAGTGCCACCTACCTGGCCTGACTTCGCAGGCAATTCTGCGCATACCTCCGTGACCAAACCACGTGGAGCCGTAACGATAATAATGGTGCGCCATGCGGACTCAGAAAGCTAAGCAGGGCTGGAGCCTGGAGAGTGCTTGCATGAGGGGCTACACGGGGAAGTGCACCTGTCACCTGAAGACAACGCCGAAAAATCCATTGCACTGTACTATGCTCCCCGCCTGCACGGACCCCGACTGACCAGTCCAGGGCAGTGAAGTACGCTCAGTGGCCTGGCGCAATCCAACTCGGGTACGATGAGCGCCTCGTCCAGCAGCGGACCGACAAGAGGGCTTCTCCGTGCGCGCGTGTGCACGGCGCAACAGAGAGACGCCCGATAATGTCTTTCCGACCGACGGACTTTACTCGCTGACAGTGTCTTGTTCTGTGGGCCCTCTCGTCTCTCTCAGGCTCGCATCGGCCGGGCGCGGACGACGCCACCGCGGCGTGTGGAGCACCTCGGTCGGCGTGTACCCACCCACACCCACCCACCCACACCCACCCACACCCCACCCACCCACCCACCAACCCCACCCTCTGCCCACGCAGCCGCGGCAGGGGTAAGGGGCGGTGAAGGTCCGGTCGCGGAGAACTTGGCGGCATGAAGTCCCTGGGCCGCCTGCTCTCGCGACGCCTCTCCGCGCGCGACGATGAGGAGGAGCTGTCGGAGCTCACGGTCAACGGCAGGGTAAGTTCTCTCTCCGCCACCTCTTACAAACTACTGCGACTTTCAACTATTTTAATTTGACACCGATAGTATCGAACGTGGATTTGTAGACTGTTGGGCCAAGTGGCATGTTGGAAAGTGCCCATGAGGCACCGGACGAGGGGGTGGTGTGGACAGCACCACACCCCGTCGTCCAATGTCTCGTCAACGCTCATGTTCACATTCCATGATGGATACTCAGTGAATGCTGAGTGAACCTAGAGGAGGCTCAGGACAGCTGCAGGTTTCCGGTTGTTCCTGGTTATTGAGCAAGGCTGGGAATCTAATCTTAAACTAAACTAGTTTTTATTTTAGCAGGTAAAGCCCGCTGAGGTATAGAGCTCTTTTCTCAGCAGCGACCTGGCTATCACGAATGATAGCTCCACGAAGCGGCTTATCATTGCGTGGAAATGTATCGCAGCCGAATACTCTAAACGCCTGATGTTGATTCTAAATGCAGAGCGAAAAACTGTAGGACTCGGAGAAAAATCAAAACGACCACGGGGAGAGAGACACGCAAACTCCAAATGTACAGCAGCAGGCATCAGGGTCGGGGTTGAACCCACGACCTCCTGTAGACCAGGCGAGGTAGTTAACATCTCCTAGCCACCGTGATGATGATGAGAGAGAGACACGCAAACTCCAAATATACAGCAGCAGGCATCAGGGTCGGGATTGAACCCACGACCTCCTGTAGACCAGGCGAGGGAGTGAACATCTCCTAGCCAGCACTCTCCTTCCCTCTGCTCGTCCTCGCTGCTGGGTAGACACAGCCCTGAGGCGCTGCTGGGTAGATACAGCCCTGAGGCGCTGCTGGGTAGACACAGCCCTGAGGCGCTGCTGGGGAGACACAGCCCTCAGGTGCTGTTCTCACTCGCCATGCTGGCGCCAGGTTCCCACGGGAGAGCCAGCTCGCGTCGACTCGAGTCCACTGCTCCTTGAAAACGAGCCGGTGAACACGCCACAACGTTGGGCCAACGTTAGCATGCGGCTGCAACCGTTCGACTAACAACGTGGGCCCAAAAACGTTGACCCCAACGTTCCATGTTTACTGGGTTAGGTATTAATGTCCTCGCCGTGATTCGGGCATTAATTTGTATTCTCTCTTACGAACGTGTACGTTTGTTACGAATTGGATTTTGATTCACATTAATTTCTTATAATAATTCCATAAATGTACAATCATAAGTTGGCAAAGCTGCGCGGCGCTCCGACTTGGTTCTCGCGTCGTGCCGCGCGTTGCTCAGATCGATGTCCGACGTTCCGCCCATTCGGGAGCTGAACGTTCGTTACGCTCCGTAGCCTTTCACCAAAGACGCCGACGCGACCATTTCGGCTTCGTGATAATCGTAACGCTTCAAACGCGACCGTGATTTCTAACAAAACCCCACGCGTGGTCGTCGGCAAGGGTGATCACCTTCGTTGCCGTTGGTGTCGTCGGCGGCGCTATCATTGTCATCGTCGTCGGCCATGATCTACCCACTGCTGGATTAGGCCTCCCCAAGCCGTCGGCATCTCTCACGATCCACCTTGAGCCGATCTCGTCACTCCATCTGCTGGGTGCAGACCCCGTCCCTAGGGCCCGCCCTTGGACGTGACGGCGTCCACGTCAGATGTGGTACTTCCCGTTGAGTTTGAAGGCGTCGAGGGGGCACACACGGCGGGGTTTGCCCCTGGCCGTTCTGAAGAGATGAGTTTTCAATCTCGATTGAAAAGTGCTAGCTCCAGTGGCTTCCAAATTGGAGCTGGATTGAAAACTCATTTCTTTCGAACTGTTTTTTTGTATGCAGCGCTGGCAACGTGAATTCAGTGGGGGGAGGCTTAAGCGTACAATTGTTAACTTGTTTGATTTAATGAATCATGGATCTGGCATTCAGTGACGTGTCCGTAAAACTTTGTTTAACGTGTTAAACTGAAAATGAGGCCGCTTAATGAGCAAGACTCCATCACCGCGCTCTGGAATGTTTACTCACTTGCCGGGCCGCTCATGGCTCGAGTCACACACAGCACGTCTCGTTCCCTTTTCAACCTCGTCACAGCATCTCGCCCCGTGACCTTCGGGGGAAACAAAGACAAACAAAAAACCCAGCACCCTCCAAAAAAACACAATTCCCTGAAATGTGCGTTTTCAGCACGCGGTGTCTTTTTTGTACAACGGCGAGCGGCAGTCCAAATGGCAAGAAGACGCAAAGAGCTCGGCAGAGTCTCTGTGACCCACGCTTGCGGCGTTCGCTCATCTGCAGGGCGTCACCAGCCTCAAGCGCTGCTTCGGTTGAGGAGCGCAGGAGTTAGCCACGTTAAGCCATCGGTGCAGTCAACCGACTTTAAAGTGCGTAATGTTACGGGTTTTTTTTCTTCTCCTCGCCATTGTGCTCACGGCTGTGTTATACGAAGACTCCTCGGATCGCTCTCGTGCGACCTGTGCGGAGGGATTCTGACGTCGTGTTCTCGCAGCGGCTCACGTGTTTGTTAGTCCCCAGCAGACGTGGCATTGTAAGCAGGTCACCGCCACCTACTCGGGACAGTCGGGACATGTCCCGACACTGTTTGTGCGACGCCTATGCTCAGGAAGCTTGACCAACGTGGATATCTTTTGCTTTGTGGGAGGACACTGGAGTGCCCGGAGAATACACGCGCTTGCGAAGAGAAAACTCCCAAACCCGGCACAGAAAGGTTTGAAACCTGCCCGCTGTACCGCATGCCACCGTCACTTCGTAGTCGTCCAGTCGGGGGTCCGCACGTGCACCTGGCTCCACCTGCGTGCGATCGACCAACCACTGCCTGCGAGTCGCTGGAGTAGCGGGCATGCGCAACGCACGGGCATGCCCACGCCGTCCGGCCTGCACGTTCGCACGCACGATCGTGCCCTGCTCTCCCTCCCTCCCTCCCGCCACCCCACCTCTCTCTCTCTCGCGGCGTTCCGTGTTTTCGTTTGCTGCACTTTTCACGTCTCCCAGCTAAGTGTGCGAGTCGCGTGGCTGTTGTTGATGCCACGCTCACTCCGCCGTTGCCGTGCGGTGCGGTGCAAGAGCCCCGCCTGGTGAGAAGTCCTGTGGACGCAGCCGTGAGTGTCCGGACTTTCCAGACATTTTTTTAATGTGACTTTGATGCGACTAAATGGTACGTCGATTCTAAATGTGGACGGGAAAACTGGAGGACCTGGAGAAAAATCTATGCGACCACGGGGAGAACATGCAAACTCCAAAAACACAGGTCTCAGGGTTGGGATTGAACCCACGGCCTCTTGTAAACCAGGCGAGATAGTTAACGTCTCACCACTGCTCTTCCTTCCCCTGCTTCTGCTGATGTAGATGCAGAGCAACAACTACAATTTCACATCCAGGTGGTGAAGCCGGCAGACAACCGCGTCAGGAGTAGCGCGGAGTGCACCACTGTGGTGATGTCTCCTTCAGTGTTTGTGAATCGGGGCACTGGGTTGTGTACGTGGTCTGCTCTGGATGACCACAGTGGCACCACTGCTGCCGGAGAGTTTTTAAACTTTCCATTGAGTGCATCAGGTGTCCGCATCTGTCATGGTTTATGGAGTGGTGGTGATTTAGGGTGGACCGTGAGCAGCTTCATGGAAGATCAAACCCCAGGAATCTTCTGCGTTGGCTCTTGTGACTGAGAGACTCCCTCCCACCACCACCACCATCACATTTTGGCAACAAAAACATAGTGGCACTTTTTTTGACGTTCGCGTGTTTTTTAATCGTCATCAAGGTCGACGTAAATGCTGATGAAGCCGATGACGCAAACTTCAAGTGTCCAGCTCGCTCGAGCGGGGTTGACACTTGACACCTTGAATGCCTGTTGCGTGAGCGACTGTGTTTTGTTATGGTCCGTGGGATGCCATGGTGCCCCACGGACTCCCAAAACGTCAATTCCTTACAGGTGCCTTCACAGGTGCCTTCTTTACGTAAGTTATCATAAAACTTTCAGCTACAAAAAAAATACGACTTTTACTTTCACCAAGTGAGGCCCAACTGAGCTATGCAGCTCTTTTTCAGAAGCGACCTGGCCACAAATGTTGGCTCGACGAAGTGGCTTATCACGTGGACATTTATAGCAGCAGCAGCAGCCAGATACTCTAAACGCATATTTCTAAATGTGGAGGGAAAAACCAGAGGGCCCGGAGAAAAATCCACGCGACCACGGGGAGAGAGACACCGCACACACCAAATATACAGCAGCAGGCGTCGGGGTCGGGATCAAACCCACGACCTCCTGCATACCAGGCGAGGTAGTTAACGTCTCGCCACCGTGGCAATTATAATAATTAGATTAGCCTAAAACCATACATTTGGTGACGCTATGTAAATGCCAGGCTACATGGGTACGTTTCAAGTTCTCGTTTTAACTTTAGTTAGCAGCTCAAGGGAAGATTTGGGGTTTTGTTTTCCATTCTTCACCGAGTAAGCCATGACCTATGACCCAGGCTTGGGAGTGGCCTCTCACAAGTGCCTTGCCAGAGTAAAGATTCGAGCCACCAGGGGCCAATCACAGACGTATCAGGGTGCCGACACGGACAGAACGATTTTCAGATATAAGGTGATGATAATTATCACAATGAGCACAGCATTTGTAAATAAACCAGTGACAGGTTTATGTGTTAAGGGGCCTGTATGAGTTCTGTAGCGTGGGGAGCGGTAGTGTAGCAGCTCGCGATCTGTGCTACGAAACCAGCGACCCACGATCAACGCCAGTGACAGTTATCTGAACCAATGCTGGGTCTCCCTTAGGTCGACTCGGCCTCACGAGGACCTGGCGTGATGGGTAAACATCGCTTCGAGGGAGACAAAGGCGACCAGGCGTGGTGCTGGCCACCCAGACCGTGGTGTGCTGTGCCTGCCTTCATAAATGCTCGCTAGCAGCAGTTACGCAACAGTCTGCCGAGGCAATACAGGGGATCTTGCTTCAGTAGATTGTCTCACGACACTGTCGACGACTTCAGAAGGCCCGCCGATCGACATCTCGGGATCCCGTGAGGCTCGTTTGGTGACTCTCTACATTGATGGGCACAGCGGTGGCTAGGAGATGTTAACTACCTCGCCTGGTATACAGGAGGTCGTGGGTTCGATCCCGACCCCGACGCCTGCTGCTGTATATTTGGAGTTTGCGGTGTCTCTCTCCCCGTGGTCGCGTGGATTTTTCTCCGGATCCTCCCGTTCTTTCCTCCACCACATTTAGAATCGCGCGTTAGAGTATTCGGCGTCTATAAATTTCCACGTGATAAGCCACTTCGTCGAGCTATCAATTGTGGCCGGTCGCTTCTTAAAAAACACAGCTCAGTGGGGCCTTGTCTGGTAAAACAAAACAAATAGTAGAAGAGATTTTGTTCAGAGCGCCCACCCGTTTACAATCGGGCCGCCTCCCAGCTGGCGGACAGGGACGCGGTTGCGCCCTCGGCGACGGCTCGCACGGCTGGACGTGCCAAGGCCGTGTGGCGCATTCCTCGCGACGTCGACTGGCAGCGTAATAAGTCACACGTGCAGTTGTAAGCGGCCCTGAGAATCGTTAACTCGGTCAAATTTACGTGGCTTGCCGTCCCGGGTGTAGGGCAGGCGGGTGCGTGTGTGGGGGGGGGGGGGTTGTCCAGCCTCCAAAGCTGCCGTGCGGTGGTGGCTCCGCTGCACGTGGCTGCCTGCAACGCGGCGCTGTAGCGGCAGCAGCGAGGGTGGGTGGATCACCGCACACGCCGATGTTGCTCAGCTGCCTTCCTGGGGGTGTCGCTGAGGTGCTGTGGCCTGCTTCGCAAGAAGGCCCGACGGAAAATGTTGACTCCGCCTGCTCCGCCTGTATGGGATAGCGTGTTGCTCCCCCCCCCCCTCGCATGCGTTTTCTCCGGGCGGTCTCCTTCCACACGTAAACAGTCATCAACGGGCTGGTAACAACCTTACTATGCAGAGGACTGCAGAGCTTGGGGGGAATGAGACGCCGGCTCACCGCGTGGCTGCTGCCTTCCGACTCGTCTGCGGTTCCTCGTCACGCCTCCGAGTCTCTCTGTTCGAGGGCGGGGTGCGAATTCCACGCGGCGCGTTCCAAGCCGACGTCGTCGTCGTCGTTATCTGTCGTTGGGCTTCAACGTTCATGCCCCGGTCACGTTGTCGTTCGATGCGTCACGGCGGGAGACCGGCCCGCAGGGCTCCAAGAGACGCCACCGACCGAGGCTTTAAAGAGCGGAATGTGGACACCACGGGGGTTGTTCGGGCCGGTGACCCCACGCGCGCGTGGCAGTAAAACGCGTAGCGGCGCCTTAGGGCCGCGTTACCCCCCCTCGCACCCCCCCCCCCCCAGCACGTTTGCACAGGCAAGCGACGGTAACCAATGGGCAGGGGCGTGAAGGCCACGCGCGTGCACTTTAGTAAAAAAAAAACCAGCACGTGCAGGGCGATTTGGTGATCGTGACTCTACTGTACGGGCTGCAGATCTCGCGCGCGGGTCGCTGCGGAGTGTCTAATGAATGCAATGCCCCGGTGCGCAGGGGAAGCAAGAGTGTTTTTATTTCTCTGGAAATGTGTTGTTGCTTTGGATCCATCGAACACTGCGAACGCGAACGCCGGATTCGATCTGCATTGTTTGCACGGCGTCCGATCTGGTCCAGTTTTGCGCTCTTAGCACTCGCCCAGCGAGCCAGCGGCTGGCAGAGTGTGCACGCGGGCGATTGCGTAACCGTGATCGGGTCCGTTGGAGTCGAAACTGTGGCATTATTGGAACTTGGGGACTAACCACTAAACTCAGGGGCCGTCCATAAATAATGTCACGCACCTAGCGGGGGGGGGGGGGGGTCAGACATGTGTGACGAGGAGGGGGGGGGGTTGAGAAATGTGACGTCACATCAAAATGCGCAACTTTAAATAAATATAGACAACGCGTTCTACATATGATAATAGTTTTTTACCCTTTTGTCTGGCAACAAAACTGACACCTTTTTTTACGAGGAGTCATGTTTGCATAGACCACAATACCTGTAGTCAGAATGCAAACAAAAAACACAACTCTGATAATGTATGCACTGTCCTTGGAATTGATTGGTCCACACCCGAGACAGCTTTCCTTAGAGCCTAGTCTCACATGGGTTGGACCAGATGACGCCAAAAGGCGCACAACTCAAGGACAATGCACCATCAGAGTATGAGAGCTCGGGGTAAGCATTTACACCATTGAAACCTCATTTGCCAGTAAAACCCGTGGGGGGAGAAGGGGCGGCCGGTCGAACCTTTCAGGGAGACGCGGCTATGACATGGGTTCATATTCTTAGTTTTTTTTTATGTAAAGCCTCCCAAACGTCGTGATTTTTATTTTATTTTTATTTTACTTTTATTAATTAAAATTTTTAACCTACGTGACTTTACCGAAAAAAACCTAAGAATATGAATCCTTGCAGTCACGAAAGCTTCAAATCTAGAATTATGACATGGGTACCGTGCAGGAGGACAGCGTGCGCGCGAGGGGAGCGTCAGCGCCACCTCGCGGCGACAAGCGGCACAAGGACGCAGCGTGGAACGCGCCTCCCCAGCGCCGCGCCGACACCAAAGGCGTCGACGCACGTGATCGCGCACTCTGTGTTGGGGCCCGAGTTTTCTTAGCTGTGCCCCCGGAACAAGTTGCTTTGTTTTCGAGATCCCCCGAGAAGCTGTCTGTGTAAGCCCTTCAGCACCGGCTTCGCTATCCGTGGGGCACCTTGGCCCTTCCTAATATCACGGGATATCCATGGTAAAGTCGCCTGCAGATGACACGGATAGCAGAGGGAGGGCCGCCCGTTTGTCCGTTTGGCTCAGACGCGAGGAGTTGCGTGACGCCTCGTGATGCCCCGAGAATCCGTGGAAGTCCCCGCAGCATCCACGGGATACCTGGCACAGCGAAGCTTGGCGATGCTGGCGATGGTGCGCAAGCACCAATAACAATCGCAGTCAACGAAAACAAACTCAACAGCATTCGTCAACAGACACGCTGTCTGGGCCTAAAGTAAAAGCCGTATTTATAATGGGCAACGTCTTTAACAATGGCCCTTCATTGCACGGAATATCCACGGGAAAGTCGCGTGGAGGTGACACGGATAGCAGAGAGGGCCCTCCCTTTGTCTGTTTTGCATGCGGCAATTGCGTGGTGCGTAATGGAATAAATTGCAGCAGGATATATATTTTTGTTGCATTTATAGAGCGCCTTAGCTCAAGACACTAAGTAAAATGCATCGTTATCCACCGCGGCGTAGCAAAAAAAAATCTGGAAAATGTCAGAGGCGGACAACACTAAGGGAAATATACAAAGGAGACACTGTTTATTCCCACATGCTGGAAACTAAACGTCGTCCACCCCTCCCACGGAGTCCATGGTAGCGGTGGTGGCGGTGGTAGTGGCGGTGGTGGTGGTTGAGGTGGTGGTGGCGGCGGTGGTGGTGGCGGCGGTGGTGGTAGTAGCGGTGGTGGTGGTGGGAGCGGTGGCGATGGTGGCGGTGGTGGTGGTTGAGGTGGTGGTGGCGGCAGTGGTGGTAGCGGTGGTGGTGGTGGTAACGGTGGTGGTGGCGGTAGCGGTGGTGGTGGTGGTGGGAGCGGTGGCGACGACGGTGGTGGTGTTTGTGGTGACGGTAGTTGCTGGGCAGTGCGAGCTGGGGGACCTGCGTGGCAGTGACGCACATCGTGAAGCCTTCGCACCCTCATCGCGTGACTGCGGTCGGCCCGTACGATCCCCGATAGGGGCGGCCTGATGAGGGGTGAGCCAGCCATGCTGGGAGGGCCTCATTACTCCGCTGCTTCTTCTCATCTCGCCCGCTTATTTGTAGCCGGGCGGTGGTGGCTGTGCACGGGCTGTCATCCAGCACTGCGGAGGCGAGGGTTGGTAGATCGCACAAATGTTGCGAAACTTCCCGCGGGTGTTGAGGAGGAGGGTGCCGTTACCTTGGCTCGCAGGGTACGGCGGAAATGCGTTTGCTTGCATGTTCATCACGAGTACGTGTGGTTAACGCAGACATGATTCCTTTGATGTTTGAACATCTTAACACCTGTTTTATTGGCAGAAAGGATAAACCCTATTCTCACAAATTAACCACTGACATAAAAGGACGGCAGAGCTTGGGCAATTGGTGGCATCAGCTCACCACGTGGCCGCCTTCCTGCTTATCTGTGCTTCCGTGCCCCTCCGAGCCGCACCTCCGTCTGCGTGAGCCACGAGCGAAAAGCTGCGAGGCTGCACGGCGTTACAATTTGCAAAGGGTCAAATCGTTTGGTTATATTCGTTAGTTTGAAAAAACAAATGGCACTTTATTAATTTACTTTACAAACGTTACTTTCATCTGCGCACGACGCCAACGCGACTCTGCCGGGAGCGCGTTCCGCGAGGTCTGGCGGCCGTGAGCGGCCACGCCGCCGTCTTGTCGCTGCGCCGTGGGAGCGACGTCTTCCCCGCGTGGTGAACGCGCTCAGATGTGCCGCGGCGAGTCGCGCACAAGCGCGCCGGAACCGGCGCTCCGAGCGCTTTGTGCCTTTTACTTCCTTGCAGAGCAGCACAAAGAAACCGTTGTTGCGTGGAGTATTCCGCGTGGCTTTGATCTCCGTTGATCCGCTCGGCGAGGGCATGCGCTGCCGAACGAAGCCGGCAACGCCCCGTGTCGTCGGCGCACCGGCAAGATTCGTCGCCACCCGACCTCCCAAGCAGTGGAAAAGCGCTCTGAACACTCACATTCATGTTCACATTCCATGATGGATACTCAATTAAGGCTGAGTGGACCTAGAGGAGGCCCAGGACAGGTGCAGGTTTTCGCTTGTTTCCAGTTATTGAGCAAGGCTGGCAATCTAAACTTAAACTAAACTAGTTTTTTTTATTTTACCAGGTAAGGCCCCGCTGAGCTGTGTGGATCTGTTTCGCAAGCGACCGGACATCACAAATGAGAGCCCGACGAAGTGGCTCATCATTATCACGGGGAAATGTATCGCGGCACAAATCGTCTGAACGCGTGGTGAAGTTGGTTCCAAATGTGGAGGGAAAAACCGGAGGACCCGGAGAAAAATCCACGCGACCACAGGCAGAGAGAGAGAGAGCGAGAGAGAGAGACATGTCAGCTCAAATGCACACACTCATCTCCATTGGCAGCCACGAACCAGTGTGACATTTCCACAGTGCCATGGCTGGGCCCAGTCTACCTCGCAGTGTTATTCGTTTTATTGATACCCCCCCCCCCCCCCAACAGGGCTGTCAACCAATGGGAGCCCGACCTGAGATATGAGCTCACAGTCTTCCCATTGCGAGCCACGAGCCGCCGCGTGGCCATGCAGGGCCACCCGTCTCCGTCGAGAATTGTGGATAAGAAGGGGGGGGGGGGCTCGCTTGGGGGCTTTTGCTAGGAGGGACCACGAGGAAGGGGGCTCGTTTGGGGGTCTTGGCTAAGGGAGACCCTGGGAAGGGGGATGGTTTGGGGGGGGGGGGGGCTTTGCTCGGGTTTGGTGGTACATGTTATTTATGTCGTTTATTGTGAAAATTCGGTCATAGTTCCGATGATCACTGTTTCATTGTTTTTATGGCTTTATTTTGGTGATATCGAAAAGTTTTTTGGTTTGGCCATGTTTGTTTGTTGTAGTACGGAGTTAGACTGATGGCCTTAATCTAAGTTGTCTTGTGGTTGTTGTTGTTGTTTGACTTGCATCCCACTGGGATTTTTGCACACAGCGTTGGTGTACGGTGCTTTTTCTGCAATATTTTGCTGTCTTTTCTTGGATTTTCTGTTTGCACATAGTCACTTTAAGATGTTTTCTTGTTCCTGTTTTAGTTTTTTGTTTGTTGCGGTTGCACCCGATTCAAGAGCCGAATGGCTCACAGGGCTATACCAAATAAATTAAACTGAAAGGAGATATCCCTGGGCAGGAGGATGGTCTGGGTGTCTTGCCTAGGAGGGCTCACTTTTTGTTGGATGTTCTCCTGGTCGCCACCGGTGGGTGGATGCTGCTCGGCGCTGTCTCGACGTGCCCTCCCACGCGGCCCGACACCTGGGCTCTGTGACATTGGCATCACATTTGCATGCCACCTGCATTCCCATTTGCATGCAATTAAAACACATGAATTGTCACACACGTGGCGAGATGCATGCATCGTGAGCTTTGGGATTCGATGTTGACTCACGGACGGATGCGTCGTCACACCCCTGCAATGCGCCGCACCCAATCTCGGCTGTCGATTCTCTTTCTTTTAAACGAACTTCGTACTTCGCGTGCGTTGAACTTCTTTCGCACCGTACGGAGCCAACCGTGCTAATCGGAAGTGCTGGGGAAGGACGACAAACTAAACACACACAAAATCAGTTCTAAAGAAATTAATGAATTACAGAGCGAACACAAGTTGGAGACGTATCACATTGACATCAGCATGTTATATATGCGTGTGCACTGAACTTCTCTCGCACCGTACGTAGCCAACTGCGCTCAGCGGAGGTGCGGGGGAAGGACATCAAACCCAAACACAGCCCCTTGAGCCAGTGGTGGAAATTCCACATTTCTGTGACAAGTGCCAGTACGCCCTATGTATTAAATTCTGTGTACCCATTCCCTTCTAGATCGGATCCAGTACAGTGCTTGAGTGGGGCTCTCTGGCACAGAGCTCATTGTCCGGGGTCGCTTCAATAGGCCCCGTTTAGATGAACGCTGCTTTTGTCTCCGGCGGAAGCAGCGTGCTGCGTGAAAATCCGGCCAAGACGTTTATCCCCTCCGGCGCTAGACTGGGCCAAGTGAAATGAAAGAACGGATCACTGAGTAGCACCAGCAGCCCGTCCACTGGCTCGCTCGCCCGCCCGCCTCCACGCCAACTCCTAGACGACGCCGATCGACCCACCACCAAACGAGAGAAGAAGGACGAATGAATGAGAGAATGAATTAACGCAAAGGCGGACTAAATTGTGTACCTGGCTGGGTTGGCACCGCTCAAAGCTGGAATAATTCAAAATGATTGACTGGTCTAAAACCGTCGACTCACGACACCCAGGAGCCGAAATGAATCTCTCGACAGTTCAAGCCCAGCTTTGATTCCAGGATCTTGACGTTGTCACTCCCAGTGTATTGACGCAGACTTGAGGAATCTCTCCGCGATGAGCCACCGAGCCACTTCCGCCAACGCATCTCCGCATGTTTCACGTCCAAGCGGCAGCGTCTGTTGTGGAGTTTTGGGTCTTTCCTCGTAACTCAATTTCCGATGGCAGATTGCCATTTACAAAGTGAGCTGGGCAGGACATCTCGGGAGGAAGTCAGGTGGCAGCCGGCTGTGAGATGGGCAACAGGTCGGCAGCCGATGAAGCGGAGGAGAAGGAGGAAGGGAAGTCGAGGGAAAATGAGAATGTAGGACTAGAGGGGTTGGAGCAGCACGCCGGGTGGCAGTGGCGAGAGATGATGATGGCTCGTGGAGAGGGAGTGACGGAGAACTTTATCTTGTCTTAACTTATTTTTCATTGCGACCAGGTAAGGCTCACTGAGCTGTATGTGTCAGAAGCGACCTGGCGATCACAAATGATAGCTCGGCTAAGTGGCGTATCACGTGGACGTTTATAGCAGCCAAAGACTCTATACGCACGTTGCTTCTAAATGTGGAGGGGAAAACCGGAGATCACCGGGTTCGTAGTTCGTGGCGGCTCCGTGCAAAGACAAATATTCCCCGTGTACCCATAGAGACCGCAGGGCCAGGTGCTGTGAGCAAGTGCCAATTTACACCCCACAGGTAAACACTCATCCACGTACCCACGCACCCACACACAAAAGGCACCGCAGATTCCCACGTTCATAAACCCACGCAAAGACAAAGACAAAGCTTCCCCAACCCCCAATAGACTCCAACAGGCTATCGGGCTTCTGATCGCGTGGACATTTATAGCGGCGGCCAAATGCTCCAAACGCACCTCGAGTAGTGAACGCTGGAGACGGAGGGGGCCACGGCCGTCCGTGCCAACGCTGATCGTCGCTTTGTCTCGTGCCGCCCTCAGCTGGGAGCCGTCTCGAGCCTCGTGGACGACGGCGCCTTCAGAGGCGATCCCTTCAAGGGGGGCCCCATCGATGTACAGGTACCCCCCCCGTTCTCCACCCCCTTCTCTACCCATGCCCCCCACCCACCCGCTCCCCACACCCCCCCCCCCCATATGTCACCCTCATTGCGTCACCGTGTCAGCTGTGCGCACTCTGTTTCCCCTACTCTTGTGTCGCCTGTACGTCGGCGTGTTATTCACTTCACTGTGTCTGTATATATGGTTACGTGTGTGTGTATAGGGTTATGTGTGTGTATAGGGTTATGTGTGTGTGTATCGGGTCATGTGTGTGTGTATAGGGTTATGTGTGTGTGTGTGGATCGGGTCATGTGTGTGTGTGTATAGGGTTATGTGTGCAAGTGGGCAGCGGTAGTGTAGCGGTCACCACGCTGCGCTACGAACCCGACGACCCGGGTTCGATTCCTGCTCATGGGCAAAACCAGCGACGATTACCTGAACCGGTCCTGGGCCTCCTCTAGGTCGACTCAGCTTCACATGAGTACCTGGTGCGCCGTGTAAACATCGCCACTTGGGAAGACAAAAGTGGTCGGGCGTGGTGCTGGTCACACAAACCCCTCGTGCGCAGTGCCGGATTATCCTCGTAGCACAAGTAGCGACATATATAGTAGTAGCTACACATGTGTAGTAGTAGCTACACATGTGTAGTAGTAGCTACACATGTGTAGTAGTAGCTACACACGTGTAGTAGTAGCTACACATGTAGTAGTAGTAGCTACACATGTAGTAGTAGTAGCTACACATGTAGTAGTAGCTACACATGTAGTAGTAGTAGCTACACATGTAGTAGTAGTAGCTACACATGTAGTAGTAGCTACACATGTGTAGTAGTAGCTACACATGTAGTAGTAGCTACACATGTGTAGTAGTAGCTACACATGTGTAGTAGTAGCTACACATGTAGTAGTACCTACACATGTAGTAGTAGTAGCTACACATGTGTAGTAGTAGCTACACATGTGTAGTAGTAACTACACATGTAGTAGTAGCTACACACGTGTAGTAGTAGCTACACACGTGTAGTAGTAGCTACACACGTGTAGTAGTAGTAGCTACACATGTGTAGTAGTAGTAGCTACACATGTGTAGTAGTAGTAGCTACACATGTGTAGTAGTAGTAGCTACACACGTGTAGTAGTAGCTACACACGTGTAGTAGTAGCTACACATGTGTAGTAGTAGTTACACATGTAGTAGTAGTAGCTACACATGTGTAGTAGTAGCTACGGGCCCTGCACTTTCAAGCTATCAATTCCGGTTCAGTGATTCTGCACTTGCTCTATTACTGTAGTACTATACCACCTTCAACTTTTATGAACGACTGGGTGTTTAAGGTTAGCGATTTGTCGTATTATCTCGT
>NC_083814.1:2784314-2789314 GCF_015708825.2 Lethenteron reissneri
GTGGTGTTGGTGGTGGTGTTGGTGGTGGTGGTGTTGGTGGTGTTGGTGGTGGTGGTGTTGGTGGTGTTGGTGGTGTTGGTGGTGGTGGTGTTGGTGGTGGTGGTGGTGTTGGTGTTGTTGGTGGTGGTGGTGGTGTTGGTGGTGGTGGTGTTGGTGGTGTTGGTGGTGGTGGTGGTGGTGGTGTTGGTGGTGGTGTTGGTGGTGGTGTTGGTGGTGGTGGTGTTGGTGGTGGTGGTGTTGGTGGTGGTGGTGTTGGTGGTGGTGGTGTTGGTGGTGTTGTTGGTGGTGCTGCCCTTGTCGCTGCCTCCGCTCTCCGAGCCAGATGCACCACGTTGGGTGGACAACCTCAGCCCCGGGGCGAGGGCACAGGCGGAGCGGGCGTTGCCGCTTTGCCCCACATCCCATAATGCCCCACATCCCATAATGCCCCACATCCCATAATGCCCCATCCTCCCGCATGCCCCACATCCCATAATGCCCCACATACCATAATGCCCCATCCTCCCGCATACCCCACATCCCATAATGCCCCATCCTCCCGCATGCCCCGTGTCAACCCACCGGGTGTAGCTCCCTAATTCCTGTGAAGGTGAATTGAGTGCTCGGTTCCATACGGCCTACAGCCGGTCAAACAAAACAACATTTTGTCTCCGTTGTAATGGGACTTTGTTTGGATGAACGTTGATACTTATAAGGGGGGCACGTGGTGACCAATAAGATCTGAATTGGTCTGTAACAAGGTAGGGAGGGCACTGACGAGGGGTGAACAGGTGTGCTCTCGAGCTCACGCGTGTCCTGGCGGTGGTGGTGTTTTAAATTGGGCGCGCTCGCTGGAACATCGCTCGCCCCCAGCAGCCTGGACGGGGATGGAGGGGGCGGTGCTCTTTGTGTTCGTTGCGTTGTGCGATTGTGAGACGGCTCCCCTCGCTCTGCTGCTGGGGGTCGTGAACACGTGGGGGGGGGGGGGGCTGGTGGTGGTGGTGGTGTGAGCGAGTTGGAGCACCGCGCCACGAGCCTGGTGGTTCCCGACTTCGATTCTCACGTTTCAGCGACGATTGTCTGAACCTGTCCTGGGCCTCGACTAGTGACCCGGTGCTGTGTGCGAAACATCGCCCGCTGGGGAGACAAAGGCGGCCGGGCGTGGTGCTGGCCACCCACCCCTCGTGTTGCCGTGCCGGCCTTCATAGGTGCTCGCTAACAGATTCTTGCCCCAACAGTCTACTCGGGCTACACGGGGGGGTGGGGGCTCTTTGTCTCTGACGTGCAAGTGTGTGCAGCCTTTTGACAACCCGCTGCTGGGTCTGGGGGGACATGCCGCCACGTCGCGGCTCACCGCGGGGGTGATTTGACCACATCTCGCCACGCTGCTCCGTGTGGGGGTTGGCGAAGGCGGGGAGCATAGATGTCAGGGCCGTAGTGCGATACAACGCTGGATTTTACACAAACTGCCCTCGGCCGAGAGAACGGAGCACAATTAAAGTAAGCGAGGTCGTTTTACGAATGGGCGACTTAAGGCATCAAGGTTTAAGCATTCAAAGGAAATGTGATGCTGTTTCAGCTTCACAAAAAATAAAAAAATCCCCTCGTTTCAACGAGGCGGTCGCGGGTCACTTCACACCGTCACCCGTCCTCATGAGCAGGGCTGCAGCCGCTGAACGCCAATGCCACGCGGCGTAACCGGGAGGCGATGTGGGCATGTGCCGTGGTGAATGCGACGTGGGGCACAGACCGGGAGATTTGGGACATTCCCGGTCGTGATCAGAAAGAGGGAATTTGCGTCTGCAAACATCACGGCTGTCAACCCATCACGGTTTACCCCGTATTCTCGTCCAGGGAAATGGAGTTTTCAGGTCCATACGGTGTACAGCCGTTTCAATACGGGCAACATATTTTGTCTGAGTTTGTGTTTCTCCCTTGTGTTGGGACTTTGTAGGATGAACGTTGAGATGTATAGGGGGCACGGGGTGACCAATGAGGTCTGAATTGGTCTGTATTTAGGTAGGGTACTGATGAGGGGTTGACAGCTCTGCATTTTGTTGCAGCTGTAATTCAACTCACAGCCACTTTGTCACTTCACGCCCTGGGTGATGATGGCCTTCCCCATGCCGTGTCGGGGGGGGGGGGGTTGGCTTGACCGTACTTCAGCACGCCAGTCAACGCGGGGTTGTTGACGGATATCGAGAGGGCCCAGGTTTGGACAACGTCACCTTCTCCGGGATGTTGGCCACGGCCGGGATTTGAAGTCGGGGCTTCGAGTTCGATTTAAAGCTTTCGTGACTGCAGGGATTCATCTTCTTGGTTCTTTCGGTAAAGTCACGTAGAATGGAAATAATAAAATACTAAAAATAAAACATAATAAAATAATTCTCACGACGTTTCGGCCACAACGCAAGCAGCCGTCCTCAGGTGAAGAACAGGTCTGTCGAGAAGACAGATTCTGAATGACACACTCCAGGCTTGGAGCGTCTATTTAAGCTGGGAGGGAGGAGGAAGAGCGCCTTGACATGCGCCAACCACTGGCCCACCGATTCGCCCACACTTGAATTAATGTGAAACGAATGAGAAGGTAACGGCGGTTAATAGTTAAGTTAATAGTTTCGTTTGAGTGGAACAGGGTTACATTAATCTCTCTGCAAGTCTCTCAGGTTAACTTGGACCCGGTAGCTTTTGCTTGAAGTCATTTCACGCCGGTAAAAAAAAATCACGTGAGTTTCCACCGCTCTGCCAGAGCAGCCGGCGGCGCATATGATTGCAGCAACTACGAATGATTGAGCAGGGGGGCTTTTTGACTTGGCTTGGTTGAGCAGTGTATCTCCTGGTGTGTGGGTTGTTTTGCTCGGCATTGTATTGAATAGGATGTGCGCACTGAGTGTCTCTGTGCGTGTGGATAAGTGACGATTGTCTGAACCGGTCCTGCGTCCTTCCCTAGGTCGACTCGACCTCAAATGAGTACCCGGTGCGGTGTGTAGTAGACGTCGCCATTGGGGAGCCGAAGGCGGCCGGGAGTGGTGTGGGCCAACCCCGCCCCTCGTGTGCCCCGTGCCGGCCTTCGTAGGTGCTACTCGCTAGCAGCACTTGCCTAACAGTCTGTTAAAGGCTACACGGGGGATCTTTGTCCTTTTTGCATGGATAATACAACAATGGTGAACGTTTGAACTGGCCTAGGTCGACTCAGCCGTAAATGAGTGTCTGGTGCGGTGTGTAGACGTCGGTGCCGGGGAGACAAAGGCGGACGGGCGTGGTGATGGCCACCCACCCCTCCCTCGTGTGCGGTGCCAGCCGTGATAGGTGGTCATCTAGGAGAACTTGCCCCAAAGAGACTGTTAAAGGCTATACGGGGGACATTTGTCTGTATACGAGCAAGTTCGTTCAGCCGAGCCGTGATGGGATTTGTGTTCAATCCCCGTGGTTTCTCGTGACACAGCGGGGTGGGATATACGTCTCAGTCTTGATGACTCCTTAGGAAGTGGAGGTGATTGAACTAAATGAATAATGCACCTGGAACAACAACCACGGGTGTGAGGCCGGGCATGTTGTGTGTCCATGTGCTCTGTCGCATTAGTCCCGCACCCAGTAGACGTTGGGCCAACGTCGGAGTTTGGTTAGAGCTGTTGGCGCGACGCTGGCCTGACACTCCGCGTTTACTGTGGTTCCTCCATCGCTCTCCGTGTGTCACCGCGCAGGCGGCTGTGAGAGCGGGTTCATGTTGCAACGGAGCAGTTGTAGATGGTGTGCAATTGCAGTTTAAATAATTACAGCAACAAAAAGCATTATCTCAGCTGACCTGTGCAACTGGTATTGTTTGTGATGGTTTCGCCTTTGGTAATTCACGCTAAGAACCTCTCGCACTGTTCCGTAGTTGACCGTTGAAGAGGTTGATTCCTGCTCAAGGCCAATAACAGTGGAGAACATTTGAACTGGTTTTGGGCCTCCCCTCGGTCGTCTCGTAAACGAGCACATGATGCGGTGTGTAAACATCAGCACTGGGGAGACAAAGGCGGCCGGGCGTGGTGCTGGCCCCCCACCCCCTTGTGCACCATGCCTTCCTCAGGGCTTGCTTACAGCACTTGCCCTCTGCAGGCTGTTAAACGAAGGCTTACACGGTGGATCTGTGTCTTTTTTTGTGTCTCTGCGTTGTGTTCACAGCCCGGCTACGGTGGGCTGGAGTCGAGTCCGCGAGTCGCGTCGCGCTCCCCTCCGTCCCCCGCGACTCCGAGCGCCGCGACGCGGCTGGGCACGCCGGCAGGACGGTTGAGCCGGCGCGAGCGCTCGCTGCTGCTGCTGCTGGCGCTCGCCCTGCTGGGCCTCGTCATCGCCGGCCTGGGCTGGGGCCTCAGCGAGCGGCGAGCGCGACACGCAGGTGCCGAGCGAACGGGCGCCCCGCCGGCCCAAGCGCGTGGCCGCGCCGTTTGGTTGATGTGGCGGCAGCGACGGCGGTCGACAAACGCAGCGGCGCGGAAGCTGCGGCCCATCGGCCCTCTGCTAGATTTCGTAACGGCACGTGCGGTTTCACGCAGTATGAGGCCACCTCTAGGTGCCGCAGTGGCTTTGAGATGTTAACTTCCACGCCTGGTATGCGGGAGGTCGTGGTTTCGATCCCAACCCTGACGCATGCTGTATATTTTAAGTTTGCATGTCTCTCTCCCCGTGGTCGCAGGGATTTTTCTCCGAGTCCTCTGGTTTTTCCCTCCACGTTTAGAATCAACGTCACGTGTTTAGAGTATTTGGCTGCTATAAATGTCCACACGATAAGCCACTTTGTTGAGCTATCATTTGTGGCCAGGTCGCTTCTGAAAAAGAGCTCTATATAGCTCGGTGGGCCCTTACCTGGTTAAATAAAAAGTTTAGTTTACTTACTCAAAATACATGAAGAGGGGAGATTTTTGCCTCATCTTGAGTGGTCTTTTCTTGGTGTTAATTGTAGGACGATCCTGGGACAACTACAAGAAGTGGTTATCCCCAGCCTGTGTAGACATAGGTCACAAAGCATAGACCTGGTA
>NC_083814.1:2796814-2879258 GCF_015708825.2 Lethenteron reissneri
TGATAGAGGCGTGGTAGCGCCGCTGTATTAAAAGACATTGCGCTCACCGCAGATAATCGTAGCAACATGACCGCTCTCTACGATAGCTGGCACCAAACTGTGCCACGCGCCCTCCCGCGTGGACCATCGCTAGCGGCGTTGGCCTCCACAGCAAACGAGCTTAAATTGGGGATCTCTGCTTTGGTTCCAGTGTGTGTGTGTGTGTCATTGCATGATCTTGTGTGCATGCGTGTGCCTCCGCATGCCCGCCTAGGTGCATGCTGGTGCCTACTTGCGTGTGCTTTCGTGAGTGTTTGTGTGTGCACGCCCGTGGGGAGGGGCAGCGTAGTGGTCCCCGCGCACTGCGCTACCAACCTGGCGACCCGCGTACGATTCACGCTCCCGGACAATAACGGGGGGGGGGGGGGGGGGGGTGAGCGGATATTTGAATCCGGTCTCTGGCCTCCCCGAGGTCGACTCGGCCTTAAATGAGTACCTGGCGCGGTGTCTATTTAGCATTGCCACTGGGCGTGGCGTTGACCCCCCCCCCACCCCCTTCGCCCCAAACAGCCTGTTAAAGGCGATACGGTGGATCTTTGTATTTGTGCGCCCTCGCGTGTCTTCCTCCGTTCGCGTGTCTCTGCGAGCCCGCATGTTGAATTGATTACGGCGCGTGGTTTCAAACGGTTTCGACGGTGGTCGCGCGGTGCTGTTTTGGAAAGTAATAATAATTTGCTTCCTGACTTTGGGAGCCAAAGGAAAAAAGTTGCGAAAGCATCGATGACGGGAACCGCTCCCTCGTTGTGCGGCGTTCGCCGGCAGCGCAAAATTTCCACCGAACCAGTTTTGGCGCGAGACAGAATTTCGGTTTGGAAGGAACGGACAAAACACCGGTAACGAGAAAATGGTCACAATTTAGCCACTGGGCTTTGTAAGTCTTTTCAGATGCGCCCTGGTCACAAATGATAGCTTAACAAAGTGGCTTATCACGTGGAAATTTATAGCAGCCGAATAATCTAAACGCACGTTGATTCTAAATGTGAAGGGAAAAACCCCGGGGACCCAGAGAAAATGTACGCAACCATATAAAGGCGGCAGCGTTGGGATCGAACCCACAACATTCTGTATAATAGGCGAGGTAGTAAACATATCGCCACCGTGGCACCCATAAGTTCTTTATGTGGTCCTCAAATGACTTGTCGGTTAATTAATGAATCAGCTGGTTATTGGCCCATTTATTTACTGAATAAATAATAATTATGATGCGTAATGATATCCACTTGTGACACGCAGAGTATCCGCAGTGAGAGAGGGCGACTCGTGTGTTGTAAGTTGTTGAACTTTTGCACCGTCCTGAGCCAGCCATGTTAATCGGAGGTGCGGGGGAAGGACAACAAAACTAAACACACAAAAACTGTTCTAAAGAAATGAGTTTTCAATCTACATTTAAAAGTGCATAGCTCTCGTGGCTTCCGAAGATCAGAAAAAAGAGCGTTCCAGACGGCCGTCTGGAACGTGCAATGCAGTCACTCAGAGGTGTGAGGAATCGCAGACAAGCAGGAAGGCAACCAGAGGGTGAAATGGTGCCAACAATTACCCAAGCTTTATGGTTCGCTATATTTGAAGGCATTATTGGCCGAAAAAATGTAAGTTTTTAGATGTCGGAGGAAACGGTAGCACCCAGAGAAAACCCACGCATCCGAGTGGAGAAACACTTTATCCCATACGGACAGAACAGGACCAGTCAACATTTTTTGCTGGAGCGCGTTGACCCACCAACCCTCGCTGCGTCCACAATGCTGGATCACAGGCCACGTGCACAGCCACCGCTACGGCGTTCTGTGCGTGTACACGGCCTGCAGTGACATTGAGAGTTTTGTGAGGGGGGGTGAGGGGGGGGGGTGCTGATGTCTAGTCGGGACAATATCGTCACGACGCAGAGTCGTCACGTGTACAGTGAGCCCACGCACTTTGCATTTCGCACAGCGGCCGTGGCGAACGGAGATCGCTCTCCCCGCTTAGTCGAGAGAGATTCTAGTCGGGTGAGAAGCCCCGCTGGATGGCAGACGATGCCACTTTCCCCCGTTTTGTGGTTTTATCTCAAATTCAAGATAGCGCCGAGTCCGCTCGGGCGAGGGAACGGCCGCCGCTTTGTGTGGGAAACAGCCCAGCGTGGCATCGAGCCGTGCTGCCCGTTGGTGCGTTGGCACCGCACGCGCTGGCATGACTCTCTCCCTTCGGCACGACTTCCGACATTTCCCTTCCGCGCGCTCGGAGCTTCTCCAGGAGCGTCGGAACGACGCAAGGCGCAACTCGAAAAAGCGTCGGAGAGCGATGCAGTACGAACCTACATATAAGTACCGTACGTCTGCTTGCAGCGCGCAGTGTTTTGTGTAGATACAAGTCCTGGGTTTCAAATCCAGGTGACAGCTGCCAGTGATTGAACCGGGTTCTCGTGTGATGCGAGTTGATGGTCACAGCCCTGTCGCCAATGGGTGCGCTCCAAATTCTCGCATCAAAATTGGTTCTTCATTTAATTTGGATAAATTCCAGCTTTGTAAAATACCAGTTTGACTTATATAGTGAACGTTACTGTCAGTGCCAAGGTCGGTGGAAACGCGGTGCCCTTATTATAATTATTTAGACTGAAGGGATCCGATGAGCTATGACGCTCTTTTCACAGACGGTGCAGTAGTCCTGTGGGTACCAGCAGCTACTCGAAGAAGGGATCTTTAGAGTTAGCTCTGTGGTATCCGCTTCTGCGGGACGTTCTCCAACCACAAAGGGTTGCACTGCCCTGTGAGAAACACGAACAAATTATTTTCCATCTCGTGACGCCAACGTGCGCAATCGCGGTGGAATTGGGGGGGGGAGGGGAGGGGAAAGTCGTCCACAAAATCCTTCAACCCGCAGCGCCACTCGGCCCGTCTTGACGTCGGCACGCCGAGGAACCCGAATCCGGCGGAGCTTTGAGAGCGGCGGAAGATCGAGACGTTGGTTTATGATCCCACCACGCCGCATTGTTTTGGACGCGATCTCTGGCCGGGGCTTGAGGAGGGGGTTTGGAGGGAGGTGGAGCAAACTTCAGAGAGAAAAAACGCAGAACTCACCGGAGGCCAAGTGGCGCTCCGTGCCGCGGGCGGAGAGGCTGTGGCATTGGAGGGGGAGGATCGCTTGTTTGGCTTCGTCGGTAACGGCTCTGGGTAGAGGAGCGGCCCCGCTTGGAGAGGCCGTCTAGTTTCACCTTGTTTGTAAAAATATGGCATTCCTGAGATGCCCTTGGGCTTGCATGTGTCACGTACGTGTTTTGAACTTCGTTCGCGCCGTATGTACGTAGACGACCGAGATAATCGGAGGTGCGGGGGATGGACTACAAACAAATAGGCAGTTCTAAAGAAATGAGTTTTCAATATAGACTTAAAAGTGCATAGCTCCAGTGCTTATTTAAATAAACTTAACCCCCACACACACAAACCCTAGACTGTTTGCTATCTGGCCCACGCGGTGCTTGGAGCTTTATTGGATATAACGGAGCCTTGCTGAAAGCACAATCCTAGTCTGCCGGGCGAAGGGCGGGCGGTGTTGCGTAGGCAGTGGGGGGGGGGGGACGTAGGATGATTACCGTGAAGCAAAAAATAACGAAAACTGTGAAGATGGACCCATTCCTCTTCTTGGTTCTTTCGGTAAAGAAAGAACCATTGTGGCCGACACGTCGTGAGAATTATTTTATTATGTTTTATTTTTATTATTTTATTACTTCCCTTCTACGTGACTTTACCGAAAGAACCAAGAAGATGAATCCCTGCAGTCACGAAAGCTTTAAATCGAAATTTATGGACCCATTCCTCAAAATGTCACCTCATGAATGCATTTTCCTCTTTGGGGTGGCATTGTTGATGAATGTGGTGCCTTGTTGTCGTTGCAGGCCACAGTGTTATGGATGAATGTGGTGCATTGTGGGTGTTGTAGGCCTCAGTGTTATGGATGAATGTGGTGCATTGTGGGTGTTTTAGGCCTCGGTGTTATGGATGAATGTGGTGCATTGTGGGTGTTGTAGGCCTCAGTGTTATGGATGAATGTGGTGCATTGTGGGTGTTGTAGGCCTCAGTGTTATGGATGAATGTGGTGCATTGTGGGTGTTTTAGGCCTCGGTGTTATGGATGAATGTGGTGCATTGTGGGTGTTTTAGGCCTCAGTGTTATGGATAAATGTGGTGCATTGTGGGTGTTGTAGGCCACAGTGTTATGGATGAATGTGGTGCATTGTGGGTGTTGTAGGCCACAGTGTTATGGATAAATGTGGTGCATTGTGGGTGTTGTAGGCCTCAGTGTTATGGATGAATGTGGTGCATTGTGGGTGTTGTAGGCCACAGTGTTATGGATAAATGTGGTGCATTGTGGGTGTTGTAGGCCACAGTGTTATGGATGAATGTGGTGCATTGTGGGTGTTTTAGGCCTCAGTGTTATGGATTAATGTGGTGCATTGTGGGTGTTGTAGGCCACAGTGTTATGGATGAATGTGGTGCATTGTGGGTGTTGTAGGCCTCAGTGTTATGGATGAATGTGGTGCATTGTGGGTGTTGTAGGCCACAGTGTTATGGATGAATGTGGTGCATTGTGGGTGTTGTAGGCCACAGTGTTATGGATGAATGTGGTGCATTGTGGGTGTTTTAGGCCTCAGTGTTATGGATAAATGTGGTGCATTGTGGGTGTTGTAGGCCACAGTGTTATGGATGAATGTGGTGCATTGTGGGTGTTGTAGGCCACAGTGTTATGGATGAATGTGGTGCATTGTGGGTGTTTTAGGCCTCAGTGTTATGGATGAATGTGGTGCATTGTGGGTGTTTTAGGCCTCAGTGTTATGGATAAATGTGGTGCATTGTGGGTGTTGTAGGCCACAGTGTTATGGATGAATGTGGTGCATTGTGGGCGTTGTAGGCCACAGTGTTATGGATGAATGTGGTGCATTGTGGGTGTTGTAGGCCACAGTGTTATGGATGAATGTGGTGCATTGTGGGTGTTGTAGGCCACAGTGTTATGGATGAATGTGGTGCATTGTGGGTGTTTTAGGCCTCAGTGTTATGGATAAATGTGGTGCATTGTGGGTGTTGTAGGCCACAGTGTTATGGATGAATGTGGTGCATTGTGGGTGTTGTAGGCCACAGTGTTATGGATAAATGTGGTGCATTGTGGGTGTTGTAGGCCTCAGTGTTATGGATGAATGTGGTGCATTGTGGGTGTTGTAGGCCACAGTGTTATGGATAAATGTGGTGCATTGTGGGTGTTGTAGGCCACAGTGTTATGGATGAATGTGGTGCATTGTGGGTGTTGTAGGCCTCAGTGTTATGGATGAATGTGGTGCATTGTGGGTGTTGTAGGCCTCAGTGTTATGGATGAATGTGGTGCATTGTGGGTGTTGTAGGCCACAGTGTTATGGATGAATGTGGTGCATTGTGGGTGTTGTAGGCCTCAGTGTTATGGATGAATGTGGTGCATTGTGGGTGTTGTACGCCTCAGTGTTATGGATGAATGTGGTGCATTGTGGGTGTTGTAGGCCTCAGTGTTATGGATGAATGTGGTGCATTGTGGGTGTTGTAGGCCTCGTGTGTTATGGATGAATGTGGTGCATTGTGGGTGTTGTAGGCCTCAGTGTTATGGATAAATGTGGTGCATTGTGGGTGTTGTAGGCCTCGTGTGTTATGGATGAATGTGGTGCATTGTGGGTGTTGTAGGCCACAGTGTTATGGATAAATGTGGTGCATTGTGGGTGTTGTAGGCCACAGTGTTATGGATGAATGTGGTGCATTGTGGGTGTTGTAGGCCTCAGTGTTATGGATGAATGTGGTGCATTGTGGGTGTTGTAGGCCTCTGTGTTATGGATGAATGTGGTGCATTGTGGGTGTTGTAGGCCTCAGTGTTATGGATAAATGTGGTGCATTGTGGGTGTTGTAGGCCACAGTGTTATGGATGAATGTGGTGCATTGTGGGTGTTGTAGGCCACAGTGTTATGGATGAATGTGGTGCATTGTGGGTGTTGTAGGCCACAGTGTTTTGGATGAATGTGGTGCATTGTGGGTGTTGTAGGCCTCAGTGTTATGGATGAATGTGGTGCATTGTGGGTGTTGTAGGCCACAGTGTTATGGATGAATGTGGTGCATTGTGGGTGTTGTAGGCCTCAGTGTTATGGATGAATGTTGTGCATTGTGGGTGTTGTAGGCCTCTGTGTTATGGATAAATGTGGTGCATTGTGGGTGTTGTAGGCCACAGTGTTATGGATGAATGTAGTGCATTGTGGGTGTTGTAGGCCACAGTGTTATGGATGAATGTAGTGCATTGTGGGTGTTGTAGGCCTCTGTGTTATGGATGAATGTGGTGCATTGTGGGTGTTGTAGGCCACAGTGTTATGGATGAATGTGGTGCATTGTGGGTGTTGTAGGCCTCGGTGTTATGGATGAATGTGGTGCATTGTGGGTGTTGTAGGCCTCAGTGTTATGGATGAATGTGGTGCATTGTGGGTGTTGTAGGCCACAGTGTTATGGATGAATGTGGTGCATTGTGGGTGTTGTAGGCCACAGTGTTATGGATGAATGTGGTGCATTGTGGGTGTTGTAGGCCTCAGTGTTATGGATGAATGTGGTGCATTGTGGGTGTTGTAGGCCTCAGTGTTATGGATGAATGTGGTGCATTGTGGGTGTTGTAGGCCACAGTGTTATGGATGAATGTGGTGCATTGTGGGTGTTGTAGGCCTCAGTGTTATGGATGAATGTTGTGCATTGTGGGTGTTGTAGGCCTCTGTGTTATGGATAAATGTGGTGCATTGTGGGTGTTGTAGGCCACAGTGTTATGGATGAATGTAGTGCATTGTGGGTGTTGTAGGCCACAGTGTTATGGATGAATGTAGTGCATTGTGGGTGTTGTAGGCCTCTGTGTTATGGATGAATGTGGTGCATTGTGGGTGTTGTAGGCCACAGTGTTATGGATGAATGTGGTGCATTGTGGGTGTTGTAGGCCTCGGTGTTATGGATGAATGTGGTGCATTGTGGGTGTTGTAGGCCTCAGTGTTATGGATGAATGTGGTGCATTGTGGGTGTTGTAGGCCACAGTGTTATGGATGAATGTGGTGCATTGTGGGTGTTGTAGGCCACAGTGTTATGGATGAATGTGGTGCATTGTGGGTGTTGTAGGCCTCAGTGTTATGGATGAATGTGGTGCATTGTGGGTGTTGTAGGCCACAGTGTTATGGATGAATGTGGTGCATTGTGGGTGTTGTAGGCCACAGTGTTATGGATGAATGTGGTGCATTGTGGGTGTTGTAGGCCACAGTGTTATGGATGAATGTGGTGCATTGTGGGTGTTGTAGGCCACAGTGTTATGGATGAATGTGGTGCATTGTGGGTGTTGTAGGCCTCAGTGTTATGGATGAATGTGGTGCGCTTTTGACGTTTTGTATATGGGCAGGGATCACGTTGCTGTGCCTTTTGTAAAACGCACTCTTCCGCAGATGACACCGCACGCAGTGTGTGCGTGTGTACGTGAAGCCGCACATACAGGCGGCACGCACAGCGTTATGAAGCAGCGCACTGCCAGCAACGCAAATCGCGATTCCCTGTTGCGGGCAGCGGTAATGTTCAACTTGGAAGCGTTTGACAGGCACAGCTTGCGAATCTCCGCTCCGTCGCTGTTGCCGCTGCTGCTGCTGCTGCTTGGCTGCCACAACTTTCCACGTGATCAGCTACTTCGTTGAGCTATCATTTGTGGCCAGGTCGCTTCCGAAAAAATAAGTTAATAGCTCGGTGGGTTTTAGCTGGTAAAATAAATATAAATATATTTTTAGTGATTTTCTTATCCCTCCCTATACTCCGGTTCTATTTTTTCTCTTGTTCGTTATAAACTTCTGACTTCGTGCCCCCCGAATGGACATCCGTGAAAAAGAGCTTCATAGATCATCGGATTCCTCCTCCAGTGTAAATAGAGATTCTGATTTTGAGCTTTGTACGTACCGACTAGAAACGGCACAGTGGGGGGGGGGGGGGGGGCGCTGTTGGGGGTGGGCGCAGGCTGGCGTCTGTCCTCGCACCATTGTGGAGCGACGCTTCCTCTGCAGGAAGTGGGGGGCGATCACAACAGGAAAGCGCCCGGACATTGATTATCACCCATTGAAAACGTACAACGTAAATATGATATGTATTTGTTTAAAAAAATCTGACGAATGTAAGTTTGGTTGTGTGTAGTTGGGGCACGCCTGTAATTCGGCGCTTTGGATGTGGGAGGCCTGGTGTTGAGGGACCGTCCAGCACCGCTGGGTGGTGAGGCGGCGGTCGAGAGATGTCGCTACGGCAAGTCGGCGTGTGGTCGCTCGACACAAACGAGCCGTGGTCTCCATGAAGGAGGATGGGCTTTCTGTAACGGGTTCACGTGGCCGTGTCGAGGGTGCTGCGCCATGTGGCAGTGATGTCTCCTCGAAGGTTTAGAGTTTACACCATGAGACATTTCCTTTACCAGTGGCAAAATACAGTAGTAGGTTTTTACCCTTTCAACTGGTACAGAAACTGACACCTTTATACAAGGCATCATGTTTGCAATAACCACAACATAAGCAGTCAAAATGCAAACAATAAAGGTGTCAGTTTTTGTACCAGTTGAAAGGGTAAAAACCTATTACTATAGGTTTAGAGTTTGTGCGCGTGGGTCTGTATTTGCGTGTCTGCTTATGCATTGCACACTTTGGTGTTTGTGTCTGTGTGTGTTAATGCTGTGGGGAGTCGTAGCGGTAAGCACACTGCACTACGAACCCGGCGACCCGAGTTCGATTCCCGCTCGCAGCAAACACCAGTGACGATTATCTGATTCGGTCCTGGGCCTCCCGTAGGTTGACTCGGCCTCAAATGAGTACCTGGTGTGGTGTTTAAAAGGTGGCCGGGCATAGTGTTGACTACCCATCCTCTTCTGTGCTGTGCCGGTCTTCATAGGTGCTCGCTAACAGCACTTGCCACAACAGTCTGTTTAGGCTAAACGGGAAGGGGGGATCTTTGTCTTTGTTTTGATGATGGCAACGTTGGCGGTGCGCCATTGATGGTGGTGATGGTGTTGTGGATGATGACGGTGGTGATGTAGTTGATGGTGGTGATGGTGTTGTGGATGATGACGGTGGTGATGTAGTTGACGGTGGTAATGTAGTTGGGGATGATGACGGTGGTGGTCGTGGTCGTTGAACAGAGCTGCCGGAGGATGCTGCGGGCCGGGAGCTGGGCGACGCGCAGGGGAAAGCGCGGCGCTACTTCCGCGCGTGCATGGACGAGCAAAGCATCGAGCAGCGGGGAGCCGCGCCACTGCAGCAGCTGCTGACACAGGTGACACGCGGGGCAGGGGCATGGGGGCCAGGGGCAGGGGCACGGGGGGCAGGGGCACGGGGGGCAGGGGCACGGGGGGCAGGGGCACGGGGGGCAGGGGCACGCGGGGCAGGGGCACGGAGGCAGGGGCACGTGGGGCAGGGACACGCACATCCACAGTGGTGACCGGTGGCGCTGCGTTTAGTGCATGGTGCTACGATCCCGCCAACCGAAGTTCGATTCTCGCTCAGCCAGTATCAGCGATTAAAAATTTGATCTGGTCCTGGGCCCTCCTCTAGGTCGACTCGGCCTCAAATTAGTACCTGGTGCGATGCGTGGACATTGCAACCGGGGAGACGAAGGCGGCTGGGTGTGGTACCAGGACGGCACATGAGGGGGTGTGTGGCCGGCCCTTGCCCCTGTTCAGGCTACACGGGGGGCGGGTTCCTTATCTCTGTGTTTGCAGCTGGGAGGCTGGAGCATGCTGGGCACGTGGAACGAGACGGGCCACTCGCTGCAGGAGCTGCTGGAGGTCGTCATGGGCTCCTACCGCGCCTCTCCCTTCTTCGCCATCTACGTGGGGCAGGACGCCAAGCACTCCAACAGCAACATCGTGCAGGTGGGCGCCGCCTCGCCCACCCTGCCACAAGCGGCGAGGGGGGGGGGGGGGCGATGCGGCCGGTGGGGCACCCTGGCGGCAACGCCCCCGCCGCCGCTGGCCGTGGAGGTTCGCGGTTCGGGTCCGACAGGCCGCTCTGGTCACGGAGGATGGTGAACATCCCCAGATTGTCATTTCAAAGCCGGCGACACGTTCCATATTGGCCAAGTTCAGCATTGCCCCTGACTGAGGAACTTCTGCAGTCTGCGTCTCCGCAACGAGTCATCTTCCTGATAGCCGTGCACTGTCAACAGTGGCACGGATACCAAACCGACTGTGTGATGAATGTTGCTGAGGAGTCGTCGATTGCAGCAAACCGAGAAATGCTTAACACTGCCCAGTAAACGCGCAACGTTAGAGCAACGTTGGAGCAACGTAGCATGTTTCGCGAGGCATTTCTGTGACTTTATCGCGAGCGACTCCGAACGATTGCGCGTTGTTTTCTCGCCTCTGTATCTCAACAGATTGACCAATCGGGTCTCGGATTGCCGTCACGTGACTATTACATCAACCTGACGGCCAATGAGAAGGTAGGAGTTTGTCCTTCATCCGACGTTCCCTCTTGAAAGCAAAAACACGCGTGCAATAAAACAGCCAAGAGGCAGATGGAATATGTCAAAACAACTTTTCTTCTTTACGCGGCGAGAGACAGATTTGTGAAGGAGGTGTGTGTGTGCTGTCTGCTCAAGTCTCAACCTTTCTACTCGCTCATCCTCTTGTCTCCTTCATCACTCCGTATCCACCCACTCCCCTCTCGGTGTCGGTGCTCTGCAGGGTTCACTTCAGAGCCCCTCACTTCTCTCTCTCGATATTTTGTCTCTTGAATCCATTCCCCCCCCTCCTCGTTCGACTTTCCTCATCGGTGCCCTGCAGACGACACCCGAGTCGTGTGTTCCTCCTTTCCCTCGCTAATCCCCCGTGACCTCTCCTCTCGTATCTGCTCCTGCCTGGCTGCCGTACAATCCTGGATGGCGTTTCACTTTCTCTCTCAATCGGTGCTGGTGGCTGTAGGTTCTCTGTACCACGTGGTGCTGGTGGCTGTAGGTTCTCTGTACCACGTGGTGCTGGTGGCTGTAGGTTCCCTGTACCACGTCGTGCTGGTGGCTGTAAGTTCTCTGTACCACGTGGTGCTGGTGGCTGTAGGTTCCCTGTACCACGTGGTGCTGGTGGCTGTAAGTTCTCTGTACCACGTGGTGCTGGTGGCTGTAGGTTCCCTGTGTCACGTGGTGCTGGTGGCTGTAGGTTCCCTGTACCACGTGGTGCTGGTGGCTGTAGGTTCTCTGTACCACGTGGTGCTGGTAGCTGTAGGTTCTCTGTACCACGTGGTGCTGGTGGCTGTAGGTTCTCTGTACCACGTGGTGCTGGTGGCTGTAGGTTCCCTGTGTCACGTGGTGTTGGTAGCTGTAGGTTCCCTGTACCACGTGGTGCTGGTGGCTGTAGGTTCCCTGTACCACGTGGTGCTGGTAGCTGTAGGTTCTCTGTACCACGTGGTGCTGGTGGCTGTAGGTTCCCTGTGTCACGTGGTGCTGGTAGCTGTAGGTTCTCTGTACCACGTGGTGCTGGTGGCTGTAGGTTCCCTGTGTCACGTGGTGCTGGTAGCTGTAGGTTCTCTGTACCACGTGGTGCTGGTGGCTGTAGGTTCCCTGTACCACGTGGTGCTGGTAGCTGTAGGTTCTCTATACCACGTGGTGCTAGTGGCTGTAGGTTCCCTGTACCACGTGGTGCTGGTGGCTGTAGGTTCCCTGTACCACGTGGTGCTGGTGGCTGTAGGTTCCCTGTACCACGTGGTGCTGGTGGCTGTAGGTTATCTGTACCACGTGGTGCTGGTGGCTGTAGGTTCTCTGTACCACGTGGTGCTGATGGCTGTAGGTTCTCTGTACCACGTGGTGCTGGTGGCTGTAGGTTCTCTGTACCACGTGGTGCTGGTAGCTGTAAGTTCTCTGTACCACGTGGTGCTGGTGGCTGTAGGTTCCCTGTACCACGTGGTGCTGGTGGCTGTAGGTTCTCTGTACAACGTGGTGCTGGTGGCTGTAGGTTCTCTGTACCACGTGGTGCTGGTGGCTGTAGGTTCTCTGTACCACGTGGTGCTGGTGGCTGTAGGTTCCCTGTACCACGTGGTGCTGGTGGCTGTAGGTTCCCTGTACCACGTGGTGCTGGTGGCTGTAGGTTCTCTGTACCACGTGGTGCTGGTGGCTGTAGGTTCTCTGTACCACGTGGTGCTGGTGGCTGTAGGTTCCCTGTACCACGTGGTGCTGGTGGCTGTAGGTTCCCTGTACCACGTGGTGCTGGTTGCTATAGGTTCTCTGTACCACGTGGTGCTGGTGGCTGTAGGTTCTCTGTGTCACGTGGTGGCTGTAGGTGTTGGCGGCCTACGAGGGCTACATGGTGCGCGTGGCCGTGCTGCTGGGGGCGGAGGAGGCGGCGGCCAGCGCCGCGGCGCGCTCCGTGCTGCGCCTGGAGGAGGAGCTGGCGCTCATCACGGTGCCCATGGAGGAGCGGCGCGACGACGAGAAGATCTACCACCGCATGGCGCTCACCGAGCTCCAGGTGGGACGGCGGCACGACCCCCCCCCCACCCCTTCCATCCCCCCGCTCCCCGCTCCCCGCGCCGCCAATTCGTCCCCCCGCGGGATTTCCTGCGTGCGGCGCGTTGCGGTGCGCGACGCGTGACGAAGTGGTGGCGTTATGCGATGTGACGCGTGGTGCGGCGTGTTGCCGTGTGCGGGGAGTCGTGGGGTAGCGGTTAGTGCACCGCGCTACGAACCCGGCAATCCCTGAGTTCGATTCCCGGTCATGGCCAGCACCAGTGACGATTTTCTGAACCGGTCCTGGGCCTCCCCTAGGTCGACTCAACCTCAAATGAGTACCTGGTGTAGTGTGTAAACATCGCCACTGGAGAGACAAAGGCGGCCGGGCGTGGTTCTGGCCACCCATCCCCCTGTGGGCCGTGCCGGCAATTAATAGGTGCTCGCTAACAGCACTTGCTCCTACATTCTGTCAAGGCTATACACGGGGATCTTTGTTCTGTTGTGGCGTGCGTAACATGTCATGTGTGTGGCGTGCGTAACATGTCGTGTGTGTGTGGCATATAACGTGGAGTGTATGCTGTCTTCCCAGCAACAGTTATGCCCTCCCTTAACGGGGCTTGCGAAACCTGGACCCCGCTGAAGGAACATCTGGGCTGATTAGAACACATTCAGGCTGGCCTGGCTATGATCCGTCCCGGAGTTTTACCAGACTGGATGGTGTGAGGTCACAGATCCTGGACAGATCTGGGTACAGGCCCATCGGTGGGCTCTTCTGGCAGTCGAGGCTGCGTTGGCTGGGTCATGTCGGCCGCATGCCCAGCCACTAAAACACAGCAGGTTGGCACAGTAGAGGGGGCACAAGTGGTGCATCTGCCGGTCATCGCATTCACCCGAGTCTGTCCCGTGACCTGCCAGTGAGCCTTACACCTTTCACTTGGCTTCGAGGTGCACCTAGCCTGGCACGTTATTGTACGTCTTGTTGTAGGTG
Organism: Lethenteron reissneri; assembly: GCF_015708825.2. Classification (NCBI taxonomy): domain Eukaryota; kingdom Metazoa; phylum Chordata; class Hyperoartia; order Petromyzontiformes; family Petromyzontidae; genus Lethenteron; species Lethenteron reissneri. The sequence continues at coordinate 2,810,296 of NC_083814.1, forward strand.
ACGTGTTGTGTGCGACGGTTGAATTGTACATAATGTAACGAACTACGTCTAACGTGTTGTGTGCGATGCGCGTGGTCTATGCAGTGTGTGCATTGTATGTAATCTGTTGTGTGTAATGCAGCGTGCAACACGTTGTTGTGTAACGTGTTACGAGCAACATGTTGCATGCAACGCGTTGTTGCGCCATGCACTCCGTGCAACACGCCTACGTGTGACGTGTTGCGTGTGACGTGTTGCGCATGACGCGTAACGCATCGCACGCGTACTGCGCTGCGTGCAAGTCGCATCACGTGATGCGCTGTGTGCAAGTCGCATCACGTGACGCGCCGTGTGCAAGTCGCATCACGTGACGTGCAAGTCGCGTCACGTGACGCGCCGTGTGCAAGTCGCATCACGTGACGTGCCGTGTGCAAGTCGCCTCGCGTGACGTGCCGTGTGCAAGTCGCATCGCGTGACGTGCCGTGTGCAAGTCGCATCGCGTGACGTGCCGTGTGCAAGTCGCATCGCGTGACGTGCCGTGTGCAAGTCCCATCACGTGACGCGCCGTGTGCAAGTCGCATCACGTGACGTGCCGTGTGCAAGTCGCATCACGTGACGCGCCGTGTGCAAGTCGCATCGCGTGACGTGCCGTGTGCAAGTCGCATCACGTGACGCGCCGTGTGCCAGTCGCATCAGGTGACGCGCCGTGTGTGTGACGCCGCAGGAGCTGGCGCCGACGCTGCGCTGGGACCGCCTCGTTGGCCGCGTGCTGGAGCCCGTGGCCCTGGCGGCGGCGGAGCCCCTCGTCGTGTACGCGCCCACGTACCTGCAGAACGCCGCGGCGCTCATCAACCGCACCGACACCAGGTGACCATGACGACCACGACGACAAAGAGCCGGTCAGTGTGGAGTCTGATTCCAAGTCAAAAGCCAAAGCGCATCGCTGCTCACGCGAGCAACAGCCCGGTGCTCGGCTTCCCGCGATGGCCCGATGGCCAGCGGTGGAAATTCCACATTCCCGTGGTGGGAGCCAGTCTCTCCGATGGTCCGATCGACGTCCTGCAAAGTGGCAGGTGATTGTAAGTGTCGGCCTTCTTAGTGGCAGGGTCCTTGTTCCATGAGTCGGCATGTGGGAACGGTATCCTTGCGGAGGGCCATCATAGGGGACTTTTGTCTCCCCTCGTAGGAATGTTTAAACACCGCACCAGGTACTCATTTGAGGCTGAGTCGACCGAGGAGAGGCCGAGTTCCGGTTCAGATTATCATCACTGGCGTTGGTGGCCGTGAGCGGGAATCGAACTCGGGCTGCTGGGTTCGTCGGGCAGCGCGCGAACCGCCACGCTACCACTCCCCGCTCGCTCACTCGCTCTCTCGCTCGCTCGCTCACCGCACCAGGCCCTGGCAGGAACAGAAGCAGAAGTGACTGAGCGATACAAATCGCGTTGCCAGATAAAATGTGCTTCCCCTCCAGTACCCGATCAGTGCGGCCTAAGATGCCCACGGTGACTGATAGCTATAATTAGGGGGCCGTTCTGCAGTGCGCAGGCTTCGCGTGAGCACGGGCCGTGTGAAGTGGAGTCACTGCTGCCCCTCGCTCCTCACTCCCTCCCCTTCCCCGTGCTGCCCGAGCTCCGCTTGTCTCCACTTGTCCCTGTGTGCATCCGCACGCCTCCGTTTGTCTCCACACGTCTCAATGTGTCTCCACGTCTCGGTGTGCTCAGCGCGCGTCCCAATGTGCCCGCCACGTGTCTTCTCGATGTGTCTCCGCGTGTCTCCGTGCATCACAATGTGTCTCCGCGTGTCTGTGTGTCTTTGTGTGTCTGTGCATCTCAATGTGTCTCCGCGTGTCTTTGTATGTCTCTGAGCATCTCTATGTGTCTCTGTGACGTCTCATCGTGTCTCTGCGTGTCGTCTCCTCGTGTCTCTGCGTCTCAGCGTGCTCAACGCGTACGTGCTGTGGAGCCTCGTGAGCAAGCTCACGCTCAGCCTCGGCCGCTCCTTCCGCCAGGCCAGGGAGGAGCTCCTGGAGGCTCTGCTCGGAGCGAAGGTGACGAGCGCCCCCCCTCCCCCACCCCTTGGGGGGCCGCCTGCAAGTTTATGGGGAGCGGAGGGGGTCCCCGGGGCGACTGGGGCTGTGTGACGCTGCCTGCGCCCGTTGCAGTTTGCGCCGCTGTCGGTTTTCGCTGTTGTGCACTGCGGCCGCTCGTGAGTGAGGCCGCTCGTGAGTGAGGCCACTCGGCTGTGCAGTTCTCAGCTGTGCAGGCGTTTTGTCGACGTCGCTCCAAACAACGCACGGCACGGCCCGAGAAGACACCCTAGAGCGGTTGTCTTGATGCGTTCGTAAATGCAGTTCTGTGTGTTGTGCGTGTCACGTGTCACGTGTCGCGCGTGTCACGTGTGTCACGTGTGCCGTGTCGCGCTTAGCGTGTGTCACGTGTCACGTGTGTTGCGTGTGTCATGTGTCGCCTGCCATGTGTCACGTGTCGCATGTCGCCTGTCGCGTGTCGCGTGTCACGTGTCGCGTGTCGCGTGTGTGGGCGAGCAGGCGTCGTGCACCCCGCGCTGGCAGACGTGCGTGGAGGACACGGACAGCACGCTGGGCTTCGCGCTCGGAGCCATGTTCATCCACAGCAGCTTCGACAACTCCAGCAAGAGCAACGTAACGCAGCCCCCCGCCCCGCCACCCACCACCTCCGTCTCTGGCCCCCTCGTCGTCGGAAACGTTCCACGCTCACGCACTCATTAGCGGAGCGCTCTCGTTAGCGGAGCGCTCGTTAAAGAGTGATCGTCAACACGTCCGAATGACACGAATTGCATGTTGTGTACATTGCTCGTTACGCGTTGTTGGGGTAAAACTCACGAACGGAACTCGTTTCCATGTCTTTGCGAATATGCGAGGGTGCTTCGAAAACATGTTAACAGTTTATATGGGATTATCGGTATTGTTGCAAATTTTTTAAGAAGTCTTAACATTTCTTTGAAGCACCCTGAATATGGGAATATGTTTTAGTCCTTGGGGGGGGCAGCAGCTTGACACGATGCGGGAACTTTCCTCGCCAGCGTGGCTTGTGCTGTCCCCTCAGCAGGATCCTTGTGTCTGTTCCCTCTGTAAGCTCACGACAGCTGCTGCTGCTACCGTACGCCCCACTGGTGTTAGCGGGTTGTACGTGCGTCGAACTTCGTTTGCGCCGTACGTGGCCAACGCTGCTAATTGGAGCCAACTGTGAGATCCGTCCAAACATTCGACCCCCCCCCTCACCGTCCCTACCCCCCTCCCCCTTCTGCCCCTCCCCCCCCTCCCCAGGCCCAACAGATGATCGCGGAGATCCGAGAGGCGTTCACGCACAACCTGGACTCGCTCCAGTGGATGGATCCGGAGACCAGAGTGGCCGCCAAGCAGAAGGTGAGGAGGGTGGGGGGGGGGCCTCTCTCCAGTGCCCACAATGGGCAGGACCACGTTGCGTGTGAGTACGCGTGTCCGTGTGTGTGTTTGTATGTGTGTGTGTATGTGTGTGTGTATGTGGGGGGAGCGGTGGTGCAGCGGTTAGCGCGCCACGCTACGAGCCCGGCGACCCGAGTTCGATTCCCGCTCACGGGCCAATACCGCTGACGATTATCTGAACCGGTCCTGGGCCCTCCCCTAGGTCGACTGGTGTGGTGTGTAGTAAATATCGCCAGAGACAAAGGCGGCCGGGCGTGGTATTGGTCACCCATCCCCTCGAGCGCCGTTCCGGCCTCAATAGGTGCTCGCTAACGGCACTTGCCCCAACAGTCTGTTGAGGCTACACGGGGGGTCTCTGTGTCGTGTCCAGGCGAACGCGATCCACGACATGATCGGCTTCCCCGACTTCCTCAACAACCAGACGGAGCTGGACGGCGTCTACACCGGGGTGAGTGGCGACTCCGCTCCACTCAATTCCACTCCGTTCCGCTCCGCGCCACTCCACGCCGCTCCACTCCGCTCCATTCCACCTTTCCCGTCCCGTGCCCGGTTGACGGGCGGGGCACTTCTTAACTCGGGGGGTGGGGGTAGAGGGTGGTGGGGGGGTAGATGAGGGGGGGGGGGGGTAGAGGAGGGGGGGTAGAGGAGGGGGGAGTTTAACGTACGTACATACAACTGGCCACGGAGTATAATATGTGAAAATCAGTCCTGGGCCTCAACTAGGTAAGCTCATCGTTAAATGAGCAGCTGGTGTAACATCAGCACGGGGGAAACCAAGGCAGGTGTGAGTGTAGAGCTGGCGACACCCTCGTGTGCCGTGCCGGCCTTTACAGCGCTTGCCCCGGCAGTCTGTGTGGCTACACGGGGGGGGGCCTTTGTCTCTGCTGTGCCGCGTGTAGTACAAAGTGAGCGAAGACGACTACTTCGCAAACGTCCTCAGCTTCTTCAACTTCTCGGCACGAACGATGGCCAAGCAACTGCGGAAAACTCCCGAGAGAGACACGTACGCGCTCGCACGCGCGCGAACCCTTGCACACGCACGCACACGCACACGCAGGCATGTACGTGCACGCATGAAACTAAAAAGAGGAAACTTGTTTATTTTACCAAGTAAGGCCCACTGAGCTGCATAGCTCTTTTTCAGAAGCGACCTGGCCACAAATGATAGCCCAACGAAGTGGCTTATCACGTGAAAGTTTATAGCAGCCAAATGCTCTAAACGCGTGTTTTTAAATGTGGAGGGAAAATTGCAGGACCCATAGAATAATCCACGTGACCACAGAGAGAGAGACACACGCAAACTCCAAATATACATCAGCAGGCGTCAGGGTCGGAATTGAACCCACGACCTCCTCCTGCATACCGGGCGAAGAAGTTAACATCTGGCCACCGCGGCACCCAACATGATGCACGCACGTGCAGGATAAAGGTCAGGGTTCGGGTCGTGAGAGGGAGTGATGGACGATGCTGGGGTGTGGAGGAGTGAGCTGCAAGGAACGAGTGGGTACGTGGAACCGGGATTGTGACCTTGGTTCTCAAGAGGTAATTGGGATCACCCACACAAAGACAAGTCGCAACGTCGTCCCCTTCTGCGAAAACGTGGCAGGACCCTCCTGAAAGATAGTCATGCTGCTCAGTGAGGATTCCCTGGGTAAAAAAAGTGTAATTAGTAAAAATTATGAAGGCTCCACAAGGGATTAATGCTTGTGTGTGCGTGTGCGCGTGTGTTCCCGGGGAGCGGTAGTGCAGTGATTAGCGCCCTTGGCTAGGAACCCGGCAACGCGAATTTGAGTCCCACTCACGGCCAACACCAGTGACGATTAACTGAACCGGTCCTGGGCCTCCCCGAGGTCGACTCGGCCTCAAATGAGTACAGTACCTGGTGCGCCACTAAGGAGACAAAGGCGGCTGGGCGTGGTGCTGGCCACCTAGGCGCTGCTCGCGAACAGCCCTTGCCCCAACAGTTCGTTGAGGCTCTGTGGGGGATCTTCGTCTTTGTTCGCACGTCGCCCCCACCCCCCAGGTGGAGCATGACCCCCCCCACGGTGAACGCGTACTACGGGCTGAGCCGCAACGTCATCGTATTCCCCGCGGGCATCCTGCAGCCCCCCTTCTACAGCAGCGACTTCCCCAAGTGAGGAGTGCATCATCTGTACGACTCGGTAGCGTGCGCGCGTACTTGTAAAGAGTACAACGTACGTGCCGGTGTGCACTCGCTATACGTTTTGTAGTTGTCCGCGTGCGTGTTTTGTTTTGTAGTTAACCGTGTGTTGGTGTGTGTGTGTGTATCTGTGTGTGCGTTCTCGTGTCCCCTGTTCCGGTGCAGAGCGCTGAACTTCGGTGGGATCGGAATGGTGATGGGACACGAGCTGACGCACGCGTTCGACGATCAGGGTAGGGCCGCGCTCGTGCCGCGACACCCTGCCAGGCCCAGCCACGCGCCTCGCACGCCCCCCGGCCGTAGCGCAGCAGCCCCCACACCCAGGCTCGGTTCACCTAAACCTGGATTGGCGGCCCAGTCTAACGCACACGCAGCCTCGCCTAACCTCGCGTGACTTAAGACAGCCTTAGCTGATGGCCGGCCAAAAGCCGCTGCGAGGATGACCGGAGTTGGCTTGACGGTTTATGCTCCTTGACGAGCTCAGCGAAGGTGTTGTGGAGAGACAGGGACAGACGTCTCCGCCGCGTGTCCCGCCCGCCCCGCCCCGCCCCGCAGGCCGTGAGTACGACGCGGAGGGGAACCTGCGTTCGTGGTGGGGGAACGAGAGCCTCACGGCGTTCCACAGCCACACGGCGTGCATGGAGCGCCAGTACAGCTCCTTCACCGTGGCCGGGGAGCACGTGGACGGCCGCCGCACGCTGGGGGAGAACATCGCCGACAACGGCGGCCTCAAGTCGGCCTACCACGTGCGTGGGCCTTGTGCGTGGGCCTTGTGCGTGGGCCTTGTGCGTGGGCCTTGTGCATGGGCCTCGCGCGTGGGCCGAGCGCAGCGGCGGTTAGAACGATGTGGAGGGGACGACGGGCGGTGGACGAGCGCGCCCCGTGCGATTAACGAATCGGGGGGAATCTGCCACAGTGGCGAGATGTTAACTAGCTCGCCTGGTACGCAGGAAGTCGTGGGTTTGATCCCGACCCTGGTGATGCCTGCTGCTATATATTTGGAGAGTTTGCGTGTCTCTTTGTCTCCCCGTGGTCACGTGGTTTTTTTCGTGTATATATGTGTGTAGATTTCTGTATGGGGAACTGTAGTGTAGGAGTTAGCGCGCGCTGCACTACGAACCTGGCGATCCAAGTTGATTCCCGCTCACGGCTTCTCCTAGGTCGACTCAGCCTCAAATGAGTACCTAGTGTGGTGTATAAGCACCGTGGTGCTGGCTACCCACCCCCTCGTGTGCCGTTCCGACCTTCATAGGGTGCTCCTCGCGAACAACACTTTTCTGTCTCTGTGTGTGCGCGTGAGCCAGGCTTACGAGAGCTGGGTGAGTTCGCACGGGGAGGAGGATTTGCTGCCCGGCGTGGGACTCACCAACTCGCAGCTCTTCTTCGTGGGATTCGCGCAGGTGACACGAGGCTGCCCGGCGCGCGTGTCCCCAGCGGGGCGACGGTGCCGGGGATGCGTTTGACGTGCGCCCGGGAACGGTGTCATGAGGCCGCCAGGCATCGCGGACCGCGGCGCTGTCGGAGTGGTCGTCGTGGGCTTTTCGTGACAAATATTATCCACGATAAACTTGAGGTTTTCTTTTTGTTTTGGTGTTCGGTCGCGTAAATGATAGATGCGTCGTTGAACCCACCACCACCTGACACGGCCAATTCGTAAGGTTGGTCACGTAAACAAAAGGTGGCAATGCGTTACTAGTACGGCATACCGGTATGTTGGAGAGTGAACCCACAAGATTTACAATTCGGGGTACGACGTTTCGCCGGTGATCACAACAACCGGCATCATCAGTCGATTAGCCAGAATATTTAAGGCCAAAAACAGGAAGAAATTCTTCACAAGCGGGAGTAAAGGTGATGTCGTCTCCGTGGGCCTATCATGTGCGAAGACCAGAGGGGCGAGGGTTTATGTCATATAAATGACAATGGATCATGTTGATCTGAGAACATGTAGCACCTATTATTGGTTGGGTTATCCACAGTTAAACAACATACAATGGAAAGGTTTACTGTTTAGTTTGTTGTCTCATTTGGCCACGTGCAGGGCACGACAGAAGCTCAACACACACAGACATTGTGTTGATCTGAGAGTATGCAGACTCTTTATGTGGTCCCTATTATTGGCTCCTCACGGTTAATCAACGTGCTTGTTACGCAGCTGGCAATGTTCCTCGTCCCAGGAAGTCGCCATATTCTGTCACGTTGAAATGTTTGACTCCTGCTATTCATTTTTACGCGATACGCCACTCCGATGAGCTGTCATTTGTGGCCGGGTCGCTTCTGGAAAAGAGCTCAATGGGGCCTTACCTGGTAAAATAGTTCTTGGTTATTTTAAAGGTTTTGTCGCCAGGGAAACTCAAAAGAGTCGTTCGATCTCTTTAATTGGTAACACTGACGGTGACCTTCCCTTCCCCCTCCCGACTCTGCACTCGCCTCCCACCCATCACCACCTCCTCCCTCTTCCCTTCCTCCCGCCCTCCCCTGGTGCCATCGCCACCCGCTTGCCGCCGTCGCCCCGCAGATGTGGTGCGCGGTGCGGACGGCGGAGAGCGCTCACGAGGGGCTGCTCGCCGACCCGCACAGCCCATCGCACCTCCGCGTCGCCGGCTCCGTCTCCAACTCGGAGGAGTTTGCGCGCCACTTCTCCTGCGCTCCCGGCACTCCCATGAACCCCGCCGACAGGTGCTCCGTGTGGTGACCACGGGACCTCGACGACCACGATGGTGGCGGCGGCAGCTGCCATGATGACCGCGGTGGTGGTGGTGTTATTGTTCGTGATGGTGGTGTTGTGTGTGTGTGTATGTTTAACTTCTTTTGCACTGTACGTAGCCAACCATGCAAACGGAGGTGCGGGTGAAGGACAACAAACTAAACACACAAAGCAGTTCTCAAGAAATGAGTTTTGTCAGTCTCGATGATTTAAAAATGCGTAGCTCCCTGTGACTTTCTAATATCGAACGGAAGAGCGTCCCAGACGGCTGCAAAAGGGCATCTAAAAGCGCGCGATGGAGTGGCCGTCTTTGTTCGATGGATAGCCAAACAGAAAGTTGGTACATGATCATGGCATCTTTGTCTCAATGTCATCGCCGCCGCCGCCAGCAACAGCTGCCCCAATCACCTACAGCGGCGGCAGCGGCACTGTTATCACCTCTGTAAACCGACCGCGGTAAACTTCAAGGATTGCCAAACCCACCGTCACCAACAGTGAATTACTCTACCGGTGTCATGCACAAGCGTCATTGTTAACATGCTACAGCAACCTGCACCACGACTTCCACTGGGATTCACTTTCACTGCCACCGTCAAATTAACAAAAGCGACTGGATCACAACCTGCAGCAGCAGCAGCAGCACCACGGGGAACTCCCTCCACCAACCTCGCCATCAACGCCACCAAAATAGGCCATCGCCGCCCCCAACAACCCTTCACTATCGACAGCATTGTCCTCATCGTCATCATCATCATCAAATGCACCATCACAACAATAGACCACGTGCGTCGGCACCACAAAGACCATGACGTTAAATGATTTCCTTAAGCGCGACCACGAACCCTTGTGCCTTGATGAGTCTGGCTTAGCAGAATGACACGTTTTGTCGTACGTTTGTATATTGCGCCTATATTAAAATCGAATTGGAGGTAAATTCAGAAAGTTTACCAAGGGAGCACTGGGTTATTAAACGACAATGATTTGCGGTGAAGTCGACTTGGTGTTACGCGGAGGGTTGGGAAATCGGTGAGTACCGCTACCGGGCACCACGGTGGCGAGATGTTAAATACCTCGCCTGGTATACAGGAGGTCGTGGGTTCGAGCGGTCTTCTTCTTTTGCGTGTCAAGGGCCCGCGGCGGGCGGGGTCGTGTGAAAGGGGACTGCATTTCCCACGACTGTCCCATGCGCAGGGAAGATTTTTTGGGGGGGCGGGGGTGATATTCCACAGGGTAAGCGAATGGGGGGGGGAGGGGGGCTCTCGGCCATCGTAACTTATTATTGTTGTTGTTGTTGTTCAGTAAAGCCAGCGTGTGCAACCTACGTCCGCTGCCGGGCACGCCTCCTGCACGTTCACGCTTGCCAGTGGTGTCCCGAGCGCAGGGCTTTGAATTCTCGCCGGTTCGACTCGGGAGTCGGGCGGCGGGGCGTGGCTCACAGGCCACGAGAGGGGAGATGGACGCACTTGCTGGATGCGGTGTTGCGCGTGCGGAGATATCTCTCGGGTAGACTGGAGCAGGTGGTGGCACACGAGCCTCTTGGCCGCAAGTTGAGATGCGGTGTGCCGGATTTTTGAAAAATGTTTTCTGGGTCATTGACCCGGACAGACGCCGGTGAATTTCAGCCCTGCCTGAGCAATGCAGTAGTGTGGGGCGCACGACTTGAAAAGCAGTCCGCCTTCGATTACTATTGATGAACTTAATGTAATCCTGATTTTTGTTCCATTACAAGTAATGTAATCTGGCTTGACCTAAGAAAATCCAGCGCTGTGCTACAGCTCTCGCCATGTGGCAGTGACTAAATCTGTGGGCAATGAGACCAGACCAGGGAGCCACGGTGGCTATGAGATGTTAACTACCTCGCCTGGTGTACAGGAGGTCGTGGGTTACATCCCGACCCTGACGCCTGCTGTATGTTTGGAGTTTTGGTGTTCTCCCCGTGGTCGCCTGGATTTGTCTCCAGGTCCTCCGGTTTTTCCCTCCACATTTAGAATCAACGTGCGTTCCGAGTATTTGGCTGCTATAAATTTGCACGTGATAAGCCACTTCTCGTTGGGCTATCATCTGTGGTCAGGTCGCTTCTGAAAAGGAGCTACATAGCTCAGTGAGGCCTTACCTGATAAAATAAATAAATAAAAGTTTAGCAATAGTTTAGACATCTTTTCACTTGTCAGCGCCACCTGAGATGACATCGCGTTCCTCGTTCTCATTTCTTCACGGGGCCAACAGCGGTGAAGTCTGTGATACCCATTTCAAGTGAGTGGGGTTCACCTTCATAATTCACCCGCACCAGCCATGTTAATGAATCGCTACGAATAATTGTGATATGCCACCTGGGCCCGATTCCAGTTGCTGCCCTGGTCTACATGGGCTCCTGTGTGCACTTTGACTGCATTAGCCCCGAGCTGCGGGCTCCATCGTTCCTATCATTGGTGTTTGTGAATCAAAGGCGATGCTAAAGTTAAAGGACAGCAGTAGAACCCCTCTTAACGACGGTAATTGCTTCCACCAAACCGGTCATTAAGTGTTTTAGTCGTTAAGCGAGTAGAGGAATTTCACGTTAAAGACTTAATTAGTTCCGATAGTATCGAAAGTTACCCCTTTTCACCAAAAAAAACGTGCTTTATGTTTAAACAATTTATATTAATACACAAAGATACTAACATACACGCATAATAATAAAATAAATATGGTTTAGTCAATGCATTAATTTATATTTACTGTACCTACAACAGCCCGTCATGAACGGGGCAATGGTCGGTAAGCGAACACATTGGGCTCTATGGAGACGCTACTATACACTATACACTACACTTATACACTACAATACTATACACTACAATACTATACACTACTATACACTACACTATTATACACCACAATACTATACACTACAATACTATACACCACTATACACTACAATACTATACACTACACTATACACTACACATTGGGCTCTATGGAGATGCTACTATACACGACACTTATACACTACAACACTATACACTACAATACTATACACTACAACACTATACACTACACTATACACTACAACTCTATACACTACACTACTATACACCAGAGGTGGGACAAAGTCATTGTTATGCAAGTCCAAGTCGAGTCTCAAGTCATCAAATTCATGACTCGAGTCTGACTCGAGTCCAAGTCACATGACTCGAGTCCACACCTCTGCTATACACTACACATTGGGCTCTATGGAAGTCCGTCGTTAAGCGACGAGTCGCTAGGAGGGGCTCTACTCGACACGGGTGAGTCGTTAAGAGGGGCTCTACACGATGAGTCGCTAGGAGGGGCTCTACACGATGAGTCGCTAGGAGGGGCTCTACTCGACACGGCTGCGTTGCCGGCAATCGCCTTTGGTCATCCGATGTGGGCGCCGCGTGAGGCTGTCGTGCGCGTCGCCTCCCCAACTCCGACTCCGCGCCGATGCAAAACGCCACTCGGTGTCTTCAAGCGTTCCTGCCTTGGTGTGCGCGCACACACATTGCTGTATGTCGGGCGGGGCGGGGAGACTTGTGAACGCGTTTATTATGGTTGACGTTTACATAAAGGCGTGCAACGTGTATACAACGTGTATGCAGCGATGTTACTGCGTGTGTTCATTCGGCTCTCGCGTGGGTCCCGGGTGGCACGAGTCTCACGTCCCCCACGCGCGTTGACAGGAACCGACCTGCCACACGACTGGTGACGAGTCGTCGTTCCTTTGCGCTCGCGCGCTCGCCATGTGCGCGCGTGTCCCGCGTGTGTTTGCAAAGTCATCTCGGCGTCATCGAAATCGCCATCGGCCGTGATCGATCAACTCAGAGCCGGCCCAGCCACTAAGCGACCCTTGCAATTGCAAAGGGCCCCGTGGCCAGCAGAGGGCCCCCTAGAGTCACTGCTAGCTAGTGCGTGAAAAAAAATCATACATAAAAGGGGTCTCCAACCAAATTTTGCTTAGGGCCCCCAAAGGTCTAGGGCCAGTTCTGGATCAACTGCTGGATGTAGACCTCCGACCAACCCCAGGGGTCTCGCCGTCTCTCACAGTATCGCAATCTTGCGACGCAGCAATCCGCCCATGGCGAAGTCGTGTTTGCTCTCGGCGGTGTTCCGTGGCTTCCCCTGTATCGCTTTTCTTCGCCATCGGTCATGAACCCTTCCAAGCGAACACGTCCAGCACAAGCGGCCCACTGGCTCGCAATTAACCCTCTCCCATCCAGAGACGGTCTGCAAGTTGCAGGCTGGGTGTCCCCGTTCGCCGCTGAGTTTCGGAACTCGCAAGCGGCTCAACGTTCATTTTAGTGATAGAGACGTAGCAGCGCCCGTTGGTGTTAAAGACATCGTTACTCACCGCAGAGAACTGTGGCGACACGACCACCGCACTCTGCGATAGCTGGCGCCAACCTGTGCCACATGCCCTTGTGGGAGCCTCGGTGCGGATAGTTATTTTATTTTCGCTTTTCTTCCAGTTTCGTTTTGATGATGTGCACGTACGTCATCGGAACGGGAATTGGTTAGGTTTGAAATTATGTCTTTAAACCAGAGCTTGTTCTCCAATCCACGGTTACCACTCCATCTCCTGTTGGATTGAGAATATGTCCCTCCATGTCCGATTGCCGCTTGACGGCAAATAGTCTTGCGCTTTCAACAGGCTACCAGGGGCTGCATTGTCTACAGCGGACGGTGCACAAACCTCCATTGTTGTCGCTCCTCGTCTTCGCCAACCAGCACCGGCCAGCGTGGTGAAGTATGGTCGAATACACCCGACGTATTCCTACAGGGTGTGGGGGAGGCTCCTCTAATCCAGCAGTGGATCGACCGTGTGCATTGACATTAAAAGCAAATCTCGCGTCCAGCCCCGAGCGTGTTACGAATCCGTGTAGCTACGAGCCAACAACATCAAGCGGCAGTGACATCACCACGGTGATTGTGCCAGACACGGTGCACGTTGAGGCTGCAACCACGTTCACCCATACCCCACGATTGCATCTAAAATATGTAAACAATGCGGTGAATGTAGCGGCCTGTAGCGTCTGCAGGTACCGTTACAAATAACTTGGAAACAAATATCGATGGAAAACACGTATGTGCAGTGACTGATCGTGTGTTAGAGGGCACCACGGTGGCTCGGAGATGTTAACTACCTCGCCTGGTATACAGGAGGTCGTGGGTTCGATCCAGGCGTCAGGGTCGGCTGTATATTTGGAGTTTGCGGTGTCTCTCTCCCCTTGGTCGCGTGGATTTGTCTTTAGGTCCTTCGGTTCTTTCCCTCCATATTTATAATCAACATCACGCGTTTAGAATATTTGGCTGCCTGAGATGTCACATGATAAGCCACTTCGTTGAGCTGTCACGTGTGGTCAGTTCGCTTCTGACGAGAGCTATGAAGCTCCATGGGCCTTACCTCGTAAAATAAAATAAAAGGTTTATTCGTTTAGTAGCTGAAGGAGGCTTCATGTCACTTGTGCAATGTGTTTTTTAAAGGGGTCGTGGCTTGAAAAAGGTTTTAAGCCGTCCCTCGGCCGGTCTGGCCACTGGCTTGTATGTAGATGTCATATTACTGCAATGCATATGGTGGTGTAGTGGGTACATAACTGTAGGAGAGTGTCTTTGCGGCAACGCGGTGTATGAACAGTAACTGCGTAACACACAAAGCGGTGACGGCCCCTTACACCCGATACGCTGAGGTAGCCCCTCCGGACAATTACGCCTCCCGCTGACTAATATCCACCTTCGTGAGTGCGGCTTGAGTCTTCACTGCTATCAGCTGGAGCCGACCCTCGCCACGGGTTCGGCTCTGTCCCTTGGGCTCTTCTCTCCAGGAGTCTCTTCAGTCTTCAGGCGAACGACGACTGCCGGGACCGTGCAGAGGTCCGGCTTTTATACAGAGCCGTGGCTCGCTCCGCCCCCCCGGCCACGCCTTTCTTCTCGAACCTTCCAGCAAGACCTGGGGGTGACGTCATCTCCCAGCCCCCTCCTGGGGTCTGCATGCTGCTCCATACGGGTTACCGTTGGGCTTGTCGGCCATAGTCCCTTAACACTGGGGCTCAGCCCCCCTCTTCTGCCCCCTATTGGCATGTGGTCGGTACTACTGGCTAACTGCATGGAGATGGCGCATCTTCGTCCAATACCTTCACAATATGAGCGTAGCGTGGGATGTGTTGTGAGAGAGAGAACTCTTGTTTTGTCTCCCAACTCACAACTCGCTCTGTGCTCATGTTCAATGCAAACGTTAACACCGTTTTGATGCTCAAGTTCACACAACATAGGTTCGAGCCCCAGTTAAGCCACGAGTGAGTTGATGTCCCCAGTCGCATCTGAGTTTCAACAAACAGAAACTCCGGCACAGCCACCCACGACTCGGGTAGCCGAGTGGGTAGTGCCGAGGCGTCTGAGTTTGTGAAGATAGGTTCAAACCAAACCTTTTTTTAAATAATAAGTATGTTCACAGTTTCAATTCAAATGTGTAATATTTTACATTCACAGGCTTCGCACTCCGTCCCACAACCCCCCTTCTCCCCCGTCAACCCACGCCATCATCACTCCCCTCGCTACCTGTGAGTGAAATCAATCGAGCCCATTGTGGGTATGAATCTGTAGAACCGCCGAGGGGAAGGATTCTCACCGTTAATCAAAGTCGTCGGTGATGATTGATGCTGCTGCTGCTGCTACTACTGCGTTGGCAGTGGTGCACAAATGACAAAAAAAAACATTTAATAAATTCGTAACTTGCACTGTGGCTTTAAAAGGTCAAAAATATATATATACGAGGCGACGGTTCTGGCAGTTCATAGCACAAATAGAGAACCCAGAGATGACGTGGATATTAATCATTAGAGACGTTAATCATGGGGTTTTATTAGAATTAAACACATTCCTGCGGAGGGAGCTGGTAGGAAGGTTGGGTTGCTCGGTCAATGGCCAGGGTCAACGGCGGCGTGGTGTATTCCGCAAATATGCCCGACTGTGAGGGCGGGCACAAGCCGGCGTGAGTATGTTAAACGTTGAGTTTTATAAGGGCACCACGGCGTGACCAGCCCCTCCCCACCCAGCCCCACCCCACCCAGCCCCACCTCACCCAGCCCCTCCCCACCCTCCCCACCCAGCCCCTCCCTGCACGACGGACCAAATAATCTCCTGTGGGCTGGTGTAACCAGGAGGTTCCTACCAGTATAATATTAATACTATTAATTCTGATGACCAGTTATGCTATTAAGTAACAGACACGTTTCATTTTCAAAACTAACGACTAAATGAGCTCATTAAACGTACAATTATAAAATATTGTCCACAATGCATTGTGGGAAGATTTGTTCTTTGTGAGGTCACGGTGCAATCCACCCAGCAATGATTTCCTTGACCCAGTCACCACCGGTGCTCAATGAAAGGCTTTTACCCCTGCCCTGCCGAGGCGGAGACATTCTGAGATTATAAAACGTGAGGTACAACACACATGAAACTAGAATAGAATGACGCTAAAATAGGACACTAAATTCCTCTGTTATGTAAACTTCTTTGTCAAGGCTCTCTGCTCCTCCCACCCAGCTTAAAATACGCTGCCAAGCTTAGCAGTGTTCATTAGGACAGCTCTGTTCTTCATCTGAGGACGGCTGCTTGCGTTGTGGCCGAAACGTCGTGATAATTGTATTGTTAGATTTGTATTATTTTATTATTTCCCTTCTACGTGACTTTACCGAAAGAACCAAGAATAAAAATGATGCCATAAGGCATAAGGTTGGTCTGCAAATGATCATGAGGTTTGTTTGCAGATGGGCATACGGTTGGGTCTGTAGGTGGGCATAAGGTTGGTCTGTAGGTGAGCATGAGGTTGGGTCTGTAGGTGGGCATGAGGTTGGGTCTGTAGGTGGGCATAAGGTTGGTCTGTAGGTGGGCATGAGGTTGGGTCTGTAGGTGGGCATGAGGTTGGGTCTGTAGGTGGGCATGAGGTGGGTCTGTAGGTGGGCATGAGGTTGGTCTGTAGGTGGGAATGAGGTGGGTCTGTAGGTGGGCATGAGGTGGGTCTGTAGGTGGGCATGAGGTGGGTCTGTAGGTGGGCATGAGGTGGGTCTGTAGGTGGGCATGAGGTTGGGTCTGTAGGTGGGCATGAGGTGGGTCTGTAGGTGGGCATGAGGTTGGTCTGTAGGTGGGAATGAGGTGGGTCTGTAGGTGGGCATGAGGTGGGTCTGTAGGTGGGCATGAGGTTGGGTCTGTAGGTGGGCATGAGGTGGGTCTGTAGGTGGGCATGAGGTTGGTCTGTAGGTGGGCATGAGGTGGGTCTGTAGGTGGGCATGAGGTTGGGTCTGTAGGTGGGCATGAGGTTGGGTCTGTAGGTGGGCATGAGGTTGGGTCTGTAGGTGGGCATGAGGTTGGGTCTGTAGGTGGGCATTAGGGTTTGTCTGACACAGAAATACCGCTGCTGTGTATTGAAGGTGAAGAGTCGGGTCAGTCCAGGCAGCTGAACGTTTTTTTCGGGAATCGATTGTCGCTGCTTCACCGCGACTTCACTCAAAGCCACCGTGAAACCTTCCAAGCACTGCACATATAGAAGGGCGCCACAAGAGCTGTCAATGTGCTTTGATATTTTCCTCGCCACACAGGGGGGGGGTTATTTTGTGTAATTCCTCTTTTGTGAGGAACGCGCATTGAAACCGCTGGCTTGAGGCAACAATATAATAAAAGTATTCAGAGCGATTACAAAACGTGAAAAACTAAATCACGATTGATTTTTTTCAAAAAAACATCTCAGCGTTCGAGTTTCACAGTGATCTTGTTGCACAATGCCACGGCTTCCAGCTTAAATGTGTCTGTGATTAAACGATACATGTTTAAATGAGCGTATTGCCGTACCCTGTGTAAACTCAGGTGGTGACACAGCGCCCCTTCGTGGACACAAGTTGTATTTATTTCAACGCTCTAAAATATATATCTTTAAAAAAAATAACATCCTTATTATGAAAAAATAAGAATAGGTTTTACCCTTTCTTTCGCAATGAATCAAGTCTGCATTAACCACACACGGTACTTGTGCTGAACACGCAAACACAAATATACTCTGATAATATAATAAATGCATTGTCTTCGAAACTGATTGGGCTACACCAAACATCCTTATTCGGGGGGGCCTCGTCTCACGAGTGTCAGACGGTAGAACACCACAAGGACCATGGCACTGTCAGGGCATTCATAGCTCGGAATGAGCAGCTACAAAACGGGGCCTTTTTAATATCATTTTTATCGCATTCTGAAATAACGAAAACGCATTGCATGGATGAACACAATCATCCATTTACGGAGAAAAAACACTGCAAGGAGACGACTCCGACTCCTCGCCAAGAAACAAACATCGGGGCCCAGCCGACGGCGAGCCACGGACGCACGGTGAGAGGAGGGAGTCACGCCACCCTCCCTCCCCGTCCTGAACGCGGCCCACCAACCCCAGCCTCGTGGCCCAGGCGTCCAGAGTGTGGACACGCCCCGCCTGCTGCTGCTGCTGCTGCTGCTCTGTCACAGACTACACGCACAGGGGAGTTGCAGCCAAATCGATAATTATCCCGAAACTTATCGCCAATTCTGTAACTGAAGCAAACCGAGAACTAACACAAAACCAGTGACGTGCGGTGGGGTCAATGGCTGGGGAGGCACTGGCTCGTGTCAGAGCCAGATTCACACACCGAGGGGGGCGTGTTAGACACGTCCCCCTCAGTGAGGCAGATGTGATAGCTGCCTCCCCTGGTGCTTTTTCATTGCAGTTTCATGACGAGACCAGCGAGCCTAAATGTCTTTATACACATACGTGAAATAAGTTACCTGGAGTATGGAAGGCGAGGACATGAAATTAAGGGGTCTACAAACATTACATTGGTGACATACTGAGATAGTAACAGGCACACGCTTATTGCCCACGCTCCATCCAGTTACTGAGGGGTTGCACAATCAGAGGGGAGGCTGAGCTCGTCGCTGCCTCACCTCTCGTCTCTTCCTGTATTTGCAGCGGAGCTCCGCAAATTTGGCGATTTTTACTATACAAATTATTGGAATCGTACAGAAATGACAGTTATATCACAGATCAGTGGAAAAATCTAAATATTTATTTTATTTGATTATTCTTTTTTTTTACTTTTCGTAACAGCTATTTTCATTGGAGTTTGACAGGTGAGGCTCTGCCCTCCCCTGCCTCCCCTGACCGCACGTCCCTGCACCAAACCTCTGTCTAACACCAACCTCTGTCTAACACCAACCTCTGTCTAACACCAACCTCTGTCTAACACCAACCTCTGTCTAACACCAACCTCTGTCTAACACCAACCTCTGTCTAACACCAACCTCTGTCTAACACCAACCTCTGTCTAACACCAACCTCTGTCTAACACCAACCATATCCATAACACCAACCCTACCCCCAACCCAAGGCATCCTGTCGACATGTTGTCAGACGGGTCACTGAGATTCTGTGTGGACGTTCCAACGCATAATGGAGTTGGCCTTAGCAGGCCTCCAATGGGAAACGTGCCTCATCTACTTGGATGACGTCATTGTCTTCAGCCGATCATTCGAGGAACACATTGACCGATTACGTCAGGTATTCCTGCGGTTCCGGAACGCGAACTTGAAGCTCAAGCCGTCGAAGTGCCACCTTATGCAGTCGTCGGTACGCTACTTGGGCCACGTCGTCAGTGAGTCTGGAGTGGCTACAGACCCGGAAAAGACGGCCTGCGTGAGGGCCTGGGCTGTTCCCACAACGGTTCCAGAGGTACGCCGGTTTGTGGGTTTCGTTTCTTATTACCGCCGGTTCGTACCCAACTTCGCAACCATTGCCAAGCCCTTGCACGTGTTGACGGCGAAGAACCAGAGGTTTTATTGGGGCCCTCTGGAGGAAGAGGCATTCCAGCAGCTGCGCTCACGTCTGACAGATGCACCACCATTGGTCTTTCCGGATTTTGGCCTCCCCTTTATCCTGGACACGGACGCCAGCGATGTGGGCATCGGCAGTGTTTTGTCGCAAGTCCAGCAGGGTCGCGAGGTGGTTATCGCCTATGGTAGTCGCGTGCTTTCATCAGCAGAGCAGCGCTACTGCGTCACACGTAGGGAACTCCTGGCAGTCGTTCACTTCGTGCAGCAATTTCGACCCTACCTGTATGGTCGCAAATTTACGGTCCGCACTGACCACGCGGCCTTGCAGTATTCGCTCCGCATCGACCAGCCTTCGGGCCAGCTGGCCAGATGGATAGAGCGCTTGCAGGAGTACAGGTACCAAGTAGTGCATCGCAAAGGGACCAGACATGCCAACGCAGACGCATTGTCCCGACTGGCGCCCCAGGGCCCTTGTGCATGCACTACAGGCGGGGCACGCTGCAAGGAGGCGAGGCCGGAGGGGACAGTCATCGCTCCCGTACGCACGGCGGAGGACGCACAGGGTGAGGTCCAGCTGACCGACCACGACCTGGGGCTGATCTTGGACGATTGGCGACGGCTACAGCTGGAGGAAGCCCCACTGCGAACGCTACGCGCCTCAGCAGAGGCAGGGGGGGAGGAGTACATCGTATGGGAGGACCTCCTCATGCGATGGGACCCGACAGGGCGCCGACGATGCCTGGTAGTTCCGGAGTCGCTGCGTCAACAATTGGTTATGGACGTACACGGCCGCCAGCTGCTGCACCTGGCGGGGCGGAAGACACTGTACACATTACAGAGTCGGTACTTTTGGCCAGGTATGACCGCTGACGTGCATCGATGTGTCGCTACCTGCGTCGAATGTGCGCGGCGAAAGCCGCCACCCCGGTTAAGCCGGGCGCCCCTACAGCCCATCACGGTGACCAGGGTCAACGAATTGGTTGCGTTGGACATCCTGGGACCACTGCCGGTCACGCCACGGGGAAATAAATACCTGTTGGTCGGAGTCGAGTACTGCACGAGGTGGCCGATGGCGTGGGCCCTCCCGGACCAAACGGCACAGACCATCGCCGATGCCTTCGTGGGAGGCTATGTCCTTGATAAGGGGGCACCGGAGCGGTTGCTCACGGATCAGGGCAGGAATTTCTCCTCACAGCTATTGAAGGACGTCTGCTCTATCCTGGGCACTAAAAAGGTCCGAACATCTCCGTATCATCCCCAGACCGATGGGATGGTAGAGCGGCTTAACCGCACCATAGCGGCCATGCTGTCCCAAGTGGTGGACGAAAACCATTCCGACTGGGACCTCCACATTCCATCTGTCTTAGCGGCGTACAGGGTGGCCCCACACGCGGCGACGGGGTTCTCGCCGTTTTTCCTGATGTACGGACGGGATCCCGTTCCGCCTATTGAGGTGCAGCTGACGGACATTCCCGCAAGAGCCGATGCATGGCCGAAGGCACTAAAGACCTCCCTCATTTATTTGAGAGAGGCCCGCCAAGCAGCCGAGGCCGCATCGGCCACGAGCCAAGAGAGTAATGTACGGATACGGGAGAGGACAGTGACAGCCAAGCCCTTTAAAGTCGGGGACTAGGCATGGCTACACTGTCCTCAGGTGCCGGTTGGCCTCTCACCAAAGCTGCACCGACCCTGGAAAGGGCCGGTCGAGGTCATTAAAGCACTCCGACCGCAGTGCGTCCAGGTCCAACTGGGTAAGCGACGATGGTTTGTACACCCCACCCGCCTTAAGCCATACATCTCTCCACCGTCATCTTCACCAACATCACCACCAACATCACTGCCAACATCATCATCATCCCTACCCAGGCCAAGGTCGCCGAGCACCACGCGCCAACCGGCAGGGGGTTCGGTGCCCTGTGTTCCGTTGTCACCTACAGCACCCCATGTGAGGCCTGACGGAGCGGCAGCACGAGCGGGGGCCGGAGAGACAGCGGCGCCAGGCAAGGCGACACCGGCACCACCGAACCAGGGACCGCGACGAGAGGGCCTTCGAAGGAGGGGGCCGCCACGGTCATCTGCTGCCTGTGGATGTCCGGGCTGTTACGGGATGCTGGCTGGAGACCTGGGCAGGCCGCGCAATTGATTTCGTTGTGTTATGTTGCATTGTATGGTTGTGGGGGGGGGGGTAAGGGCTGTCGTCACTGTCAGTGGTGGGAGGCATGGGGAGATTTAAATGGTCCATGGGGGAGGCAGAACCGAGGACGGTTATTTTTTCTCCGGGGGGGGGGGGGGGGGGGTGATGTAGGGGTGTCAGGGGAAGGATTCCCACCAATAGATGGGTTAGTGGGAGGGGTGATCGAGGAGATATAAGGAGAGAACGGGCGGGAAGAAGGGGCCTTTGGCGGGAACGAGATTGGGACGGCTGGGGGACAGATGTGGATGGAAGGAAAGGAATAAAGGACGAGACCCCTGCAATCTGGTGTCGGCTCCTACTTTACAAGTCTGTAAATGCGATTTGTATCCGCAATGCGAAGCCTCACTCTTGCTTGCTGCGTCCAGAGTGAATACCACCCGGTGTCCCACGTGTCCTTGCGTCCCCCTCCACGCCCCGTCCTTAAGGGGCCGTCCATAAATGACGTCACGCGATTTTTGATGACTCTTGACCCCCCTCCCTCGCGTCACACGGCGTCACAAAAAGTCAGAACCCCCCCCCCCCCTCAAATATGACGTCACAAAGCTCTGCCCCCCCAAAACCATGTTTCCATTTTGAAAATAAAACACGCTTCAAATCGCTTTAAACTATTGTCATTGTAGTGCGTATTTAATGTGGCGCTGCACTCTGATGTTGTAGGAGTGTTGTTATAACAATTAGTGTTATAACAATTCTAAAGTTGCGCATTTTGATGTGACGTCACATTTCTCAACCCCCCCCCCCCTCGTCACACATCGTCACAAATATCTGACCCCCCCCTCCCCCTAGGTGCGTGACGTCATTTATGGACGGCCCCTAACTCCTGCTGTGACATGATTGCTTGTGGCAGAATTCTGTTTCGATGTTGTATCAGTTTCTGCTCCCATTGTCACACTGCGGTCTCGTGGAATAACAACGGGCTCCCTTCGACGACAATGATTCTTGTCGCGATCGTCGTATTTTGCGCCATCGCCGCCTCTAGTGGCAGCTGTGGCGACGCGTAAACTAAAAACGGCACTTTTGTTGATTGATTATTGATTATTATTATAAGGCCCACTGAGCTGTACAGCTCTTTTTTAGAAGCGACCTGGCCACAAATGAAAGGCCAACGAAGTGGCTTGTCGTCATGCGGAAATGTAGAGCAGCCAGATCAATTCTGAGCGCGTAATGTTAATCGTAAACGTGGAGGGAAAACCCCGAAGCACCCGGAGAAAATTCCACGCGGCCACGGGGAGAAAGACGTGAACTCTAAATATACAGCAGCAGCAGGCGTGGGGATCGAACCCGCGACCTCCTGTGTACCAGGCGAGGTAGTGAACATCTGGCTACCTCGGATTGACCGCTCCACCGCCCAGCCCAACATTGATCCACAGGGGCTGCTCATCAAACCCAGACCGGCCCAGGGTCGATCTGTTTAAACGGATGCTGCCTTGATGCTGGTTGGTTCGCAAGGCGTACTGGGAGGGTGCATGATGAGGTCATATTTCAGAATCAGAATCTTTATTTATCCCTGACAAATCCGATGAGCTATAAAGCTCTGTTGCAGTAGGGGCGGGTCGGTACGTTGCAACAACAATCAATAGAAACAAACGATTTGAGTGCAAAGGATATGAAAGGAATAAGGGCCTATAAAGCAAGAGTCGTTGATGTATCCCTGATATAGCAAGGCCCGAGGTTCTAAAATATGCCATTGCTACGTTTAAAAAAAAAACATTGGCTTGGTTCACAAACTCATTAACCTAATTATCCATCTACACGTAGACTTCACCGCCGACTGAAATGCATGTCTGGGAATCGACACCAAATGGAGTTTGGACTGAACTTAAGATGAACATTCAACAGACTGGAGCATGATAACGACATCATTTTCTAAAACACGTGATTTGTGATGCAGAAGAAGACCGCTTTTCTGACTCGTACAGCCCAAGATCGGAATGAGCTCCCCCC
The DNA here is from genome assembly GCF_015708825.2 of Lethenteron reissneri. Lineage (NCBI taxonomy): Eukaryota > Metazoa > Chordata > Hyperoartia > Petromyzontiformes > Petromyzontidae > Lethenteron > Lethenteron reissneri. The sequence continues at coordinate 2,833,571 of NC_083814.1, forward strand.
ACCCCCGTGATGACGAGGCGGATGATGTTCCAACCAACATCAACGTTTAAAAACAAACATTCACATTTGTGATTGAGAATAAGCTTGAGCCGCGATAATTTTTGCTCCCTTTTAATTTGTGATCAAATTCGTACAATGTGAATTTTTGTTTCCCACCGGGCAGTTGTGTCCCATCGTAGAAGGAATCAAAGGACTGGACCTAACAACTATTCGCAGCTTGAGCGGATAGTTGTTAGCTCCATGTGCGTTGGGTCTTATTCCACGTGCGGGGTCTCGGGCTCCGAGCGCCGAGCCCCCACAGCTCCAGTTAAAGGTCGCCCCCGAGATCCACGCGGCGGGTTCGACTCCAGTTAGGCGACTTGGGTTTGGAACCCCCAAGCCAGAACTCCATCTTCGCGGAGCACAACCGAGCCCCTGGGAGCTACGGGGGCCAGCCCCCGCGTACCTGTGCTCACCTGAGCGGCCCTCCAGCGTCACCGCGGCCACAGGTGTGAGAGCTGATGCTTTAATGTGGTGCCGATCATTTTTTTCTGACATTAATATAAATTCACATGGGAAATAACAACACTGTGCTGAATGTCGAAACCATGTAGAAAACCAATTCTGCTGAAATTATACACTCCCAACAAAAGGCCATGTGGCTGATGGGGTGGGTAGGGTACACCCCCGTGTAGGTATCACGTGAAAAGACAGATGTGTGGAGGAGGCGACTCGTCAGCTTCTATTATTTGTGTTGACTATGATTTAGGGTTGGCAGTCGCTTCTGGTTTGCTGAGCTCCGGCAGTGGCGCGTTCCAGCTCCGGATACTGCATATTTAAAAACCGTGACACGTCATTCATAATTCTACCTCGTTAAAGCAAACGTAGACGAGGCTGATGCTTTGTTTTCTTCCAGCGGTGACCCCGTCAGGCCCCACAGCGGTGATCTCCAACTGCAGATGCTGCGAATGGTTGGCACGGCTCGCGAACGCACCTCCGATTAGCACGGTTGGCTACGTACGGTGCGAACGAAGTTCCAACATACACGTGGTGCTGGTGATAACGCCACAGGACTGACGAATAGTCCGTGGGCCAGAGAAGATAATGGCACCACCTCAAACGTAACACAACTTTAGTCATGCCCCTTGTAAATAAAAACGACAATTTTTTTACATTTAAGTTTAACACGTAGGCTTTTTATTATTATTTAATTTAATTTTACAAGGTAAGGCCCACTGGGAAAAATAACTCTTATTCAGAATCGACCTGTCCACAATTGATGGCCCAACAAAGTGGCTTATCACGCGGACATTTTTCGCAGCCAAATAACTCTAAACGTACATGGATTCTAAACGTGGAGGGTAAACTCGGGAGGACCCGGAGAAAAATCCACGCGACCGAGGGGAGAAAATGCAAACTCCAAATATACAGGTGTCAGGGTCGGGTTCGAACCCACAACCTCCTGTATACCGGGCGATGGAGCGAACATCTCACCACCAATAAGAGTGGAGTTTTGGATAATGGTTTATCACATAATTCGCTGTTATTGGCCACAACGAAATTCGAACCACTAAAGCTATGCAACCTCAGGCGGTACCAGCAAAATATTCCTCTAGTATAAATACATATTCGGATTCGAATTTGGCCTGGGCAAAATATCAGCATCTTACAGTGTGGTGTACATGCTTCTAATGTTGGTAGAGCAGTAGTAATCCCGTTACAGCAATTGTGTTAGTTGTAATCAAGTCTTCATTTCAGAAAGACCAGAAAATGTATGTACCCGGTACACCACATACAGTATACCCTCTTCATATAGCTGTAACTGCTATCCACGTGCCGACTCTGTTCTACCATACAGCGACCCGGAAAAGTGCGAAAACAAGCCCCCAGCAGTTACACATTCCTTAAGATCAGAGGGTAAATTCCGGTTCTTTGTTTAGAGTTGCTGGTTTTTAACATATACATGACCGAGGATCATTCATTAGCACTTTGGAGACGAGAGATTAATCGGAGTCAAGGGTGGGGTGTGAGTCAGGAGTGATGGATGGATGAGAGGCCGCACTCATTACACACAAAATGCTTGCCACAAATGGACCACAATGCCTTGCTAATCTCAAGGGGCATAAACTAGCACGCGAACTCCGGTCATCCTCGCAGTGGCTTTTGGCTAACCATCGAACAAAGACGGTCACTGCATCGCGCCCTTTCAGATGCGCTTCTGCGGCCGTCTGGAACGCTCTTCCTTCCGATATTCGGAAGCCACTAAAGCGACGCACTTTTAAATCTAGAATGAAAAAATAAATAATATTTTAGAACTGCTTCTTGTTTTGTTTGTTGTCATTCCCCCGCACATCCGATTATCACGGTTGGCTACGCACGGTGCGAAAGAAATTCAACATACTTGTACGTACATACATCCAAAACAATAAAAAAAAACAATTGTAGCATTTGAGCACAGGCGTCCCAGATGAATGCTCGGAATTTCGTGGCAGGACGGGATAAGCAATGCACACGCCTGGAAGAGAACGTGGCAAAAACGGTTGTGCTGCGTGAGACATGTGAACTTCTTTTGCACCGTACGTAGCCAACCTTGCTATCCGGTGGTGCAGGAAGGGAGGAGCGGCCGACTGCCAAGACCGGGATCGGGAGTGGCCTCGACAAGTCCGATAACCCAAGGGGCAAGTCCAGGAGATGGGATACTGCTCGGGCAAAACTTTGGGAGGTTGCAGGTCGACTGTGCAGCAGCTGCGGCTTCTGTCATGATTACACCTTCTTCATCTTGAGTATCATTTATTCGCAATGTATTTTAGCCGATTGACAAGGCAGGTGGGTGATGCTTGTCCTGTTCCGGTGCAAGAAAGTTTGGCCGAGACTGGATAACCGGCACCACGTGATTTATTACAGCTTGTTCCACGGCTCTCTACCTTTACTCAATTCCATACATCGCTCGTATTTCTCTCAACACAGCCCTGCTCGTTCACAAGCACCCAGCTGTCATGTTCTCACGGGAGAATAAGAAAAGCCATGAATGCTGACAGGGCTGGATGGGGGCAAACGCTTACTCCATGCAACGAAGTAGAATGGAAGAAACTGCCTTTTCCTATCGAGGTTAAACTTAATCTATCTCGACTCTTTGGTTCTTTCGGTAAAGTCACGTGGGTATAAAATAAAATAAATCACGACGTTTCGATGGCAACACAAGCGGTCGTCTTCAGGCAGAAAAAATATAAACTGCCTTCAAAATTATATTTTTCGAAACGTCATTTCTTTTATTTTCTAGCTACGTGACTTTACCGAAAGAACCAGAGTATGGATTCCTGCAGTCACGAAAGCTTCAAATCAAGATTAATCTCTTTACCCAAACAAACCATGTGTATATGTAACATGTATAAAACATGACTTTCCCATTGCAATAAGATTAACCTTTCCTCAGATAGTAGACCCCCCTCCCCAGTTTGGACACATCACATCACGGTACTCAATCCTCCTGTATTTCGGTAGTTCCAGCTGCGGTGAATTCAATTGGGTGAGCCCCCACCCCACACACAACCGGCACGTTGTTAACGCGTGGCCCAAGTGCCCTGTGGAGGGGCTCAAAAGGTAGCATCAGAGATTAAATGTATTATAAAAAGGCAAAAAGAATAATCTAAAAGCATTTTTTTATTTTACCAGGTAAGGCGCCACTGAGCCACACAGCTCTTTTTCAGAAGCGACTTGGCCACAAATGACAGCCCAACGAAGTGGCTTATCACGTGGAAATGTATAGCAGCCAAATACTCGAAACGCGCGTTAATTCTAACTGTGGAGGGGAAAAGCGAAGGACCTGGAAAAAATCCACACGACCACAGGGAGACACACACACTCCAAATATACAGCAGGCGTCAGGGTCGGGATTGAACCCACGTCCTCCTGTATACCAGGCGAGGTAGTTAACATCTCGCCAGTGTGGCGCCCAAACCATGATAGCTAAACAAAGAATATAGATTTAGCACGATACGATAAATAACAGGACTTCTTTCAGTTTTAAACTTTTATTGTTAATCAGCATTAATTAAAGACTTTGCAAAATAAGGGCGTCAGTAGTGACCAACTTTGTTCAGCCCTACCCCATAATACCTTAAGGGCATCTACCAAAACCATGGTCCCTGTGTATGCGAGTGAAATACGATCCTCCAATAAAATGTTAGCGAGCACCTATTAAGGCTTGCATGATTAACACAAGGGACTAGTCATGTCACCAGCAATATAATACAAAAAGATGACCATGTTATTTTATAACGGAAAGTCCCAGAGTCTCGAGAGCTTCTCCCGGAGGCTCCTGCGGGGGCTGTTTGGTCACTCCCAATTATGGGCGTCTTGCAAGGTGGGACGAAATCAAAAGACCCATGGCATACGCGGGGATACAACACAACCCTCGCTGCTGCACCGTCACACCGCATGGTCGCCCCGCAATTCTTGCAATGGTTTCTCAAAGCACCAATTTGCAGGCATGTGGCAACATGCCAGGCCCTGGCAGCCTTTGTCTTTCCCAGTCCTGAAAATAACACTGTGGCACTGGCCATTTATTTGTGCTGAACTTACCGAGGAATGCTCATAGCCGAGCTTTCTATGTCAACCCTCCAACGGGCGTGTAAATTGTGGAGCAGTGGTTTGCATGACAGTGCACGCGGTGCTCTGCAAAGGTCAGAACTGATGAGACAAAGGAGGGTGGATGTGGTCCTTGCCATAACACCCCTGTTGGCCCTTCATAGGCACTCACTAACAATATGTGCCTGGATGATGATATGTAAGGCTAAATTGGGGATAAAGTAATATTATATGCGTCCATGTCTTTCTTGGCAACATTCAATTTTCCCATCGAACATTCTGTAACTTTCGGCACTTTTGAATTCACTTTATTATATATATTTTATAAAGCCAATGCAGGAACAGCAGCGCTACGTTTGGGACTTTGTAGATTTATAAACGTCCCATCTCATGTTCTGCTGCATACAGTTTTGCGGACACAAGCAACATGAGTCCTGTAGATAAAAACCATAGAGAGTCAAGCTTGCCACGTCATTTAGAAAATGTGATCCTCTTGACTTTCCCGGGACTAATTCGCGACAAACACTGAGTTCGATATCTCGGTGAGCGGGGCGCAACAATGCGCACAAAAACAAAAAGCTCACTGGCAAAAAACACGTACCCATCCCAGCTCTGCGGTTTGCAAAAATAATAGGCACCACGTGTGCACCTCTCACCCCGTACCCAATCACCCCCCCCCCCCTTACTCACTCTGCCTCTGCACTTTAAAAACAGACAAGAGAATAATAACACAGAGTTATTAAAAACTAAAATACACAATGCACTCCTGTACATCCATTCGAACAATGAAAGGGCCTGAGAATGTGTGGTATTTTATTATTGAGTCGGTGAGGATTTTCAAGCCGTCGCCGGCGCTACTCCCACTCCGTGGTGCCAGGAGGTTTGGCCGTCAGGTCGTACATCACCCGAGAGATGCCCGGGATCTTGCGGATCTCCTCGTCCATTTTGTACACCACCTGCCGGACGGACGTCCCACGTTAACCGTTAAATTAATGCTGCTAAAATGGCAAAGCGCACACACACAGCTGTTCACACAATTTAGCGTCTAAATGCAACCGCGTCTCAAGATGCTTCACAGACACAGTGGGCGTGTTTGATTTAGAGAGACGGTCGGTCATAGGCAGAGGTAAAGATGTAGGTCTTGAGCCTGGACTTCGACAAAGGGCAGGGGAGTCGACAGATGGCTGGAGGAAGGGAGACCATATTGGCAGCAGAGGAGGATGAGCAACCTTCCAATGAGTGGCCACTGTGGCAGAACGATTAACTCACAATTGTAAAGTCGCAACTCTACTCAGGCAGAGATGATGCAGTGCCTTTTCCTCTATTGTAGCCAATGGGCAGCTGCCTCCAACTGAGCCTTTTCCATCGAAGCTGATCTTGAAACAGCTGGTACCAGTCATAGGCAAAGTCTGTTCAGCTGCAAGTCCTGCACCACTATCAGCCCATCTCCTCTGTTGTCCTTTCGCTGCACCTCTGTTTCACAGTTGGCTACATACGGCGCGAAAGTAGATCAACAACATACATATTTTACTTAAATGTTAAACATGATTTAATATTAAGATAATTGATTTTAAAAAATGGTAGGGAAATGGGTCACGATGGATTGTCTTTGACTACAACATGTGCAACAGTCAAACTGTTATTGTCAAAGAATAACTCGGGGGGGGGGGGGGGGGAACTAAATAGACGCAACTTATTCCATCACCAAATATATTTAAGTAATAATTTGTTGGGTCATCTTGCTGTTCACCTGCTGCTGTGTTTGTGTACAAGTAGCTCTGCGTGCAACGCGGCCCTCAAACTATTTTGACCAAAGACAAAAAAAAAGTATCTTCTTCTTTGAAAAGTTGCCGACCCCTGCTCCAGCCGTGCCCACACCCGTTTATCCCCCCCCTCTATCCCGCCACACAGAAGCTGCTCGGGCACGCGGTGTTTACTGGGCACGCGAGTCGCACAACTCGGTCCGCTCTTCACGATCCCACAAAGGGTGCACACCTCCTCAGGCAGGTGCTTGCCGGGCAGGGCGGGCGTCCCTGTCATGAAGTCGTTGGTGATGAAGGTGCGGACGACCACCGAGTGCTGGCACGAGGGCAGCTTGAGCAGCGGCTCGCGGTCAAAGTGCAGCGGCACCAAGATCACCGGCATTTGGCTCAGCTTGCTCGTGTAGCCTGCGTGGAGGCACAAAGACAAAGATCCACCCCCCCCCATGTAGCCTTAACAGACTGTTGGGGCAAGTGCTCTGAGCAAGCACCTACAAATGTCGGCACTGTGGCACACGAGGGGGTGGGGGGTGGGTGGCCAGGATCGCAGCTGGCCGCCTTTGTCTGCCCAGTGGCAATGTTTACACACTACATCAGGTACTCGTTTGAGGCCGAGCCGACCTGGGGGAGGCCCAGGTCCAGTAAAAATATTCGCCGCCGTTATTGATCAGAGGCACGGCGCACACACACAAGCACACACATTGAAAAACAAACACCCATATAAACACGCACAAATACATGTCAATAATCTCCCATATGCCCACTTTCTCTTTTGTTTCTTTCTTTCGTGCCATAAGTTTGCATTATCATTTGGCTGCCCACCACTCATTACGACTGCTACTGTTGTATGATTAACTTCTTTTGCACCGTACATAGCCAACCGTGCTCATCGTCGGTGCTGTTATTGGACCCATCTACTTCTGTTCTTCCCTATAAATCTTTTGTATAAACAATTTTTTTTTTACCAGGTAAGGCCCACTGAGCTATACAGCTTTTTCAGAAACAGCCTGGCAACAAATGATAGCTCAACAAAATGGCTTATCATGTGGAAATTTACGGCACCAAATAATCTAAACATACATACTCCAGCCCGTATAACGGCCGTTGTGCGTCCAGCAAGATGCCCCACGCCTGCACACAACCCGGCTTCACGCTCACCAGACTCCCTCAGGATGGTGTGCGCCGTGTGGTCAGCCTGCCGCAGCGTGCTGAGCACCCCCGAGGTGAGGTAGGTGGGCGTCACATCCGTGGGTGGCTCCCTCACCTGATCCCCCATCACGCACACCACCCTGCCCACGGGGACACAACGACGATGATGGGCAGCGAGCACATTGGTCAGTGGCGGAGGGGTGGGGGGGGGAATGGGTAGCGAAGGAAAACGTGGAAAAACTCACGGCCTGTCCAGTCGGGGAGGACTGGTCAAGGACTGGTCAAGGGGCGCCACAGTGGCGAGACGTTAACCACCTCGCCTGGCATACAGCAGGCCGTGGGTTCGATCCCAACCCTGACGCCTGCTGTATATTTGGAGTTTGTGTGTCTCTCTCCCCATAGCCGCGTGGATTTTTCTCCGGGTCCTCCGGTTTTTCCCTCCACATTTAGAATCAACATGCGTTTAAGATTATTTGCCTGCCATAAATTTCCACATGATAAGCCACTTCGTTGAGCTATCATTTGTGGCCAGGTTGCTTCTGAAAAATAGCGATGTAGCTCAGTTGGCCTTACCAGGTAAAATAAAAATAGATAAGTCACGGATCAAGAGGTCATATCTACGGCCAATCCCGCTGATGCCACCGCACCACACAATCGCCTTTTTGTCTTTCTGCCAGACCTCGTAGTTGTTGCGCTGTTAACACACCCAGTACCTCGTACTTGTCCACTCTTATAGACTCATCGGTACGACCATCTGGCTTCAGGCGACTTTGCCACAAAGCATTGGGCCCTCAGCACGACCTCAATTGGCAGGGTTCATAGCACAGTTTGCTAACCACTGCGTCACAGCTTCCACCTATTTCATATATCAGAATAAGAATCTTTATACTGGAGGAATCCGAGGAGCTATAAAGCTCTTTTGCATAGATGTGCAGGAAGGGTAGGTTTATATAAACTTAAAACCAAACTTATATATATATAGGCTCAGTGAAACCCAACTGCCACTATATTCTCAATGCAGCATGGGGACAAAAAACTAAATAGGATCTTATATTTTAAACGAATCGTGACCGTGAATCGCGACAATTCACCCAATCACAGCTGGGGGGAGGGAGGTGTTATTTATTAATTCACAGTAACAGATTGGCACATGTATGCATGTTGAATTTTTTTCGCACCGCACATAACCAACCGTGCTAATCAGAGGTGCAGAGATATCCCCTATCCACTCCTGAGCCTCACGCCGTCTGCCTAGCAGCCAACGGCACGCACGGGAGTTCATGATGAAATGGTGCTAGTGTGGAGGGGCCCGTGTTCCTCACCGGTTGATGTTGTGGCATATCCTGGGGATGAGCTTGGCAAGGTATAAGAGTGACTTCCAGTGCACGGGGCTTTTGGAGGAGAGGCCGCACACGTAGCTGTAGGTGCGGCAGTCTCCCTGCATGTGCGAGCACGCACGCCACAACCAGTTAAGGCCAGGTGATCGTCGAGGTCATCAGAAACGCTGGCAACGATGCCACATTGTAGGGTTGCGTGGTGCTGCGTAGCTGGTTGGACTCTGAAGAGCGCACCTATGAAGCAGGTATTCATCTGTCAGCAATTGTGGATGCAGTTAACCCATCGATGGCTCATCTGTCTTGAGTAATGCCATTATTTATCCAGGATGCCACTACCCTCTTGTGGTGGCAAAGGCTCCTGTAGGCCTAACTACCATCGGTAGTCGTAGGATACTCGCTCCCACTAGGCTACACCAGGGCCCCAATAGCCACCAGTCTCAAAAGCATAAAAGATTTATGACGTTGCCCATCATGTTGTTCCATGCGCCAGTGCCCACGTCAACCACACAACACCGCCGATGCCCAATCATCACGCTAAATCGAAGTTTAATAAAAGGCTCCTGTGCTGAACCGCATCAGAACATCACACGGCAAATGCGTCCATCTCTTACGCCGATGTGCAAATTAAGACGAGCCAACAGTGCGTCTCCGGAGTGACTAATCTCCAACCATGGACCACATAATACCGCCAACTGCCCCATTCGGTCATTCGCCAGCAGCGTTTCAGATATTTACCAGGCTACTCCTTAAACCGTCCACTACTGGATCACTCACCAACCTCCCCATGAACACATAATATGTATTTGGAGTTTGCATCATTATCCCCATAGATACTTCGATGAGCGATCATTTGTGGCCAGTTCGCTTCTGAAAAAGAGCCTTATTAGCTCAGCGGGCCTTAACTGGTAAAAAAAAAAATAGCTCATACTCTTTATAGTTTAGCATCTGAAACCCAGCACCCACCCCAGAGTGAGTGTGTCTCCCTGAGCAAAATAAAAAAAATGTCATGCTGCTGATTAACACCCCGTCACTCAAATGAACAAACGTCTGTGTGCCTCTTTTGTGTGAGTGTGTACAGACCTGCACGCCCACGGACTTGACAGGGAGCAGGAAGGCGTGCAGCGAGTTTCGTCCTGTGATTTCCGTCAGCCTCTCCTGCTCGTCCTCTGTCGTGCAGTCCTTCACCTTCTGCTGCAACGCGTGAGGCTGTGGGAGGAGGGAGAGCGAGGGCACACGCAAGAGGGCAAGGGAAGGGATGGCAGGGGCGAGTGAGAATGTGGGCGCTAACAGGATAGGTGTACGGAGAGATCTGCGTAGATCTTTTTGAGAAGCGACCTGGCCACAAATGACAGCCCAATGAAGTGGCTTATGATGTGGAAATTTATAGCAGCCAAATACTCTAAATCCGTGTTTCTAAATTTGGAGGGAAAAACCGGAGAACCGGGAGAAAAATCCACGCGACCATAGGGAGAGAGACATGCAAACCCCAAATATAAAGGCATCAGGGTCAGGATCGAACCCACGACCTCCTGCATACCAGGCGAGGTCATTAACATCTCGCCACCGCGGCACCCTATGGGGGGACCGTGGCCAAATGCCACAGCTGTTGCGTGACCAGGAGTTGACATCCGTGCCTGCACCATGCCACACACTTATCGCGCGAGTGGGAAGGGCGCGTTGCGCAGTCCGAACGGCAGGGCTGGGGGCCACACCTTTTTTATGCTGGCAGCAAAGTCCGTGATGATTTTTAAGAGGAGATTCGTCTCGGGGAAATCCTTGCAGATGTACGCCTCATCCGTACAGATCACTCTGATCGCCAGCCCGGGTCCTGCGCACAAGCAGATCATGAGCAGATGGACCGTGGGATGCAGCACTTTCCCACTCACACTGCAACTTGAGGGCAACATTCATCGCACGGCAGTAAAAGCAAGCTCACCGCAGGGAAAGGAACCAAGGGCCACCCAGCCCCCCACGGCATAAATCCCAGCTCATCACTCTCCAATCTGCGAGCCATCCAGTCCTTCACGGCATAAATCCCAAATTTTCTGACCGATGCACGCGGGCACCCCGGATGTTGGTGGCCATAGTGGCGCGAACCTGGGAATGGATGTCGCGACACGATCTCCTCGGGCAGGCCCAGCTCCCGGCCCAGCGCCCGCACCTCGTCCTTGTGGAAATCCCTCAGAGGCTCCACCACCCGGCCCTGGGTGGCGGATCAGGGAACGAGCGTGAGCAACGGTAACGGCGAGACACATGAGCGGCGGCGGCAACAACAACGCTGCCACGGCGCAATAAGTGATATCGAAGCTCAGTTTCTCTACGGTGAAGTAAACAATGGAACAGCACTTGTCTGTTTGAGACGAGGCTCTAAAGAAATCTGGTGTGGACCAATCAGTTTTAAAGACAATGCATGTTCACCACGAATATATGTGGTTTAAGCAGATATAATTCCTTGCAAAAGGTTTCAGATTGGTGTTTTAACATCTTAACACCTGTTTTATTGCCAGAAAGGGTCAAACCTAATCTTATAACACTGCCTTAAAATAAAGTATGGCTTAAGCGACATTTTGGGCAATGCCGCTTATTCACAGCACAGAGATAGGCCAGAGAGGTAACTCTGTGGCCTCTCTCTGTGTGCTCTATAATAAAGGTGTTTTGAGTGAGATCATTACATCGGTGTGTTGGAGAGTAAACCCACAACATTTACAATTGTGCTCTCTGGCCGCTCGATTATACGCTCTTTTATAAGGCAGTGTTCTTGACGAATACGTTCAGTTTTTCGTTACTCAACAGACACCATCATGTCTCTTAACTTTTGTCATTCTCCAATCAATGTTTTTCCTCTTGCTGTCTCTCAGTGCAATTCCAAGCACGGCTCCCCTCCCTCTCCGCGCTTCTTTGCGCACATATTACAGCTTCAGCTCCGTTTTACTTGTCGACGTGCGTGTTTTCCAATCGACGTGCGATGGCAGGTAACAAGCAACGAACGATTGTGCCGGCATAAGCCGGGCGCCCCCCTCCCCCCTCTCTAACACCACCACCCGGAGCCGTGCCTTGTCTCGCAGCTGCCGGATGAGTTCCGTGTCGTTGTGGTGCGTCTTTATGAGGTCAGCCTTGCCGCTGGCCAGCAGGGAAGCGCTCTCGATGAGGTCGGGCCGCAGCGTGCCCTGCGCCAGGAACACCTCCTCCGGCTTGAGGTTCATCTCCTCCAGAACGTCGTTGGCGACCTGCACGGCGGGCACGTGTGACGGACGCGTCATGATGTCTGGTATGGAAATCCACGATCGTGGAGTCGGACGCGTGCACAGCCGCGGGGGATAGGTAACCAGATAGGCGCACAGCCACATTACTGCATGCCAGCCACAACAAATCACCACATCACACCCGTGTCACAAATGCTTAAGAATATTTTGCACAACACACCATGTGCACTTGACAGCAGTGCTGCCACACAAACACTCGGCCACAAAGGCCCTCATGCACACAAAGACAAAGCTCCCCCGTATAGCCTTAACACACTGTTGCGGGAAGTGCTGCTAGTGAGCACCTTTGAAGGCCGGCATGGTGCTCGAGGGGGTGGGGGTGGAAAGCACCAAGCCCGGCCACCTTTGTCTACATAGTGACAATTGCTTACACATTGCACCAGGTAATAATTTGAGGCTGAGTCGACCTAGGTTCAGATAATCGTCACTGGTGTTGGCCGTGAGAAGAAATCGAACTCGGGTCTCCGGGTTCAAGGCATGGCTTGCTAAATGCTACACTACCGCTCCTCACACTCATACACACATATATTCCGATTTGCACCTCCGATGAACACAGTTGGCTACGTACGGTGCGAAAAAAGTTCAACATGCATACACACATATACATCCACACACAAACTCATTAACACAGGCACTCATCCACACACGGACTCTCAGCCTAGTCGTAGAGACACACCTCCACAGACGTACTCTCACCCACAAAGGCACCCAGCCACAGCGACAAAGAGACTCAATCTCAAGGATTTGAAAACACCCTGCCGGAGGCTTCCCCCCCCCCTGCCGGAGGCTTCCCCCCCCACCCCCCCACTTTATCGTTCGGCAAGGCTGCGAGCGCTCAGCCGTCGGACCTTGACGAAGGTGTCGCCAATGATCTTGCGCTTCTCCTCCGGGCAGCTCGTGGTGTTGAGCGTCTTGCTGATGCGCTTGCGGGATGTGCGGTCCTCCTCCGAGATGGGCAACGTCGTCGTGCCGTTGTAAAACGTGTGCATGGCGCGCACCACTGCAACGGACGCCACGGCGCAATGACACAGCACACCACCCGTCAGCCTGGGTACATAGAGCCGGCGGCGCCATCGGTGCCAGCAAGCGCCCGTTAACGCCGGCGTAGCACACGAGGAGTCAGCACCACGCACTCCCACCAGCTGCCTTTGTTTCCCCCAAAGTTGATGTTGATCACGAAGGAGCTCCAACAAGCAATGGACGCCATGTGTAGGTACCCGGTGGATAATTCATTACACTGCATGTATGTATGCAGAACTTCTTTCGTACCGTACGTAGCCAACCGTGCAAATCGGAGGCACGGGGAACAGAGGAGTGAATTGCAATCGATTACCCTTCAATCAATCTCCACTCATGCTGTGTGTGTATAGCCGAGCAAAACAGTACAATAAAATTTCAGAGTACAATTACACAGTTAAGGGAAGCTGACGTTGCGATAATCTTCATGTCGCAAACTTTGAAATTGCGTCGTATCGTATGATTAAAAATGACATAGCAGCAACCCTGCTTGCCCGCCAGCCGGACTGCTCACCCGCCTGCCTGCCCACCCGCCTGCCCACCCGCCTGCCCACCCGCCTGCCCACCCGCCTGCCCACCCGCCTGCCCACCCGCCTGCCCACCCGCCTGCCCACCCGCCTGCCCACCCGCCTGCCCGTCCGCCCACCCCACTGACCTGTAACCTTAAGGCCGAGCTTCTTGAGTGCCTCCTCCACGGCGCTGCTCTCGCGCCGCCGCATGAAGCCATTGTCGATGTGCACGGCGATGAGCTGCTCCTCGGGCAGCGCGCGGCTCAACAGAGCCGCACACACCGTCGAGTCCACGCCGCCGCTCAGTAGCACCTGCAAGGCCCCCCACACAAACACCCGGTGTGGCCTTAGAGTGGCGACGGTGGCGGTGATAGAGCCGTGTCGGTGCTCGTGGCGGTGGCAGTCATGGCGACGGTGTAGGTGGTAGAGGTTGCGGTTGCAGGCATGGGCGGTAGTTGTGTTGATGTTAGTGGTACCGCTGGTGGTGGTAGAGGTGGTAGTGCTGGTAGTCGAGGTGCAGGTGGTGATGGTATTCGTGGCAGTGATGGTTGTATGAATGGTAGGATGGGTGGGGGTTGGGGAGTGACCGCCTATGAATGCCTACTCACAGGGGTGGCTGAAGCACATCAGAGTAAATACAGGTTTTTCACTTAATTCAGCCGATTCCAGGTCTGCGAGTTCTAAACATTTGGCTTCATTGCCATGCGCCGAACACTCTTTGCGTGTAAGGGTTATGAATTGTATGCTCCTAGTCTGGACAAAAAGTGAATTCAGTAGTTCCGTGACTCTATCTTCCAGGACCATTCTCCCAAACAAAGTGGTGCACTGCTATCAATTTATTTCTCATTGCATAACATCTGCAATTGTGATAAAATTTACCTTTAAAAATAACCCAGTTTAATCTGGGGGGGCGATGCTCTCACGGTGCTCGCACGTGTCCCTCAACCCTCCGAGTCGCCCCGAACCATCGCCTCACATCACGGAACCTCAGTAGCCACGCATCCATCAAGGGGCCAGGTCACCATCAGAAGCAGGCCCGAGACTGCTCCCTCTGACCTCCCCCCCCCCCCCCACACACCTCTGTGCACGCGAGTCACTCACCAGCACCTTGGAGGTGCCCACTCGCTGCTGGATGGTGTGGATGCACTCGGCCTGCCGGCTCTGCACAGTGTAGAGGCCGCTGCAGCCCGCCACCTCGTAGAGGAAGCTGCGCAGCATTTTCTTGCCTTTCGGCGTCAGGTCCACCTCCGGGTGGAACTGCACGCCGTACAGCTTCTTGCCCTCGTTGGCAATTCCTGGCGGAGGGGGGGGGGGCGGAGCGTAAACGCAGGATACCGGCACCCAAGTCGGGGGCAACTCTGCATGCGAATGGGAGCGGACCAGGGGGGGTTATATACAAAGGAGAGAGTCATGGACGCTAAATGGCATTTACTCGTTCTGCAAATTCTTACGAATGCACTTGGCGATGGCAGCTGAAGGCCATGTGACCTCATGGCTGGATGGCCAGTGACTGCATTTCCTGGGATGTAGGTTGTCAAAACTGTCGCAACTATCTGCGTGTGAAATACACTGTAAAATGCTTGTGCCGACACAGTGTGAAATTAGCAGCGCACGCTGTTAAATAACGACTCTGTTGAAGAACCTTGTCGGCACGGTTATTTAAAACAATAAACTGTACATCAATAGCGTGTGTTGGCATCCGTGCTTTCCTTTCGGTGAGTTACAATAGCCTGCCCGCAAATTTATTTTTATGACCGAGTACTGCTTATTCCAACAATAGACTTGTAAATGTATGGTTCGCAGTAGCAATACAGCCTTCGTCACTGTGCATGATAGGCGAGTTGTTAGTGGCTTTATAACCACACGCCAATTTCGGTGAATTGTAGCCACCGACAATAAAACAACGGGGTCAGAGTTTACGACTAACACATGGATCAGAGAATATATGCAAATTAAGAGTCATGTAGACTAAGAAAAGTGGGTTCAGGCAGGACACATCACTGGCAAACATGAAGGCGGGTGGTTGAGATAAATGACGGACTGGCATTCAAATGAGGGAACACCCTCGGGAGTACGTCTACCACACAGATGGAGTGATGAGATCAGTCAGGACAAGTGCCATCGCTTTGTATGGATGTAAAACTTATTTCGCATCGTACAAAGCCAACCATGCTACTTGAAGGGCAACAAACTTAATGCATAAAGCAGCTCTAAAAGAAATTCGTTTCAATCGAGGTTTAAAAGTGCATGGCTCCAGTAGCTTCCTAATATCAGAGGGAAGAGCGTTCCAGACAGCCGCAGAAGCACATCTGAAAGCGAGCAATGCGGTGGCCGTCTTTGTTCGATGAGTAGCCAAAATCCGCTGCGAGAATGACCGGAGTTCGCGTGACGGTTTATGCCCCTTGAGGAGCTCAGCGAGGTTCATTTATGGCAAGCAGCGTGGGGAGGTCTTCAGCCACTAGTGAACAGATCAAGGCTGATGACAATGACACTAAAGGAAGTCTGGTTGATTATTTCTCCGACTAAACAAACACAAGATAAATATATGAATTTTATTGTTAAGCAATATGCCCCACTACGTGGCGTCATGCACACACACACACACTTCCTTTGGCTAGCCGCCTTTGACCTTGAGCGCACACCGCTGGCGAAGTACGCGGTCAAAAACGCGGAGGAGGGCGACGGCGTCGCGGATTCTCACCGGCCACGAGGTTCCCGGACTGTGCCACGACCTTGAAGCCTTCGGCCACCTTGTCCACGCTGTCCCCATGCGTGAGGAGCACCTCCTCCTCCTTCTGCAGGCCCCTACACGAGGACAAACAGCACGGAACGCGCGCACACAGCAGCCCCGTCAGTCTGCAGTGGGGGGCAGGAGGCCGTCATCGAGCTCCTCTTCGGGGCAGACAGCAATCTGCTTTCGTGTGAACGTCCCGAGCTGTCTGACGTCTTTATAATAAGGTTTCCTTTTGTAATCCGCGGTAAAGTCATTTTCACGCGCACCGCCAAATTTCCATATCCAGTGACAACGGCACTGCGCCACCACTCCCCTCAACTAACACTGGGTAACAACCAAGAAATTACTAGTATGCTAACTGTACAGACGATGATCCTTCTACATAAGGATAGAAAGATTAACTGGCTTAATAGTTTCAGAATATCGATTAACAAATTAAACGGTGCCAGATTGCGTAGTCAGGTTGCGCTTTCCAGTAAGCACTGGTCACGGATCTTCCAGAAGCCGCTGTGCGTGGGTGGCGACGTGCGCCCGTGGGGGCCACGTTACCGGAAGATGGAGCAGCTGTTGTCGATGCTGATGGCGAACTGCCCGTCCTCCCGCGTCGGGGTCCGGTGCACCGTGCCACCAAAGACCTTGTTCAGCATCTGAACAGGGTGTCATGTTGGCGAGATGTTAACTACCTCGCCTGGAATGCAGGAGGTCATGGGTTCGATCCCGACCCTGACACCTGCTGTATATTTGGAGTTTGTATTTCGATCCGTCTCCCTGTGGTCGCTGTGGATTATTCATCCAGGCCCTCCGGTTTTTCCCTCCACATTTAGAAACGTGCATTTAGGGCATTTGGCTGCTATACATTTCCACACAATAAGCCATTTCGTTGAGCTATCATTTGTGGCCAGGTCGCTTCTGAAAAAGAGCTATAAAGCTCAGTGGACCTTACCTGGTAAAATTTTAAATAGTTAAAAGTTTTGTTTATAGTTTATAGTATCTGAAACAGATGTCCAAGTTGGGTGGCGAGTCAAAAACGTACAACAGTTTCCCGAACGGTAAAACACAGCCGACAACAGCTACGACGCACCTGCATGCCGTAGCAGATGCCGAGCACGGGGACGCCAAGCGTGAAGATGGCAGGGTCAAACCGTGGCGCGTCCTCCGCGTACACAGAGTTGGGCCCCCCGGAGATGATGATCGCCCTGCATCACAAACAACGTACAGAGATGCCAGCGTTCAATTCGTACGTTCGGCAGGCACTTGGGGTATCACCCCCCCCCCCCCCCTTTAGGTGGGCGCCACGGTGGCGAGATGTTAACTACCTCGCCAGGTATGCAGGAAGTCGTGGGTTCGAACCCATCTCTGACGCCTGCTGTATATTTCTAGTTTGCGTGTCTCTGTGGCCTCGTGGATTACTCTCTGGGTCCTCCGGTTTTCCCTCCACATTTAGAATCAACGTGCGTTAAGAGTATTTGGCTACTATACATTTTCACGTGATAAGCCAATTTTTTGAGCTTTCATTTGTGGCCAGGCCACTTCTGAAAAAGAGCTATATAGCTCAGTGGGCCTTACCTGGCCACCCACCTCCTCGTGTGCCTTTATAGGTGCTCGCTAACAGCACTTGCCTCAAACGTTTGTTCAGGCTTAATGGAGGATCTTTGTCTTTGTATGTCAATGTAAGTGCACCTCCGATTAGCACGGTTGGCTACGTACGGTGCGAAAGAAGTTCAACATGCATAAATACATAAGTGCAGTTGTGTCTGTATGTGTTTATGTGAGTGTGGGTCTAGCAGCGCGAGTGCATGTGCGCGTTGCCAGCGAGCACCTGAAGCCCTGCTCCTTGAGCACGAAGGCCGGCGTGTCCAGCGGCCGGATCTCGGACTGCACGAGCAGCTCCCGCACGCGCCTGTCGATCACCTTGCCGTACTGCGCGCCTGCGTCCAGGATCACCACCGCCTCCTCATACCGCGGCACACCCTCCGCCGCCATTCTGTCTACCGCGCCACCGCCCTCCGCCTGCGTGTGTATGTGTGCATAGTGGGGAGCGGTGGTGCAAGCGTTAGCACGCTGCGCTACGAACCCGGCAACCCGAGTTTGATTCCCACTCACGAATAACAGCAGTCACGAATATCTGAATCGGTCCTTTGCCTCCCCTAGGCCGACTCATCCTCAAATGAGTACCTGGTGCGGTGTGTAGTAAACATCACCACTGGGGAGACAAAGGCAGTCGGGCGTGTTGCTGGCCAACCACCCCCTCGTGTGCCGTGCCGGGCTTCATAGATGGTCGCTTACAGCACTTCCCCCAACAATCTGTTAAGGCTATACGGGGATCTGTCTTTTTTTGGTGAGGGCAAGGGGGGGGAATGGTGAGAAGACAAAGAGAGAATGACGTGAGAAAGACATTAAACCTTTTAAGGACCGCTCTTATATACTTTAAGAAATGTGGCGTTGGGCAGGACAGGTTGCTCAATGGTTGGTGGCCGTGAAAACCTAATGACCAAAGTCTGGGCGCCTTTAACTGTGTGTGTATTACCTGACTATGACATACGGATCAGAAACATGGAAACATCAACAAAGAGAATGGAACAAAAGCTGAAAAGTGCACAAATAAGCACAGGAGGTCCATGCTTGCAATTGTAACTTAAAACAAACAGGGAACGCGCGGATTAGCAAACACAAACCAATCGGAGGCACCATATTTACGGTCAAGTAACTGGGCTTGGGCAGGCCTCACGTCAAGTGACGATGGCCGGTGGTTAAGTCTAACGACGGAGTGGCAGCCGAAAGATGGCACGTGCCCAAGAGGTGTAATGCCGCTGAAGACGGGAGCTCGTGTGGAGGAACCCGATGGATTGTTGAGTAGCAGGATGGCGAGAGATGGCTTTGGCTCGGGGAAGCCTTCATCCAGCAAGGGTTGAGGGTGGCTTTTGATATAGATTATGAATCCTAATCTCGTTTAATGATCCAGCAAAGCCTCACCAAGTCTCAAGATGCCACACTCGTTGCGCTATTGCTGTGCGTGAGTAACTAAATTAAAACCTACTTAGATCGCCTTACGCTAAATGTCAAAGGAAGAAAGTGATCAGTACCGTAGACGCACGTGCTTTAACACCAGTGGCAACTCTTGTGAAGGGGTACATGTGATATCACCCAAGGGGCAACGTGTCGCTATAAACAGAAATGTGGTAATGCTAACAACGTTGCCAATACACTTACGACATTTCTGCCCGGAACCTGTGATTGGCCGGACGTAGCCAGCAAGCCAATAATCGTAAACTCCCAACACCTGTGACTCTCACACAGGATTCCGATGTGAGCAAGTTGCAGGGAAACGTATGAAAAGCAAAGAGCAAGGGTCCACTCGTCTATCTGCACAAAACCCACCTGCAGGCAAACGGAGCCATGCTTTTGGTTATGGTCGCTGAAAGCAGATCCGCTGCGAGATACAAGCCGATAACGTTTTGCTTGTAAGGCAGCCGCTCTGAAGGTTTCCCTGCCCTACACTCGACTTGATCTCACTTCTCAAATGATCAAGACCACGGCGTGGTGCTCGCCTCGACTGGTGATTCTCAGGCAACGGTGGAAATCCCACTGACCCATGCCAAGGTCCAGTTTTTTGTCCATAAGACAATAGCTGTTCACGACCCACAAAGTGGGCACTCATTTTATCCAAGTAGAGTCAACTCCCGACTGGTTGAGACGTGGGTCTAGCTACGAACGGTGATGTTGTCTCCCGAATATGGAGACACAGAACCACGCATTAACTCATGTACGGTCAACGTGGCCTTTTAAGCATAACGAAATGAGGTACATAAATATTGTGCAGCGCAGAGTTTATAAATAATAACTTCAACTCGAACAAAACAAGCACACAGTATTGGCCCGTTCTCAGAGACAGACTCAGAGGCGTGAAAAACAATAGGCAAGGGGGTAAGGCAGCTCCGCGGAGATCCAGCACCAAATTTACCCCCAAGTTCTGTAATCTGGAACTCCTAGAAAAAATAAACGATTTGTGCAAGGGGGCAATACTCTTTCCCATACTGATGGAACAGGTGGGGGGGGGGTCCACATTAGCTGTACCGCCAGGGTATGGCACCTCGGTGCCCAAGGGAAGGGAATTTCACGACATTTGTGCGATCCACCAACCCTGATGTCCTCCTCCACAGTGCTGCAATACGAGCATGTGGCATTATTGCCCGGCCACAGGCATTCATTGTCTGGGACCCCCTCTAGCAGGAGCCCTTGCACATAGGTATACCTGGTCATGTAAACAAATACATAAGCGTGGCAAACACATTGTCATGCATGACACACATTAATACCCTAAAAAACCACGAGCGCCAGCCAGACTCTCAATGGGAGAAAAATCGATGCGAGCAAACGCTGCTCGATGAAGAAATAGGCGGTGGCGAAACAGGAAAACGAAGGGAACAAAAGCGTGAACAGAGATAGCCACAAGGTAATGCAAATCTCCCAATAGGGACGAGGCTCAAGTTCGAGCTCAGGATGTATTTACAAGGTCACTGCATCGCGCGCTTTCTCAAGCGCTTCTGCGGCCGTTGGCAATGCTCTTCCTTCTGATATTAGAGCTCTGTATTGAAAACTAATTTCTTAAGAACAGTGCGAAAGAAGTTCAATATACATACGTATTAAGACCTGGGAACCAGCCTTTGATTTTGGGTTAGAGCTTATAGGTTAGGATTCAGACTATACACGGGTGGCTCTGTATGACGATTACGGCATTTTTCGCAGGTCATACTCTACCCTTCCCGCTGCTGCCACTCGCGTTGTAACTTAAGCACACCGGCCACATTTGAAGGCTCCAGTGGCCAACGCAGCAACGATGCTTTCCTGGGTGCACAAAAACACAACACTGTACGAAGACCCCGGGGCCGGCCCAGGAACATGCTGGCGGGACTATGTCGCTCAGCTGGCCTGGGGACGCCTGGGAAAAGGAGGTCTGGACCGCCCTACTCAACATGCTGCTGCCGCGACCCTCACCATGACAAGCGGACTGAGAAACGAACGAACAAACAGAACACAACAGCAGATGAAATGGAGGTCATCGAGACAAAAATAAACCGCAGAGCCGCGTTATACAATCCTTTCACAAGAAATCGTATCGTGCTTCTTTTTTCCCGAATTACTTTAATTGTCCACGTTGGCACGAGTAATGCAGGTCGACGAAATTGGGTTTGTAAAATTCACGTTATTTCCACTCGTGTGAATATACAGCATTTCCTCGTTATTCACGAACTTGGCTATTCACGATATTGGCTATCTGTGAATCGCATCTGGAACTCTACATGACTGCATCGTGAGAGAGAGAAATTGATGAGATAAAGTGGTGAAAAAAGTGATGATAAAAGTGATGAAGTGATGAAAAAAGTGATTAAAAAGTGATGAGAGAGAATGTGACGAGACAGAATGATGAGATAGTGATGAAATAGAAAGCTTATTTACATCATTATTTTAGGTAATTCATGAAAATATCATTATCTGCGACATTTGCTATTCACGAGCCTGTCCAAAATGTATCCCTCGCGAACAACGAGAGAATACTGTGATTTCTACTCGTGTGGTATCTGCCTTTCCGCCACTGTTCCTCCTCCTCCTCTTCCACTTATTCCACAAGAGACACTTCCAGACAGATACTTATGAAAGTCTCCTTGAACAAACGAGCATCGTTCGTCGTTCATCCCCTATGAGCAGCACTTATCAGGTGGTGGAAGATCCACCTTGCCATGGAAAGGATGAGTCTCTCCATAAAAACAGTGCTGTCAACTTCTCGCGGGTGTGTTAGAGCTCGACTCAGCATTGGACAGCTCCAAGTGTTTAATTTAATTACAGAGTGCGAGTAGGATAACTGCATATATTATAAATAAAAAATATACAACATTTTTTATTGAATTGAGGAATTAAACAAGTAACGAAATTAAACTAAGGGAAGAGGTTCATCGGGGGTCAATGACGTTCATCCCACCACACCTCACGGACGTTTCCTTCCTTCTGTTAAGATCATGGGGACGGCAACCAAAACAAGAGCAGCCATTTTTCTCAAATTCGGTAAAAAACCCAACATTCTAAGAGCCGCAGCGCACGTGAATATGAGACGGTGGTCACAATAAATAAATAACGCCACGAGACGGTCCTTAAAGAGCCGCATGGGGCTCTGTAGCTGCAGGTTGCTGACCCCTGGTCTAGATCCTTTAGCTGTTCCAGTGTCGACACCGAATCTCCAAGGGCCGCTCTTCCAGTCTCACCACCACTACCGCCACCACCGCCACCACCGCTGCTATCTGGCTTTAGGTCTTCCCCTTGGTCGCTGACTTCTTGGTGTCCCTCCAAAGCCCGTCTCAGTAACTTGCCCTCCTCTTCTATCCTGCACACATCGCCCAACAATCAAAACCTTCTCCCTTCGTGAAAATATTTACAGTTTCTTGACCCACATTCTATGACTATTCGATCGCTATTCTATATCACACCTCCCACGTTTTGCTTACCCTACGCCAAAACAGCTGCCGTTGAGTGAACACCGTCACCCCCCACCCGAACTCCGGGCTCGTGGTGAAAGGATAAACTGAGCGGGACTCCTCGTCGAGTGCCCAGTGTGCTTTCCTGGCCGCCGTTTTAAGAGAGGCCGTAGTGGAGGCGGATCAACGCAGCCCCACGCCAACCCCACTCCCATCGTGGCTGGCGGGGGGTTAAGCGCACGCCTGTTTTCTCCAAACAACTACACGAGTGTCCACAAAAGACGCAAATACCGACCCGCGCCTAATCGGTTTGCGGAGGCGCATGACTGCCGTTGGCTGGCGTCCATGCTCTCTCTCCTCTCGCTCTCTTTTGCCATGAAAAGTGCATCCCGATCGTCAGAGGACTGACTCAGGATTTCGTCTGCTCGAGAGGTTTCGACGCACAAGCGTTTTATTGGCGAAGCAAAGTGGCACGCTGTGGTTGGAGTGCTCAAACTGGCAGGTTGGAGGGTCCTGGGTTCTTGTCTCAATTGGTGGGGGGGGGGAAGAGGGGGGGGTCGACTCGGAAAATATCATCCACGGGCCGTGGGGATGATGAAATGTGAAGCGCTTCGTGGGAAGTCAATGGTGTGGTGGTAATTTGGAGGGAATGGCTCCTGCTACAGCAATGTGGAATTTCTGGCACTTGCTAGGGCCGTCAATGGATATGAGCGGCCCAGTGCAAGATTGAGCCGGGAGACGCTCCGACTTTACTTTGCGCAAAATCAACAGCGGTTGTTCGATAGGAACCGCCCACTGCCGAGGGAATGTGGAATTTCCACAACTGGCTCTGTACCTCGATGATGCAAAAATAAATCGGATAAAATGTTTCATTTATCTAATTCCTCCAGAGGAGCTGCAGCCAAGAAATGAAGCGTTTATAGTTTTATATACATTATTTTCATTTCACTAAGTAATTAATACATTTTTCCTGCACAGTTTTGCCACTTTCTCACACAATGGTTGCATTGTGGTGTACAGCGATTAGCCTGACCTGCTTTCCAATAACTCCCAAAAATCAATGAGTTAATTTACATGAAAGACGTGATGGGGGGACTATTTAAATGAGGCCAAATTTCATGAAAAGATCATCTGAAAACAATTGCCTACAAGCACGGCTCTCCAATCTTCATAAAAAAATGTAATGTTTAGTTTTTTTTATACAGTAGTCATAAAATAGGTGTCGCTGTGTGAATCAACCAAAAATTTCCATGGACAATTTTAGACTGGTCCCCACCACAGAAATTTTTAATTTCAACCACTGGAACATAACCGTGAAGAGACGGATACTGGCCCATGCACGGTTAAGCAGAGAAATTCTGACTCTTGTAGGAAGTTGACAGTGGTTGGTCAAATAATCACTGGTACCTGCCAAAGTAATAGGAATTGTCATAAGCTGGCTCAGGGCTGTGAGTGGACTAATCTATCTATATAGAAAAAAGTCGAAAATTGTCTGTTTGTGGGTTTGTATGTGTTTGTGTGCTTGTGAACGATTTGCCTCTCCAACGGTGGGGTTAACGTAAAAATAAATAGCCAGGTACCACGCCGTAAGCCCCGCGGTGAGCAAGTGCCATTCCTTTTTCACATCCGTCAACTATTAATTTGTTTAATTAGCGATTTAGTGCAATTTTTGTGCGCTTCCCTTTTATTTATTTATGACGCGTGCACGACCATACCAACTCACGCGCCTTTGGTGGGGGAGATGGCCCATGCCAAGTCGCACGACTTCGATGGGAGTGAGGGGGACATTTTCTTTCGCGTAAAAAAATGCTATAAAAATACACTAAACGCTGACGTTAATTCTTCACTGTGTGATGTCCCCCCCACCCCGATGCGTGCAGTTATTACTACTGTAGCGTCGGTGTCAGGCATTGTATATAGAATTGTTATGCACACTTACCTGTAGTAGCACACGTGTCCATAGGGGATGGTAATCCAGGATAGGCAGGATGAGCCGGGCCATTGGGACACTCAGCTCACACAACCCCAATAGAGGGGTTGGGGGAGATATTCCAGAGCCCCCTAGAGAGTTCCAGAAGGGGGGCGTGGCCAGGGGCGGGGAGACCCGGCCACGGGTATAAAAGCCGGACCTCTGGACGAGTCTGGCCGTCTTCGTCAAGCTGAAGAAAGAAGACCAGCTAGGCTAGGACCCTGGGAACCCCCAGACCCACCGTCCTTCTAAGGGCCGGGACTGTAGTGGGCCAGTAGTCGACCCTGGGAAGCCCCGGGACCCGACGTCCTTCTAAGGGCCGGGACCGAGTGGGCCAGTGGTCGGGACCCGAGGACCTTGGCTGGGTCGGGTCAGATAGCCTCCCCCTCGGTCCCCTTTAGCCGGAGGAACATGAGGGTAGTCCCAGTGATTAGGACACGCTAGCCCGAAGCTATACCTCGGTGGGTATCGGGAAGAGGGGCCGCCACCCCTCTGTGTTAGGGATCTGTGTATCCCGCAGCTATATTGAATAAAAGCGTTGCCTCAAGCGCTCCCTCTCCGGTCTCCCTGGAACCCACGACACTACTATACAGTCGCTAGATGCTACCACTATAGGCCGTAGATATTACTGCAGAGCGGCCGGGGACATCATCGCTAGGGCGGGGGGGTCAGTGGTAGCAGCTCAGCCCCAGCCTGCCAAGGTGCCACCTCGGCCAGCTGAACAATCTAGGCGAGGCCAGAGGCTCTGCATGGGACTAGGCCTCACTACACCACTCTGTCAGGTGAGTACTTTGTGCTATACAGTCGATAAATACTGCTATGAAGTCGGTACGCACTGCTGTAATCATAGCAGGTACCACCACAGTCAGTATGCACTGCTGTAATCATAGCAGGTACCACCAGTCGGTATGCACTGCTGTAATCATAGCAGGTACCACCAGTCGGTATGCACTGCTCTAATCATAGCAGGTACCACCACAGTCAGTACGCACTGCTGTTAGATTTTTAAGAGTAGTTTTGAAATATTTTTAAGACCCGGGCAACGCCGGGGTACTTCCCACTAGTTATTATATATAAAAAGTCCCTTCCAGATTCATATTTTTTTGTCATTTGTTGGCAAAAAAAAATGCTAATTTAACATAACTTATATCAGTGTCTCTCTTCTTAAAACGGGAGAATGGGTCAATTCCATCACCACTGGTGACACTGGGATATCAGTGTAAATTCCACATTCCCATGGCAGGGGCCAGTCTCTCTTTAGGATGACCACTGCCGATAAAACTGGACTGGATAAATTGTTCAAGCAAGTTTTCACCGCATTATAAAGCGATTTACACACAATGGGATAGAACAGTCTCCTGTGGCAAACATCAATCTCCAACACCAACTGTTTACACGGGTGGAACACACTGTGACAGAAGCGCACGACACAGTGAGTTCCAACACAATTTATCTACAAGTAACCTTTGCCTTCTGTATAAACCGGCTTTGATCGGCTGTGGGCAGCGAAGAGCATGACGTGAGATGTGCAGTGCAGCAGTTCAGAATTGCGCAGGCCGCACGACTAACAATATGAGAGAAAATGTAATTATCCCGGTGGCATGAGCTTCATCGTTACTCCCTCACCTATGAACATGGCTGCTGGTGGAGCTGTGAGAGTGCTTGACCCACAATCGGAAGGTTGCATCATGTTCAAATCTAGGACAACAGTCGAGTCAGCCATGTGTTCTCCACAGTTAATAAAAAAATAACTTCCACTGAATCACATGATTGTGTGAAGTCAGCAGTGGTTGTCAGATGTACAAACTGATCCCTACGATGGGAATGTCAAATTGTGACCGTTGACCATCAACAAAAATTATCACTGCCTCTTCGCTTGTTGGGGCAAGGGACCCACCTTGCCTTAAATTGGACTATCGAGATAATTGATCCCAACCCCTCATCCGGCGCATGGGTTTGAGGTTGCATCGCAGCCGTGCAGAGGACTGTAGGGGCAGACTTCCACTGACCGAAAGCATCAAAGTGCTGCCCATTTGCGTGCTTAATGTCAAGCTCCACTGTGGAAGGCGGTGGCTCTCAGAACCACAGAGTTGCGAGACAGCGCCACACAGCAGCGCACCCAAAGGTACCATTGGGCGTGTACTTTTGATGGTCTATTAAAGGAAGGCCTGTTATCAATTCGCCCGAAATGTGTCCAATCTCGTCAGATTTCGGCAGCTAAACGGGGTTGAGCATGGTTTGCGCTTGATGGCTGACCACTATGCACAACAGGCGCTATAGGCTGCAAGGCTACGTGGTGGGCAGTGCAGCAAAATCCATTGTTGTAACGCACCTCTCCGCTTCCTTCAATAACCCGCACTTACAAGCATGGTGAAGTATGGTAAATGACTGCATGGTGTGTGCGGAAACCCTAATCCACCAGGGCGGTGGAGGAGAACTGATGATGTTCAACCCAGAAAGCTTCACACACCGGGTCCTGACGACTCCTCTTTGACATGTAAAAGTCAAAATCTCTCCTTTCTCAAGCTTAGTGTCGGGTGGTGATTATCTTTACAAGTGGCACTGTGAGGGTGGTGGAAACTCCACATTCCTATGGTGGGAGCCAGTCACATACAGGAATGGATTTGGCAATATTCCACTGACGCCTATAATTCGTGTAGCTGGAATTCAACTAGTAATAACGGATGTAAACGCTGTTTACAAAAACTGTGCAAGTGCTGAAAATCTGTTTGCGCATTTCAAGGTAACAGGTTAGAAATATAAAGTCATTCACAAGTTTTTGAGAGAGTGTGGTTTAAATACCGCCACCCCAGAGACATACACCTAGCAGGTATGGGCCTGGTGCTTGCTCTAGTTGCTAAAAAGGATTGGCAATACACTCCACAGATACATGCAAGATTGATCAATTAAGACTGAGGAGTCGTGTTCACTATTTTAGCCTGGAGAACATCACAGTTTTCTCGACTCTATCACGGGACAGTCACAATTTGAGATGTTTACGCCTAATATGTCAGAAGTACACGTAAACAAAAAAACGAACTCTGTAAATATATGTTTCCTATTTGCTGGACTGCCTGCTGCAAGGCACATCACTATGTGCAGCCCTGTGGTTAACCTACTACTCAATCCACAATCAGAAGGACACGAGTTTACTTTCCCAGTTGGGGGTCGACTAAACCCATCACTCCTTCGGGGGTTGTAAAACAGAGCACTACCTTGTAGAAAACGAACAGCGGGGTTGTCTTGTCAGGCAGAGAAACTGCCTCCGTCATGTTAACGTGGAATCCCCCCCCCCCCTGCAAGCTCGGGGTGGCTGACAAGAGTACCGCCCGACATTCGTTCGAGCAAGTAGACGTTTTTTACTTCCTAGCTGGAGATTAAGCGAAGCCGTGACCCAGCAGTGTGCTGTGTTGAGCACAATCCAGTCTTGTTCCCCCACCTCCCCCCTCTTAAGTGCCCAAGGCTGCCTGGTGCCACGAATAAAGCAGACGCCTTGGACACTTCTACACGCACAATTTAACGCACTCCAAAGCGGCTGCAGAAATCCTGGGCGGGTGCGGCAGTGAAAAGCGCACTGTATGTGCCCGAGTTGCGGGGCGTACTAATGAGAACCCCTCCCCAGTCGTGCTCCATTTAAAATCAATCTCACCTCCCCATTCATTAAGCAGTGCCTTATAACAGAAGAAACACTACACATAATAGGATACAATTTCAGACAAAGGACCCCACTTCAGAGCAGGGGGGAACAGCCAGATTGAGTGACTAAGCGGTTGGTGATCACACTTTAGATATACAATGTGGTGCCCGAGAAAAATAATATGCCAACCCCCCCCCCCACCGCCTGACATTGGGCCCTTAACGATTCACAGATTCATCAATTCAGTCGGATGATTATGCTCCCATATACAGTGATACCTCGGTTCACGAACTTAATTCGTGAACTGACTCTGGTCGTGAACCGAATTGGTCGTGAACCGAGGCACATTTTCCCATAGGGTTCAATGTAAATCCGGTTAATCCGTTCTGACCTTTTTTTTTGGTTTTTGAAGCACAAAAATATGAAACAAATGACAATACACATTACTGTAGTACTGTACAGTATAGTAATGTATAAAGAGAGAACACTAACCTTGCTTGAGATGACTTCTGGCATGGAGGAAGGCAGGTGGGAGGCGGGTGGGAGACAGTAAGCACTCAAACGGGTGAACTGTACAATACAGTAAGTACAGTATTGTACAGTACAGTAGTACAGTACAGTACTGTATGTGCTAAAAAGCACACCAAAAATCAAAAAGTCACTGAAAGTGTCTTCACAGTACTTCTTTCTGTGTCTCTGCTTCTCTCCACGATCTTCCTACAGGAAGTAACGACCATGTGACAGCCTGGAATTGGCATAAAAATCGCCGCGGCTCCTGTTCGTGAACCGAAGCGGAGTTCGTGAACCGGAGCATATTTTTATGAAATTTTCTGTTCGTGAACCGAGTTGTTCGTGAACCGAAGCGTTCGTGAACCGAGGTATCACTGTACATGCACTGAATTGCGTGAGAAGCAATTAGGAATAAAGACAAACTGTTTGTCACATACGGGCCACCTGTGAATCAATTTTGAAAAGTGTTTTCGATTGGTTCAGAATGGATAACCAACAAACCCCGAGAGCAGCGGTGGCCAACCGGTGTCTCCCGAACCACATGAGGGTCTTTAATCCACCACGTGCGGCTCTATCGAAGGGGCACGTCAAACGCACTATCCCAATAGTAGCAAAGGATAATGAACGTCTCCCGTACGATGGCAAAAACTGTAAAAATATCGACACACTTCTACATATATACACTTGGCTCTTTGCAGAACTCATGGGTACTTTTTGGCTCTTGGTCTATTACAGGTCGGCCACCCCTGGCCTAGTGAACATCCGTTATGTGTAGTGACATCAGGGATGTCACTGTATGGCGCCGGCCTGGGTGGGCCGTGGCGTGCGATGGTCTTACGTCGCAGGGCAGCACCGGGTGGGTTGCTGTGTGATGCCGGCTTTAGCACAGCACGGCGTGCGATGCACCGACATCGCGTACACCCCGTAGGCGAGTGTAGTACCAGCCCTAGTGGGGCTTGGTGAGCGCTGGGATAGCGCGGGCACCACGCATAGCGTGTAGTGCGGCCTCCCACAAGGGGGAGCGGGAGAGTGGCAGCCCAGGGACAGGGTTGCCCCGGGCCATGGCACTCTGGTTGACTCTGTAGACACGTGATCTGGAGTGTCCACAGAGAAGGCCCCAGGTAGGGGGGCTAAGGGGTGATCACGTGTCCAGGGAGAGCACTTGAGGGGGATAGAGAGGGAGCTAGAACGCTCGAGAAGGTGGGCAGGGCCTGGGCGGAGCCGGCCCCGACCCGAGAGGATATAAGGTGGGTCCCTGAGAGGGATCGAGGTCGCTGCAGTCTACAAGCTGGAAGCTCCACGTCTACAAGCTGGAAGCTCTACATCCTACGAGCCATCAACACATGACCAGGGACCCGAGTGAGGGTCCGACCCTTCGTAGCTGTAACCCCTACGTATAGTGTAGTTAGCTGGGTGGTCACCACCCCAGGCTGCATCTGGTAAAGGGGCAGTTACCCCTTTGTATGTACGTGTTACAATAAATGTGTTGCCTCTAAAGAGTAACGTCTGCGACTCAGTTGGACTCACTACACATGTTCCAACTTCAGGCTCAAGACCATCTCATCTTCTCCTCTATACACGTTTGTGTATACAGGTTTCCCTCACTTTATGCGGTAAATGCATTCGAAAGAGAAGAGCGCACAAAGCAAAAATACGTAGCAGAGACCAGTCGCCCAACTAAGAAGACAAAGCGAAACCGCATGAGAGACATCTGTCTGCCGAGTAGCGCATACAGTACGCACATTGTCTCGCGTCCGACCGCATACAGCCAACTACGGTTATAAATAGGTTAGCTACATTTACGTGAAATCGCACCAACCAAACCCACAAAGCGCAGGAAGCCTGTATATATACATATATAGACATATATTTTATCCATATTCCACTGTTATGTACAACATACTAATGAAGGAGCAATTTCACACTAAAAATAAAAGCTGTATTGTATAAATTATACACTTCATTCCATATTATAAAAGCCAAATATTCATCACCACAATCAGCCACGATAAATCCACTGCTGGATGGAGGCAAAACTAGACAAATATTGGCAGATCTCAAACGTATCCATTTGAGACTCCGTATCATCGTTGCAGGAGTTAACAGACAACACGTGTTGTGTAGAAGCAGCCGCTGACTGCCCAGATCTCGTCAGTGCACACTAGTGGATTCACAAGCTTGTGAAGCGCTGACACGAGAGGTCACGAGTTTTCCCAGAATAACGTAACCCGACGTTACAAAGCAGTTGATTCGATGCGTTTCTGACTAGAAATCGTTTTCACCACAACGCCACCACATTCTAAGTAGCGTCCCGAGGCGGTTTGGCTTGCTGAGATCAGCATTGTTGGAATCTAGCTAACAGTGGGCATTTGGAACCGAGGAAGTTAGTATAGTAGTCGAGTAAGGGTCGTGCCAGCATGATCCCACCCCTCCCCCTCTGCTCAATCGAGCAATCTCCGTAGCTTAGGCGAGATGTCAAACAAGCATGGATTTGTGCCTCACAAATAAATGGACCGAGGTGCCTCCGAGCTGCAGTGCCGGTTACACTATGATGACGCCATACTCACTCATCTGTGAGCCCGCTGTAGTGTTGCATAAGTGTAAATGTGGTATTAAACCAACATCATCATAAGCCGTGGTCTTACACTGCTGGATGTACGTCTCCCCCAAACCGTCAGTATTTCTAATGGTCTCTTGACGCAAAAAATCTACTTAACTCCTTGACAAGAGCTGATCCCTCCATTTCTGCAGTTGATGTCCCCTCGAACATGTTCCCTCCTTTGGCTGACACACTCATTATTCTCAACTGTGGACCATCATTTCTTCAAGAGACATTGCCCACCTAAGCCCGCTTTCAATGTCTTATCAGCCAATACATTGTGTCTCAAGTCAGACATTACTCCTGCCTCAAACATCTGTATATTCACACTAAAGTTGGTCTCTCTGCCATTCCAAAGTATTTCACGCAGTACATATAAATATCCTTCCCTTCACAATGTCACAATTTCCTGCATTATTCCCATTGCTACATTGACACGCTAAGTCCTTCACCACCCCCATTCTCACTCTAACCAATTTGACAGGCGCCTCTGGATTCCAGAGGTTCTCAAGAGTACACCACTGCCTTACAGCAGTGGT
The DNA here is from genome assembly GCF_015708825.2 of Lethenteron reissneri. Lineage (NCBI taxonomy): Eukaryota > Metazoa > Chordata > Hyperoartia > Petromyzontiformes > Petromyzontidae > Lethenteron > Lethenteron reissneri. Next base: position 2,865,627 of record NC_083814.1, read on the forward strand.
TCTTGGCCCACTATCACACCTTGAATGCTTTCAAATACAAAGCCATCCTCGTCAGCCCCAGGCAGTCTCGCCATGTCCACACTCCCTTCTAGTATATTGATCGCCGGCTCCGCAATCCATTTCTCCAACTGCATCCAAAGTTCCTTGGCATCACTCTCAAATCCGCATTATCATTTTGACAGCTACACCAACCACATCATCAGATGTTGGATCTATCACCTGAGCGCCCTTCGTCATTGATGTCCACTCATCACCACTGAATTCGCAATACCATTTCCTGCAGCAGTCAGATCTCACCTTTCAACTCCATCCTTATTGTATCTTCATCAAGTAACCTCAATAAACTCCAATGGTTGTAAAACCATGCTCGCCTGCGTCATCCACAGCACCGTCACTTTCGCTTCACTCCTTCCACTGGCGTCCCATCGCCGGCAGGGTGTTACAAGATATGCTGCTTGTGCCACCATGCCTCTACTTTTCGGTCGTCCACCGTATGGCTCTTCGCTCCCTTCACCCCATTACAGCTCATGGTAGAACTCTCCGCACAGACACTCGCAACCTCCTCTCTACACCAAGGTGTCGTTTTCTCCAGGGTAGCTCTGCCATTTGTAACCTCATCCAACTTCACATTCACATCATTCAATCTATATCTACTCTTAAGAGACACTTAAATGCTCACTTCCTTCGCCGGTCTTTCGAGTGACACGGGATTAGGCTCTGCACCTCAGGGTTAAATTCATTTATCTCCGTGAAATTATGTGCTTGTTACAAATGGCATTATTATTCCTATCGACGGCACGTACATTTTCCAGCACTTACCTGTTGAACAACTAGCAACAATTTAAGCCAGGGATCAACAGCGAATTACAATGTGTGGCAGAAATTCAACTGACATTTAAAGGCAATCAACATTAATAGAACTGCAGACGATTGCAGGGAACTAAAATGTGTGTCCCCCACAAGCCAAACATTATGTATGCAATATATATTTACTGTGCAAAAGCAATGCCATAATGAGCAACTATGTATGGGTCTGAAGTAAAATGGAAGTGCAATATAAAAATTTGCTATTTTGCCGGATTATTATTACAAGCCAAAGTCTATGAAAATGATGTTGGGCGGAGTTCATCTACATTGTTCAGATAGTGATGGAAATTCCACATTTCGATGACAGGAGGCAGTTAAACCAAATAAACACAGACTTCTTACAAAGTGGTACTAATTTTCAGGAGGAACCTGCACTTGAAAGTTTGATCAATTGCTTTTAAACAATTATTTTGCATGGGGAAGGAATCCAGAATACCATAGAAAAGCAAACACATATGAGGGGATCGCCTTTCAAAAGGTCTAAAGAACACACTATAAGCTCATAGATAACCAACAGCCTCGAGCGCTTTACATATCTGCGTGACCCACCAACCGCTGCCTCCAAAGCATTGGAAGGCATCAACACACCATCACACCAGGCTCCACCTCGGTCCCGCATGGGAATGACGATGACCTGTGCCTGGTATTTCAACTCGTGACCTTGTGATTGCGAGTTGAGCGGCAAGATTAGCATTACAATAGGAGATCACTATCCTTTGGCTTTTGTACTGGAGGTGACATACACCTACTTTGTGTCCCCTTTACAATAAAGACATTTTCCCAGATGCAGGTCATAACCCCTTAGGGGGCCAGAGAAAAGCCTCGAACTAAAATATAATTAGCATCATAAAACATAAAATTAGGGAAGAAAGGGAGTTGTCTAAGAGAGGTGAGAAGTAATAGTTTTTCAATGTTTAGAAACCTTTTCAACTTCTTGGTTCTTTCGGTAAAGTCACGTAGAAGGGAAATAAAGTCACGTAGAAGGGAAATAATAAAATAAAAAATATATGGTTTCTTTTTATTATTTCCCTTCTCCGTGACTTTACCGAAAGAACCAAGAAGATGAATCCCTGCAGTCACGAAAGCTTTAAATCGAAACCTTTTCAACTTGAATGTGTTTTTTTTGTTTAAATGGAATGAGTTGTTCGGTCCAAAAAAATCCAGCAGTAATTTAAACAAGCGCTGCGACATCAGAATGCTTAGAATAAAAAATATATCCGTCTTGTTTTTTCAAAATCCATATTTTGAAAAACAAATGATAAAATGAATAACACTTACCACCCAATGGCGTAGCCAGGATTTTCAGGTAGTGGGGGCAACCCCTCCAGCAATGAAGAATGATAGGAGTTGTTAGCAAGTAAGGACTTGTCCCTTGCTTTTTATTCGACACATGTGCGGCGATGGCGCAGCCATCGATCGAGGGTCGAATTCGAACAGTGTGTGATCGGCATCGCGCTCGCTGAAGATATGCCTTCAGGGAAGTCGTGTACTGTATACGCAACTGCGCACAATTCTGAGTCACTTATAACTGCTTTGCCGTTACTTATTGCCAATTATCGACTCAGACTATTGTCCTATCATCTCATAGAGTCCCTGGCACATACTAATATGCTAAACAGTGGCAGTGGGGGTCGCAAAATGCCGATTTATTACTAACAAACCCCAATTATCTGATCTAAATTAGGGATTTCGATCAGATCATTAGGGGGGCACGTGCCACCCCACCCCCCACTGACTCTGCCAGTGTTACCACCAATGACCTACAACTACCCTAATGTGCGCATCATAATGGGTGTAGGACAATGGAACTCCCAACCGAGTTATTTTCATGTCACGTATTTATTATTAATTCATTCCCCGCTAGATCAAGTGATGATGGATAGCGCTCGCCCGCATTGGTGGTGGAAATTCCATACAACAACCATAACTGACTTCGCACACGATGGTTAGGCATTTGATTTGCAATCATGAGGTTTACCAGTTTGAATGCCAGCTCAGGCCACAATTATAGCCCTTTCACGTAAGTCCACAGTTTTTGATGACTTGCCCTCACCAAGAAAATATGGAGTTAGCACCACAGGTTCAGGGGCTTTCAATGGAGATGAGCACCACCCCAATGCTTCTTTGAGAAGAGAGACGCTTGGACTTTATTACTACTTGAGGGATGATAACACAGCAACACAAAACGTTCAGCAATACATTTGTGGTCTTCTATAATGCGGCGGGAGTTGTTGCATTCCTGAAGAACTCCGCGTTATGGAAAAATCACGTTATAATAAATAATATAGTTAAAGCACAGTCCGCAATAACACGTGAGATGCGTAACGCAGGCTAAACAAAGACTGAGGCGCATGGGTAGCATCTAGAAGCATCCAGCAGCATCCCAATGCCTTGTGCGATGCTACTCTGAGACAGCCGTACAACTGCTTATTCCTACTCGCTCTGCGATGTAGTTCCGTTCACTCGATCGCGTTATATCGAAATTCGCATCCGCGTGATAAAAAAATGTTCTCTCATAAATTCATCGTACTATATCCAATTCGCGTTATGAAAACGCGTGGTGTTACAGAACATACTGTACTCAAAACATGCCCTCTTGATTTAGCACATAGGTGACCTTTAATCCTTACGCAAAAGCACACACACCAAACCATCTGAGACAGTTACACAGCACACACATCGTTTGAGACAGGACTACACAGCACACCAATGTGACTCATATATACATGCGGAATGCACACAAAATCGTCTGAGATGGGCACAGTGCAAACCATAAGTAATATGAGACAGACACAGACAGAGCCCACATCCAAAAGTCTGAGACAAGCACACACAACAGACACACACTGCCGAGTTCAGACAAATAGTAAATCATTTGAGATACAAAGCACTTAACACAGGTCACCCGATACCATCACGATAAGCACTAAACGTCCATTCCTTCACAATAGAAAGACAATTTATCCTGCGAGCGTGTGCGCCCGGCTGCTGCTAGAGGGCTGACGGCAGCCGTATAATCGCTGCTGTAATTTAAGCGATCGCTTAAAAATAAACACGAAGCGAAAACGATTTCACGCAGCTCCATCACGCGCTGCAGACACCCGCAACCCTTAAAAAGCACACGAGACTGACTCTCTTGCGGCCCCATTTACACGCTCCAAGTTCAACTCTGAAACAGAGAGTTTGCATTCGTCACAAGTGCGAGGTTAGGGTGAGATGTTAACTACCTCGCCTGGTATACAGGATGTTGTGGGTTCCATCCCAACGCTGCATGTCTCTCTCCCCGTGGTCGCGTGGATTTTTCTCCGGGTCTTCCGGAATTTCCCTCCATATTTAGAAACATACATTTTGAGTATTTGGCTGCTATAAATTTCCACATAAGCCACTTCGTTGAGCTATTATTTGTGGCCAAGTCAATTCTGAAGAACTATATAGCTCAGTGGGGCCTTACCTGGTAAAACATTTTTTTCACATTTTCTTGTTTGTTATTTAAGTAAAAATTCTGGACCATTTGAGAGTGATTAAGCCGCTGTCACCAAAACAAAACGTCTTCAGCGGATGTTTATTTTATTTTGTTGTGAAATATAATAGGAGAGCAAAATATATCGGTGTTATCCTCGTTAAGATTTGAAGGCTTCAAAACGTACACATGAGTAACCATCCATGTGATAAATATTACTCTGCAGGCAAAATTATCCAGCGCAAAGGTCCGGCTCACCCATATATATGTCGGGACGTTTTCGGCATCATCGTCAACAATGCAACTGCGTGTAAAATATAACTTTAAAAACCAAGATACTACACTGTACTAGGCTGTAGTGAAGTCCAATACTGTGGAATTTTTGACCTAAGGTATTGTGGTCAATAAATGTTTGATCAGTCGCACTACGGCAAGAATTCAACATCAGTCAGTGGTTAAGAATATCTCCACAATTTTTTTGTTTTCACAGCCCTCGTGCCACTCCACCGCTGGATTAAAGGCTTCGACAACACGCCGTGTCGTACATTAGGTGTTTGTTTTTACCAAACGCCACCAACATTGTCAGTGCGACTTGGTGGAGGAAGAGGATCTCAATCATCAGTTCAAGATATCGTCTGTTACTATTTGCCGGTGTCCGGGAATCGACCCTATGGTTGGGCCGAGGTCACAGCGCAGCGAAGTAACGAAACATCGTCACGGGTCCCACCATCCCAAATCCCGCCCTAGTAACGTGTAATTTCCCACTCCTGGCTCTGCACTGATGTCGGAAGAGCACCTCTCGCCAGATTCGTCCGAGTGGTCAGTGCCGACGCATCTTGGCTTCGTGACACCCAAAGGAAAACACGACACGAATGTTCTAATCGTTATCGCGTGGACATAATAATAATTACATTAATGTAGCGGCTTTTCATCAGGGATCTCAAAGCGCTGTGCAGGCCACAGCAGCAGCAGACACTCAGCATACAAATTATAGTATAAATACATTTTAAAATTAATTTACTAAAATAACCAAAAGTTTAATAAGCGGAAGCGTATAAGTAGGATTTAAGGCGCATTTAAGAAAATGTCCACAGGCTCCCGATATCTCGTGCAAGAGCTTTAACTTGGACTGTGTGCATGGCCAATCGACTGCAGGACGAAGGCCCCCTTCTCCCCACGCCGTGTCGGCCGTGGGGGGGCAGGGGGGTGTTGGAGGTTTGACCATACTTCACCAAGCTGGTCATTGCCGGTTGAAGTGGAGATGGGGATGGGGGTCTTTTACATGGACTTCTCGCACAGGCGAATCGCCCCGTCGTCGATCCGATTCCTTTAACAAAAAGATGCAAACTCTCGCACCTTAAGATTCTCGAATCGACGTATAAATAACTGAGCCCTCGTGTTGCGAACAAGGAAGGGTCTCTTCGTCGGGCGTCCTCAACGCAAAGCAGCAGCAGCACGCGTGAACGCTACAAGACGAACACACTCACAATCGCTAGGAATCGGAATCGCGCTGTTCGACACAAACACGATTCTCCCCCCCGTAGACGTCAAGAATCGATTCCGCATCCTAAACTCGCGCACGTGGAATCGACGCACCGCCGCGAGCCTCCGCCAGCAGGCCGCGGCTAGCGCCCGCTCGCTTCAGCACCTTCGTCTCGCCATTGCAGAGCGCCATGGAGGTCGTCGCCTCTCCTCCGCCGCGTCTCGCCGCCGCCTCCGCCGCTCACCGCCGCGCTCACCGACTCGGCCACTCGCGCCTCAGCAAGGCGCCTTCGCTTTGGCGCCCAAAGTCCAAACGCGGAGGGGGGGCACGGGCAGCCGGAAGTGGTGGTCCGCCGGGCGGATGTGACGTCGGAGACGGGCGCGGGGGGAGGGGTCTGAGGTTTTGTGTGGGGGGGGGGGTGCCGGATGCCCCGCCCCCTCTCCCTCAGCTAGGGTTCTTAGGGTTCTACAGCACGTGGACTGGATGTAGGTACAGTAATATACTGTGATGGGTGAATTGTAACGAGCAGAACTCTGTGATGTCTCTTAACATTTGAGTATATATTTGATTCAGCCTATTGGCAAGGTCAGACTTGTTTAAACAAAGTCTGCTGGATTACACCACATGCTATTGGTTGTATGTGATGGGTGTATTGAGATACAGTACAGTAAATGTGCACGTGTTATTTGATAAGGGTTATACAGTACCGTATATGGGGTTAATTTGAGGACAAAACGGATGTATTCTAACTGGATAGGGTTCTTGTGCTGTCTTTCATTGAGAAGAGCTATTGTAATGCAGCAAGAGTTCTATAGTTTATATGTGGAGTTAATACTAGGAATGGCTTTGTTTTTACAATCCAGGTTTTTTTTTGGAAAGCATCATTCATGAATCGGAGAAGAAATGCAAATCGGACACATGGCAGTGACTGTTCAGAAAAATCGACTTGCGTAGGACACATTTCTGCAAGACTCAGCAAAATATGACACTGCCTTAAAAAATAAAAACCGTGGCGACGTTTCAGGCAATGGTCCTTCATAGCACACGCGTCAGAGTACGTGGTGTCCCATGAAGAAGACCCATTTCCAGAAACGTCGCCTCATATATAATTTTTTAAGGCAGTGTTATTGATGAATGTATTGATCATCATTAGACCTCCTTTGCCATGTATTGACTTTTTGTACTGTGTTTATGCACCACTGCCAACGCAACCAGCAGCATCACCATTGGTATACTTCTGAAAGGTGTTGGTTATTGGACGAGACTGGTAACAGAGTGGGCAGCAATGTTATGTAAGGATCATCCGAGAGGGCGACCAGCGTGGACTGATGAGATTGGCATATGTGCAGGCGCGAGTTGGATTGTCCCATTGGCGGACGATGGATGGGGGAGTGGTGACAACGTGGAGTCAGCCAATTTTAGAAGACAATGTCAATTGATCCCTTTGCAAGGAATAGAAATGAACGACCACAGCAGTGCGGCAGCACGTTCTCCGCTTGCTGTAGAGGCTTGCGGTACGAATCCAGCAACCGGTCTGATTATTTGTGCGGGTTTAATAACAATTTTTTTAAACTTAATTATTTTCTTTTACTAGGTATGCCCACTGAGCTAAATAGCACATTTTCAGTAGCGACCTGGCTATCACAAATGATAGCTCAACAAAGTGGCTTATGTGGAAATGTATAGCAGCTAAATACTCTTAAACGCGTGTTTCTAAATGCGGAGAGAAAGTCTGGAGGGCCCGGAGAAATATCCACGCGACCACAGAGAGAGAGAGGCACCGCAAACTCCAAATATACAGCAGCAGGCGTCAGGGTCGGGATCGAACCCACTACCACCTGTATACCTGGCGAGGTAGTTAACATCTCGCTACCGCCGCACGCATCTGCTTACAACTGTAGTGAGTATTATTCTTTGGTTTTTTCGGTAAAGTCACGTATAAAAATAAAATAATAAATTAAATAATAGCATACGACGTTTCGATTGCAACACAAGCAATCATCAGGTATAATGAAATAGCGACATAGAATATAACCAGAAAACTATAGACAGACATAGAAGCAGACAGATATCGCCAAGATACATAGAGAGAGCAACCCAGGTACAGAGAGAGGTGATCGTCTCTGTGGGGTGGCCTTAAATAGACAAGAGGGGGGCGGAGGCAGAGAGAGGGAGGGGGTAGGGAAAACATTTACATGTCAATGAGTACGAAGGGAGGGGAGTAAGGTAAGCAGGCTTAGAGGGAGACAGAACACACTAAAAGTATGTAGGAGGCTTGACGACAGGATCGGAGGCACACTTGTTTATTACACCAACACAGTAATCACGGGTCACTTGGCTACAGGGATGCACAACAGCTAACCCCGCTAACCTATGCCAATCCCTCCACTACGGGGCTAGGGGAGGCTATCTGTCCCAGCCTGGTTAAGCTGGGATCCCGGCACCCTGAGTCTCCAGACCAGCTTAGTCTGGGCTCTCGGGGCCACGCCACCGGCTTGCCCTGGTCGGCCCTTATAAGGACAGCGAGCCAGGGGAGCTCTGGGGCCTCTTCTAGCAGGTCTTCCTTCTTCTCTGGTTAAAGCTGAGCCCCGACCTCGAGCCCTCGAGCTCATCACCTTTTATAGGGCTCGGCCCCGAGGGGGGGCCCGTGGGGGATGCACATGCGGACGTCGGTGCGAGCGCCACCCTTGTGTACGGCCGTAACCCCGCCCCTTGTGTTTGTTGGCCATCCGTGGCCATGCATAATTACACCTCAACATCCGTAGCCATGCGCAATTACACCTCTACATCACCCCCCCCCCTGTACAGCTCGCAGCCGTCCCCGGCTGCAAAAAAATCAAAATAAAGGTGCATCCCTCACGAAAACCGTGTGTGTGTGCCTCGCGTAATTTTTAACAAGAACAAAGAGAACCTTAACAAGAACAACAACAGGAAGAGAGAGAGAGAGAGAGAAAAAAAATAACCCGACGCACCCCCCCGAATAAACACCCCAAAACCAACATATATACACACACTCCGGACGCCACCCCTCACACTGTCCGCAAGGCCCCCCAACGGCCGACCTCACAATAGTCTGCGCGTTTTGGCGCGCGTTCTCGCGGCGGGCCCGTCACAAGGGCCCGTCCCGGCACGCTCAGTGGCGGTTGTTGACGGTCCGGGTGCAAGAGAGTCAGGCGTCGCTGCCGAGTGACCCCCGACCCCTCCGGGAGGGGTTGGCGGGTGTGGACCCGTCACTCCTGTTGCACCTGGGGACGGAACAGTTGATGTCAGGTTAGGCGAGCGCAGCGACGTCGGGGAGTCGGCGGAACCCTCACACGTTTGGCCATGCGTGTGTGTGTGTGAACCACGGGGCACGTAGTGTACCAGCGCCAGGGTCTAAACATGCCAAATTAAATGACACCACATTACTCAGTTGGGATTATACACAGGAGCAGGCATCGCCCCCTACTGGCAGGATAATGCCCCCGGTCACTCTTGCAAATGGGACGAACTTGGTCTGTTGCGTTCTGATCTCGTTCAAATGTTACGTGTGATACAAACTGATCAATAAAAAGTTATCTAATAAAGAGATCGAGCTAAGTGTAATTGCTTTTATGTAATGCTCTACTTTAACTTTAAACTATAGTCTGTCGAAAAAAATGTACAACTTCAAAAAACGTGTGAAGCATACTTGAAACAATCTCGTATTCAGTGTATACATTTTCTAAAACATCCTATTCTAATACTCTCTGTAGCTCGTAACCTTTTTATAATTCACAGCTTCCTAATCTACTTCTGTGTCCTTTAACACACAATTCTCACTCCTTTTGGTCGCTTCCCAAAAGTACACGCGGTGCACTCCTGACATAATGAACGCATCACCGCTTGGTTTTATCTCAACTTGTGCGAAGTGGCCTAGAACCTTGGGAGGCATCAAAGGCGCTTTCAGCAATGAAGATTGTTATCATTGCTAACTTGTCTCGATGCCCGACACGTGCTTAACGTCAACCAGCCTCGAAACATGCGCATAAACCACCGACAGTGATGTATTCGTGCAGTATATGTATCTCCCATCCTTTCCCCTTGCTAGGGAAACAACGTCACGATTTGAAGTTTTCGTGACTGCAGGGTAATCTCTCATTTACTTGATACAGCTGTCGTGGCTGTGACGGTTCCACCTGAAAACGGAAGCTTGTGTTGCCTCCAAAACGTCGTGATTTGATTTAATTTATTTTATTTTTTACCTACGTGACTTTATCGAAAAAAACAAAGAGTATGGACAACGTCTCCTTCGTACATCCGTGTCTTGACGTAAACAATAATTCGCGTATTTTAACACAGTCTCATGGCCTTCATGTAGTGCATACTTTTAGCAGCAATTATTCAAGTACTGTGGACCAGTTTTGACATGCAGTGTCTCATCGCAAAAGAGGTTTTTAACCTCAAGGTTTTTTTTTACCTGGTTTAATAAAGGTGAAATAAAGTAATCAGCAAAGCCAGGTTTTCATGAATAAATGCCGATTCACTTCCTATTTTAGAGGCAAAGACCCGGTCTGTAAATGGGTCCAAGTTCCACACAAATGTATATCCTAATACTTAACTCAAAACAATAATTCGCGTCAATGTGGAGAATATAAATAGCTATGATGTACAACTTCTTTTGCACCGTACGTAGCCAACCGTGCTAATCAGAGGCGCGGATTTTTTTCCACGGTGAATCAGTCAACTACTGTTGCAACATCTCTATATATCAGTCTCTCCGCTAAAAGAAAAGAAAATGAATGTCTATTTTAAAAGGGTCAGAAAGACAACTCAACACCTTGAGGCATTCTGGAGTGTATTCAATGGAGCATTTTGACCACAGAGAAATAAAAGTCATAGGGTAACGAATCAAATAGGAGCGTGGTCGAACTCGGTGGGGCTCCCAACCAGTGGCCCGCGAATCACTGATGGTCCACAAGGCCGTGGTGGGAAGTGGTCAGTGGAACTGTTGTCGATAACATTTTTACTGGTAGGAACCACCTGGTTCCACCAGCCCACAGGGGATTATTGTGTCCGTCCGTCGTTCATACAAAAATGGGAGGGGTGGGGCTGGGTGGAGAGGGGCTGGTGGGGAGGGGCTGGGTTGGGAGGGTGGGGAGGGGCTGGGTGGAGAGGGGAGGGGCTGGGTGGGGAGGGTGGGGAGGGCGGGGCTGGGTGGGGAGGGCGGGGCTCGGTGGGGGGTGGGGAGGGGCTGGTCACCCCGTGGTGCCCTTATAAAACTCAACGTTTAACCTACTCACGCCGGCTTGTGCCCGCCCTCACAGTCGGGCATATTTGCGGAATACACCACGCCGCCGTTGACCCTGGCCATTGACCGAGCAACCCAACGTTCCTACCAGCTCCCTCCGCAGGAATGTGTTTATGTACACAGGTCACCTTGATTTATTTTCAGTGCAAATGTATTATTATTATTACTCGTGTTATTTAGACTTTACCAGTGTGGTTATAGACTGCGTTTAAGACAATGCTGGGCCAGCTTTACATCAAAACATGGCCTTGGCAACTTGCCCCATGTTTGGTAATGGAGACTAAGTACACTTTTTTCCAACAATCAAATAAAAAAAGTCGGGCCTATAGAATTTCAGTCTTTTATATATGTTAAGCACACGGCGAATCAGTGTTACAAGAGTGAACGTGTATTAACACCAGAGTGGTTTACGGACGTGAAAGGGTATATTCAGTGAACTGACCCATAATCATAAATAAATTACGTGATGAATCTCACGTGTAATTGTGAAACGGAGTCCACACGAGTCTTCCTGGCAAGGGAGATTTATTGTTTAAGCCACACAACACAAACTAGGTGGAATATTCTCCACCGAAAAACTTCGTGTTCACACCCTATCCTCGATTGGGGGCTATAAAACCTTTCAGGTTTTCCAAGGCCCCCCCTCCCTCTCACCAATCGCGTCGCACGCTCCCTCTCAGCTCCTCCGAACCACCCTCCTCACCCATTTTACAGCTCTTTACCCTTCCTGAATCTCTCAACAAATCCTCTGCGTCCCCACTGTGCCGATTATTGATTTATTAAGGGGACTTTAGAGATCTTTACAATTGTGCACGAACCAGCATGTTGCAGCCAGAGTAACGCAATAGCGACTCGGGGATTGGACTCTAAGCCACACGCGCACATTAGGGCAGCTGTATAAAGATTCGTGTTTTGGAGCTCTCTTCAGAGTTGGCAACACTAAAGACGGAGGGGATTGAGTAAGCAGTGTTGCGTTGTGCGGCGTGTGGGCTGATGTCGTGTCTCTTGGTCCCTTGCAGAGATACGAAAGCAACCCAGAAGAGCACTTTTGAATAAAGTGTTGCCATTAAAAGAGCCACTCGTGGTCCCTCTTTGTGAAGGTGTCCCAGCCAGCTCAGCCAGCCGCGTGGTATGGAAGGGGACAAGGACTCAGCGTTACACAATCGTCCCCGATTGTTTTTGGAATGCTAGCCGGTGCTAGCCGGGGTCAAGTTTTGACAGATTTGTGCGTCCCTGCTCAATGGATGGCCCCCATTGTAGTTGAACACAGGCAGTATGGATATTATGGGTGAGATAGTACACAGAATGGATGAGGCGAACCAGTCAGTCTGGTAGATTGGTGGCCTGTTGCAGATAAGCAGGTGTTTTTTTTATTAAACAAACTATGTCGTAATACTGCATTAGCAGTGGTGCACAATTAACAAAAAAAGTATTTTTTTTATTTTAAGGTCAGCGTTATGGACTGAAGTGTTTTTGGAAGAGCAACAGATATGCATAGAAACAACAACATTCCCCAATAACAATGTGATCTTACAATAAAGCATAGACGTTTCGGGCAATGGCCCTTCTGTCTAGCACATAGAGAGGCCAGCGAGATAGAGTGGGACATAATAGACAACACGTTCCACCGTGGAGTCTAAAGATTACATTTAAACAAGTTTGCTGAAGACCAGTTATTTTAATAGCCATATGAATAGTTACACTAATAGCGGCTATTGAGTAACAGACACACCCTTAAAACGATTAAGGCGTATAAATAAACTACATTTATATTAAAAGTGTAATTATGATAACAGATGTTACAAGTCGATGATGCACAGAGAGAGAGAGACTGGCTGGCTGGCCGGGCCACGTGTTGGCCCAGCCAGGGTGGAGGTTAAAGGTCGGTATTGTAGCGGTCACGAACCACGGTCAAACGAGTTCGATTCCCGCTCACGGCCAACACCAGCGACGAAGATCTGAACCGCTGCTGGGGTCTTCCCCCTTAGGTCGAGTTCCTGCTGTGTAAAACATCGGACACGAGGAATTGCAAGAAGCGGCCGGGCGTGGAGTTTCTGGCCATCAATCGCCCAACCCTGCCGCAGGCCGTGCCGGCCTTCATAGGTGCTCGCTAACAGCACTTGACACGAAAGTTTGTTAAGGCTACACGGGGGATCTTTGTCTTGGGGAGGGGGTGGAGGGGGTGAAGGGGGAGAGGGGTGGAGGGGGGCACAGAGTGGGGTAGAGAGGGGCTGGGGGGGGGGGGTGGAGGGGTGTGAAGGGAATGGGGGCTGGGGGTGAAGGGGGTTGGGGTGGAGGGGGGCACAGAGTGGGGTAGAGAGGGGCTGGGGGTGGAGGGGAATGGAGGGAATGGGGGCTGGGGGTGAAGGGGGTTGGGGTGGAGGGGGTGGGGGCTGGCGAAGGAGGGGGATGTGCGGAGGGGGCTGGAGGGAATGGGGTTGGAGGGGTGGGGGGGGTAGAAGGGGTGGGGGTTGGAGGGGGTGGGGGTAGAAGGGGTGGGGGTTGGAGGGGGTGGGGGGTAGAAGGGGTGGGGGCTGGGAGGGAATGGGTTGG